>NW_017729029.1:63183005-63190243 GCF_001723915.1 Gavialis gangeticus | reverse complement strand
AGCCCCAGCCCCAGCCCCAGCCCCAGCGCATCTTCCTGCCCAACCACATGCCCCACCAGCACTGCTCTATTCGGTCTCCATGGAAACCCTGGCCCTGCACTGTCACAGCTTCACTGCTCCTGGGTTCTCCATGGAAACCAGCTGCAGCAATGTGGGCAGGAGCTGCTGGGAAATGGAGTCTAGTCACTGGCCCGATCTACCATTTGGCCTATCCCTGTCATTAGATTATGTCAATTATCTAATAAATGTTAATCTAAATAAATGTTAGCGATAAATGTTATCTCTAACAATTATGACCCTTCCTACTAAAGCAGCTATTAGTATTTATGAAAACATTGTAAATTACTGATTATTGTGAGAACCCTTTGAGTAGGTGCTTCTCTGAAAATCTTCATCCCACATCTACAGATCACCAACTATTAATGAACAGGGGTTTCTAAATCCCTGGCTAAAAGCTGCATTTTTTATTGCAACATTGTATATTGGAACAAGGAATGTGTTTTTCCTTACATCTTTTTCACTTTTGAGCAAATCAGTGCTACACAATAAATAACAGTAAGACTAATAGCAGCTAGATAACTTAATCCTTTGTTTTCTGACAGCTAAGTGAACTAGCGTCATGTTTATATAGGCTGAGATGGATTTATCTAAACTGAATACAGTGCTCACAAGGAGGCATACCATAAATGTTTATCTACTGGGTTTATATGATATCAGTGCACACTTATGATGCCAAACTATGAATACTAAAAAGGTAAATATATGTCATAACACACTGTAGTCTCTTTAACTGCATAAAACATTCTGTAAAAGTTTTTTTTTCTTCTTTTCCCTCCCATTATATTTCCCTCTCTTCCCATTCCTTCCTTCCTCTGTAAACCCTTTAGAAGATTCCCCAGTTTTAGAAAGTGTGCTCTAGGCAGTAGCTAAACTGAAGAGGAGCAATCAGGACAGCAGCCCCAGGAAGGGTGCCAAATTAGCTAGCGCTACAGCTGTGGGTGGCCACACCACTGACCACCAGCAGTGCAGCCAGCACTGTTCCATGCACTGCCACTGCCCATAGTATCTGTTGTTCTGGGTACTGTGCCAAAATATCTGAAAACAAGTCCCTTGTCCTGAAGAATTTAGACTGCAAGATAAGCCTTACGCAAATGATAGATTAGTTCACTCACTCACTCACTTTAACAGTACATATATGTATGTACACCCACATTTCTAACTTTTTTCCCTGATAATAAATATATAAACTAAATGATAGCCATCCCTTTTGCCTCTTCAGACCACTTTAAGTTAATTCGTAGCTTATTGGTGCAGTGTAAAGGTGGCTTTCAAGATCAGATGTGAAGAAGATAGGATAATGTCCTTATAGGCCACTGAAGAGTAAGAAGAGGTAGCCTCCTCCAAATTCCAGTCCAAGGCAAGGCAAAGCAAGACAAAAGTCCAAGGCAAGACAAGGAGTTTTATATTGACACCTTCTGAGACATTTGAGAAGAGATCTACCAACAGGCACATGTGTGACATAAAGCTGGAACACATCATTCCAAGGTGGTTACCTAAATTGAGTAGGAACATTAAGGTTTACCAAATGCATGAATCAAAGCCAACATATGTATACCCTCATCTATACCTGTGTGCATTCTAGACATAGAAAGGTGGATTTTATGTAAGTTTGCACACACACTTATACTCTGCTAAAGCTGCATTTATATCCAGGAGGGGAATATATATTCCCCTCTTTACCATTTTAGACTTAGACCATTTAGCCACTCTTGTGTGAGGCACCACTTTTGATTGCATTTCTACTAATTAATTTTCCTGCCATTTATGTTTCTATCAGTTACCATAGGCCTTTTCATGACTAGAGGTTCTGCACCTTTCTGAAATATACCATCTACAATTTCAGTTTTCCCCACTAAAATAATAGTCATACTTTCTGAAAATGAATTTGTGATTTTTAGTTTTTTTTCTATCAGTTACTTTGCTTTACTTGTTTACTACTTTTCTTATAATCTTGTGCCTCTGTGTCACATCTCTATTTTCTTTTGTTACTGTGGGCATACATCAAGATGCCTAAGCCTTACTAGGTCTTACTACTTCCTGTGATTCTTATGTTAAAGTTTTTATTGCGATTTAGTGCAATTAAGTAAACTCTTACCTATTAGCTCCCTAATTATGAGTTATAATATATACTGTGAAAATCCCTAAATCTATCTGAATACTATAAAAAGAAAGTAGAAGATTCATGGCAGCTTATGAGGAAGGCTGAATTTTGGAGCCAAAACTATGCAAAAAAAGTTCCAAATAAGCTTAAAAGCAAGAAGACATTTTTTCCCTCTGACTCATGATCTTTGGGTATTTGGTTAGTTATCTATAACATTTGAGTCAGCAATCCTGCTTCAGTATTGTTTTATAGGATGTACAGTTTTCTAAAGTTTTTAAAGGGACCATGTATGATGATCTTACTGTCCTTGGCTAAGCCACAGTTTACATGCAAAAGGTAATAAAAGCTTATTAGGAAACTTGTCCCATTCTCAAATGCAGTTACTCCATTCTTTTTATTTATTTATTTTTTTTAGTTAGTGTTCCCGCCAGCAGCATAAAAATAGAGAGAAAAAAAAATCATGACTAGGGAAATGTTGTGATATTCACACGCTAATTGTAAATTCACTTGTACAAAACTTTGCATGCATGTATTATCTTTAATCTGAGGATTTCAAAGTGTTATCTTAGTATTTTACCTCAATGTTACCTATGGGAAAACTGACTGAATAAGTGATCTTGTAACATGGTCATTGTGCAGGAATGGTGGAACCAAAACCAGACCATATGTCTCTCAAACTTCTTCTAAGATAAAATATTTTCATGTCTAAACTAAGATCAGTGAAATTCAAGCATCAATATAATGGTTATCATGACAATGCAGGATATGGAAATACATATCATCACATGTTGACAAAATTTGTGCTAGTAGTATCTTGATTTTTTCACAAACTGGAAGCCTGATCATCCTCTCATCTAGGATCTGATCTTGTGCTATTGGTAGCATTATTTGGTATTGACTAAGAGCAGTGCCAGAGCCCTATCTTACACTATTCCTATACAAGTCTAACTCCACTAACTTTTTCTTTTTGGTTTCCACTTGTCTGATAGCAGAATCAGGCATTGTGTCTTGCATATGGCTGTAGTTTCCTTAAAAAATTCATTCCATGTAGGGTTTTTTTTAATTAAAACTTAAAAGCAAATAATAGCACAGATGCACAAAGCATTCTCTAATATTCTCCAGGGGATGATGACTAGATGCACTGTCCTGTTCATAGATTCCATTCTAAATAAAGTCCTAAATTGACCTTCAGAAACAACATTAATTCTCTCTAACCTAATTTCTTTTGGTATGACCCCCAAGAAAGGGGTATGCGGTATTATGCCAAAGTGTCCTCAATTTGCCTGTCTGATGAAATTCTTCTCTTTGGGAAAGTTGTAGTGCATTACTTAAATGTAAATATTAAAATATGCACCCAACTTTAAAATCTTACTATTGTATACATTTTCAATATTAATTAGAACTGGAAACAAAGTTATGCTTCATCATATTTATTATAACTAACAGGAGTCATGAACATAGGTTTGACATCTAAATTGCAGGAAGACTGAATGTTATGCTTTTCTATGACTTACATGTGTATAACAAGAAGGGTAAACAATAATATTTATAGCTCTATACAATCAAGTGAGTCAATGCAAGACCTATTGAAGTCAATTGTTAACCATTTTTTAAAGTGTAAGATAATGTTATTAAGATCATAATTAGAATACTGAAGATATATATCAGTATACATTGACAGAAGTTGTACTTTCTTATATGCTAGAGGCCTGATCTTCCTCTTAATAAGGATCTGATCTGGCTCTACTGATGAACGGAGAACCAAGAAAAATAAAACAAGGAAAATATAGGAAAGTAAGCCAATGCCACGTAATCTGAAGATAATAATCCTAAAGTAGAAGTCTAAAATATGCCAACTCTCATCACACTAAGACTCCCTCTACATGTTACAGGTATTACACTATTAAAATCTCCAACCAGCTATAAAGTTAGACCTTGACAATTTATGCTAAGATTATCACGTTTTAATTTGCTTCCAAGTTTTAATTTGCACATGTGGCAGGGTCTCCCCTGAAGCTGGGAATGCCATCATCTGCAAGGGCTCCCAGCCACAGTGATGCACCATGCCCAACATGAAACCACCAAACTGTTGGGGGGGGGGGGGGAGGGGAGGGGCATAAAACCCCCAGTCCACATGCATCTCTCAATCCTGGCTGTGCCTCATGATGGGCACCTGGGGCAGAGAGTCCTGCAACTGACAGGTCTCTCAGCCCCAGCTGCTCTTTATGCACAGCCAGGACTGAGATCCCTGTCAGCTGCTGGGTCCCTCAGTCCCAGCCACGGGAGCCTGCTTCTTGCCAGCGCAAGGGGTGGGGCCAGGATTAGGGCTCTCCTACACTGGCAATAAGGCATGATTGGATTTAATGTGCAGTCCCATAATGCCTCCTGCCATGCAAGTGTAGCACGTATTAGATCCAATCACACTTTACCTGCATATATAGGCCAAATGCTTACCTGGTCTTATACAAGGTACAAATATTAATTACCAAAAGATGTAATGCGATAACAAATGTGCCACCAGTGCAGGGATCACTCATTAACTCCAAGAGAAAGCAAAGAAAATACACTAACTGTAAGTATACAGAAGAAGGGGGTCTATCTAATACTTGAGGCTAGATGGGTCAGGAATCAAAGACCAGTAACAGAAAAAGGACCTGACAGATTGGAGCTTGAAGGATTTGTTCATTTTAAAGAGAAGACAATGATGACTACTGAGGCACCAGTGGACAAATCTAAAGAACACAAAATGATGACAAGCTGCAAGAGCAGCAGTATATGTATTATCAGTGATGGAGTACCTGGTGGAATCTATATGACGTGTTGATTAATAGAATTCAAGAAAAAATCCAGTTATTAGATGGTGACAATAGCGGAGTCAAGATGAGGATTTGAAACACGATCTAGAGAGCAAGGCAGGGGAAGGGATCAGCTAGAGGTACAGAAACAAATTTAAGCAATAGGCATGGCCCATTTAATAAAGAGAGAGAGAGACAGGTCCAAAAGAGTATATGGTGTTGCAAATAAGAAAGATATGGCAGTCAGTCCCAAAAAGAAAAGGAAGGGACCATGGCAACAGGCAGGGGGTGCCAAAGAAGAATGAGTATAATATATAAAATCTATGAAGCAGAACAAGAGACAGTGTGGTCTGCAGAAAAATAGAAAAGAGCCTAAGAGTTACAACAGTGCTAGGAAGAGACAGGCCTTATGGCAGATGATTCCTTGTTAAGGAAAATTGAAAGGACTATCCTTGAAGCAGATCTAGATAATAAAATGATGCTTTGTTGTCTGCGACAAGCAAATGTACTATATGTACATTTTATACTCTAAGGGATCCTGGTATGAACAAGCAAAGCATTGAGATAAGGATAGACTAAGCTGGAAGTGGAAGCTTGGGTAATCTCAGTGAAAGTTTTCTCATCCTTGGAGTAGGAGGGTGAAGGTATGACAAATTAATTAAGATACCCCAAGGATTGATGCTATGAGGAAAAATTTAGGGTGCTCAACCATTAGGCTCATATGAAAAGGACTCTTACTGATAAATGGACTACACCTGAAGACTACATCACATGGTCCACTAATGCCCTGGGATTAAACTAAGAAGTTGGGTGGAAGGGTGGAAGAGACTCTATGTATGATAGTTGATGAACTGTGAATTAGCCATTTTTCAATTATCCACTGTGGATCGTTCTCTCAAAACATCAGCTTATCTACAGCAGCAGTTGAAAAGGTGAATAGAGCACTAAGAATCATTAAAAAGGCATTGAAAACAAAACAGAAAACATCCTTATGCCAATAAATATGAGTATGATATATTTACCTCTTGATTACTATGTACAGTTGGTCAACTCATCTCAAAAGAATATAGTAGAACTACAGCTGGTACCAAACAAGACAACAAAGATATTTATGGGTATGGAATGGCTTCTATACAAGGATATATAGGGAGACTTCTTCTTGGAAAACAAATGAAGGAGGCTGCAGGGGGCACATGATAGAGGGGACGATTCATTCCATAAGCACCCATTTTCTTATAGTCTTCTTCAAAAGTATGCACTACTTGCCACTGTCAGAGACAGGGTGATGGGCTAGATGCAGGATGGCACTTCTTACATTCTTATAATTTCAACACCTGGTTCTAATTCAGAGAAAAACAGAAAATCAAGTAAATGAAGATACAGAAATGGACATAGGAATAACATAAGATAGGACATCCAGGCAGAAGAAAGACATCATTAAAATTGATGTGAGCAGTTGTCAGGCAGGTAGCCTGCACAGAGCAGTATGGTGTGTTTGAGGGTTCTGTTGCCTGAATCAATAGTTTTGCAGTACAGACATGACCTCCAAGAGCTTGATTTACCCAACACAGGGCACATCTATGCTACACTGATGTAGCAATGAGGTATGGCGACGTAGCATCAGTGAGCATGAACTGTGATGCTGCCAGCACTGCACAGTAGCAACAAGCTACTACAAAGTAGCTCATTGCTACTGCATAGCATGGTCTGGAATGACCCACATGGCACTAGGACTGTGCAGTACCAGCAGTCATTGTGCAGTCATTTAGTACTTGCTTCAGCTAAACAAGTACTAAATGACTGTGTAGTAACAATGGCACAGTTGGGTGCTTGTGTAGAGAAGCCTACAGTGAATGCTAAGAGGAACTTGGATTATTCTACATAAATCCATGGGCTGTAAATTCACAAAGGAGAAAGAAAAGCCATTAAACCTAAAGGATAATGGTAGGACAAGAATAAGTGGGCCTATACCAACATAAATACATTTAGACTAGAAATAAGAAGAAGGCATATGAGCGCCAAGGGACTGAAGTTCTGAATAGTGGTTCCCAATAGATGTTATTGAAGCAAAAAGGAAAACTAGCATCAAGATGGAGCTGTATAAATGTGTATAACTTTTGGGGACTGGACTTCCCAATCAAAGATTGGGCAGGATAACACTGTACCAAGCAGTGTATCTGTGGGATAGTGAAGCAAGTGGACAAACAGAATCGTGTTCTCCTGCCCACACTCCAGGAGCCTTTACCAAAGCAGCCATGCACCAAATATATATGTATGGAGTG
>NW_017729029.1:63175515-63182938 GCF_001723915.1 Gavialis gangeticus | reverse complement strand
GCACCATCTGCAGCTCGGCCTCCTGCCTCCCCCTCCCCCACTGTGCTCAATGAGCTCTCTGTACCTCTGGAGCAAATCTCCAAAGTGTCATTGTTTCATATCGAATTTAAGGAACACACTCAAATACAAACATACATATGAAAAGAAAAAATGTAAAACAAACAGTAGGTGGTAGAATTGCCCTTTTTTGTATCTGAAGGTTCTCCTGGGTACATGGACCTTTTGCTTACTTCACTATGCTAAATATTTTCACATTATTTTTTAGTCATTTGCTAAATTAGGCATAAATTAATTTTAACAGAACATTGCAAAAGCATAAGCATCTGCTGCTTTGATAATAAATGTTACAGCTTTACCTTAGCTTGATGTTTATGTTCAATAAAATTGCCCATTGGAGTTTGGATATTTATATTTCAGCAGGGAGCACTACACTGTAAATGGTATATTCCACTTGTCAAAAAATGCAAAATTATTTTGTACTTTATATTTATAATGTGCTTTTCATCCAAGGAACTCATAGCACATTACAAAAGGAGGAAAGTGTCTATATAATGCATATTTTCATATATATACACTTATAGCTGCATCCACATGAGCATGCATGGTTGGTTCCCTGGAGACAACTAGCAGCAGGATACCTTTTGCCACTGCTAGTTGTCCCCAGGGAATGCTTATGCCATGCACCCTCTGGCGCATGGTTGGTTACCCAAGTGGGGTATGGGAGGCCCAGACCAGGACTGGACTGGCCCCAGAAGTCTTGCCTGGGGTCCTGGGGGCCTCCTGGGGCTGCAGCAGTGGTGACCATGCTGCTCAGAGCCTGGCCAGCAGCTGAAGGATGGCTACCGGTGGCCAGGTTCCGATTTTGAATGGGGCATGCTGACCCTGCATGTGTTGCTCTGTTTTTTTGCAGGGTTTTTTTGACTCCTGGATATCCAGGGGTCAAAACCCACCCATACTGCTTTCTTGCAGTGTGGAGAACAGTTGAATGTGTGGTATGTGGTACAACAGATGTGTCTGCAGCACAACATACCACATGGCTGCTCTCATCTGGACACAGCCTATGTGAGCAAAAGCTCGCACATAAGGTTCTCTGTTTCACTGGAGTAGGGCACCAAATACCCCAGGCACCAAATACCTAAACAATACTAAAGTCAATAGGAGGTGGATATCTAAATCCTATTAGCTTTTCAGAAAATCCGGTACTGAACTGACAGGTCCTTTAGGGATTTTGGAAAATATGGTGCTAAGTGCAAGACATATAATATAACTTAAATAGACAGAATCAAGGTCAACAGGCATGAAACATAACCTCTTATACCATGACTAGGTTCAGACATTCAAAGAACCCGAGGTGGAATTGACCTAACCTATGTGGTTTCCTTTAAGCGGTGTAGTTCAGATCAGTAGCAAACAGAGCACACATTTGCCCTTTGGTGTGGGGGGCAAACCTTAGGCCAGGTTCTGCCACTTTAAAACCAGTCTATGCATGCCAAACTTCTCTTCTGTTACAGGAATAACTTGGTTTTATGTGCTGAACTTCTTTTCTGTTGTGGGTATAGACTTGTTTCTGACCACTTATACCAGTAAAAGTGTAATATCTGTACCTCCCCTAAGAGCTATAAGCCTGCCATTCTGATTTTGAAAGCTCTGCCATTTTCTCAGGTTTGCAGTTTAATAAAGATCAGGCTTTTCTTTTAATCACTCCCACAAAAATGAATAGATCCACTGGGTTTCTTTGCTGCTGCAATCATGAACTTGATGTGTATGCTGTACTGTATGGGCTACCTATGTGCTATGATTTCCTTCTGTCTCAGTCTCCGTACTTTGGGTCCTGTAAGCAGCAGAAGTCTGGAAGTATATAAAAAACTCCAAAAAAGGAGGATTCTTGTAATTTCAATATGTTGTCAGACTTCAAGAACAAAAGAGGTAGGCAAAGTACAAGGGTGATCTACTACCTATGCATGTGCTTACTAAAACTAAGGTAGGTACTTGGAAAAAAAAGAGGGGGCCAAACAGATTGTGTACACTTGTACATGGGTTAAAATTCTGCCCTCTGAGTCCCCCATATAACCACAGACAAGCTAAGAAAGCTTTCTAAAGAAAATGAATATCTACCTCCATGCTCAGGGGACTATTCAGATGGAATATGGTAACTCAATAAAACTAAGTTAAATTTAAAAGACACTTTCCTCCCATTATCCTTACAGATAAACTAAAATAATTTTCAGTCTGTGCAAGGAACCTTAGAAATAATTTGAAAGAAGATTCAATGAAAAAAACGTGTTTGTTAGTCTTATGTTTATATATTAGAGCTTTTTGGTTAGCTTTTTTGCCACCCTAAACAGAGCCAACCTTGTTTTGGCTTATAGCTTGAAAGGTTTCCACTGGCCCATGTTACTTTTAAACTGGCAAAAATACAGTCATATATGTGAACTCGTGAAAAACGACAAAATCTCATGTTTTTACCTGCATGTTGACATGAGAGGTTTGAAAATGCAAATTTTTATTTTCAATAGAAATAACAGAGCTGATTAAATTGTTAACAAACTGTGCTCACAACCATTGTTCAGATTCCAAACGGCTGTTTGGTCTGACCATAATCATGTTCTTTTTCATTTTGCCTGTACGAGTATTAGCATGAATGGGTGCTTGTTCACATGGATGTTTGGGAATAGCTGTTCTTTGTATGAAGAAACTTACAATGGAAATACTGGTCTCTATTCAAACTTTAATAGGGCTTTGTGCAAGGGTGCTATGGGGATATTTGCTGGGGGATGGAGAAGCTACCACAAAACACCTGTGCATCCTGGCTATTGATAGTCCAAACTCAGACCTTGAGGAAATTAGGTGCAGTTCAGAGAAGTCCCCCAAAGGCTGAGTGCTTATGTGTTTTCCCTGACCTATACACTGAGGTCACCTACTCTTAATATTTACATGGGATCTTGCTTTCAACTAATTTCAGAGTATCCAGAGAGCTGCTTTTTGGCAGAATGTCATTATTTCTACTCCAAGTTCCAAGCAGCAGAAGAAAGTAGCTGAATACAAATCGAAACATGTCCTTAACTGAAAGGTTTCAAATATCAAAAATGTTTCCATTTTGGAGATGGTCAGAGGTTTGGGTCAATTCTTACGTTGCCTGAACAGACTCCTCTGTCCTTAATGAAAGCTGCTAAATGAAAGGAAAAGTTTAGATTCAGACTGACTTTCATTATAACAGCGTTCTTTTTTAATAGAACTCTAGCTGATCTAAAGCTACAGTAGCACCACTGAAAGCAGCTGTAATAATAATATTACTATCTATTTACATAGTTCCCTATGTATGGAGAACACCGCAGAAGAGGAGGATTCTGAGCCAAGTAAATGGCATACACCCTGCTTTGAAATGTTCACATTGTTAAGGGCAAAGGCTAATACAGAAAAGCTGTGCAAAACAGAAAGATTCTGTATTATTTGGGATGTGTCACTGAACAAGATAAGGAAGTGCTGATTGTGACTGTTTAGCAGAGAAACGGAAAGCAAGAATGAACAGGCCAACCCCCTCCTTCCCACCCCAGCCACCCAATAATTTAAAATTTTTTTGGAGAGTATTAAATCTAAATGAGTAGGTCTAGACCTGGTAATCTTCAGATCAGTTCCTACCCAAGAGATGATATCCTCCAGGTGAGGCCTGTATACACAGGATGGCATCTGTCTTATATTTGTTACCAGTCATAAACTTAAAGCAGAAATTGCCAGGTGAAGATCTATGGTTTGTGTTATGCAGGACCTCAGATTGGATTAGCATAACAACCTTTTCTCTTCTTCAAATCTATAAAAGTCATAGTACTTTCTAATAAGCTCAGACAGGTTCTTTTTTTTCCTGTTTCTCAGTCATTGGCCTTCCTCTCAAATGAAGCAACTAAGACTTTTCCTACAAGCAGATGTTAGGAACCATGCTCTACTTATATTTGCTTCTCAGAGTCCAATTTTGTGTTTTGCCCAAGCATTCATTTATCATGGAGGATAGATCTCAACTTAATGTGATGATGATAATGTTTAATATTATTTTTATAGAGAATAGTCAGTATCCAAGAATACAACTTGGCAGTCTACTGAATAGATATTTCTATACTCAGATATCACAATATTGGTACCACTTTATACATCTCAATGAACAAGAACAAATATTAAGTATTAAAATAATTCATTAGCAGTACTAAAGCAAAAGTTTTAAATGTAATTTTTCATTCTAGATCCCTTTTTCAACAGTATATTTTACAGACATAGACAAAAATACAATAACAGTCTCATAGTTCTCAGTTCCATGGTCATATCACTAGAAACAAATGATATACAAAATATATAAAAAAAAAAATCACAGTAATAATTTATAGTAATTTATGGGACTGAAATTTAGGATCTTTATGTTACACTGCAAATATTTTATACTCCCAAGACATGACATCACAGTTGGAAAACATTTACTATAGCAAAATGAATGAAATTATTATAGTAATCTTACACCCACTGTAACAGCATGGGGTCCTAGGGGTGGCCGTGATCTCCCCTAGCACCCCCTACCATGCCAATGTGGTACTAAAGCACCCTCACATCTGGCCTGCCATGTCTTTGATGTCAATAATGTATAAGGGAGGCTGCCCTTAGTCCTCTCTGACACGGTGCTCTGATGTATCTCAGTCTTTGTTCTGTCTTGGGTGACTTGGTGCACCCCAGCTTTATGGACTATGTGTGGCTCCAACCACCCCGTACAATGCCCCAAGCCTCGCAGATGTACCAGACGCTGTTTGGTCAATTTCAGTCTCTTGTGCCCCACCGGCGCTTCTGGCTTGCCTTGCAACCATGCTCCCTGGCACTCGTCCACAATCTCCGCCCCCTTTCTGGGACTTCTCGCCTTAGGGCTCAGGCAGTCTCAGCCTTACCTGGCCCCCTCCCAATCCTCTGCTCCCCTTCTCAGGGCGGGGGTCAGTGCACCCCTGAATGTTGTGCCCTTTCTGGCACCGGGGACCCCACGCTACCGTGGAGTCCCTCTGAGGCCTCCTCCAACCCCTAATAGCCTCACCCAGTCCTCCAGTGTAACAACAACAACAAAAAACAATAACACAAATCCCTGGGCTATAACAGAAAGCTAAACCTCATGGCTAAATGTTCTCCAAACCACACCACCCATCTCACCCATGTAACTAGCAGCTGGTATATTCAGGACTTATTCTCTTTCCCACATTCAGGGCCAGTCTCTTTCCCTTAGTCAGGCAGGACTCCTTCTTCCTGGCTGCTAGCAGAGCAAGAGCCATCACAGCCTCCAGTCTGGGTCTTATTGTAGTCAGCCCGGCCCCTTCCGGTCAGCTGACTCACCAGGTGTGGGCCCTTAGCTCCTCCTGGTTGCCCCTAGCAATCAGCACCTAAGCCCATACTACTGCTTTTCAAGTAGCAGCCACCTTAGTTCCCTGCTACACCCACATATAAATACAATGCACTCTTGAAAAACAACAACAATGCTGCAGCTGATAAATTCACAACTGATTTATTGTAAATCAGAGAACATCTACCTTTTGGATCTGTATTACATGAAGGCATAAGATGTTCCTCATGGAACATTTGGACAAATGGAAATAGACTATGTGATAGAACTGTTTATTGTTCTTTACAAACAGCATTAAACTAAACTGCTGATAAGAAGCCAACCACAACAATTCAGTCTACTGTTGCAATAGCAACAACACCAGGAAAAATGTAGTAGAGGATGAAAATGAAATGTGAAAATGTGAAAACAAACAAAATCCTTCTCTAACATTGACACACAAAATAGATATGAAAGCACTGATGTGTATATTACAGTATAAATGAAATAGTTATGTAAATAATAAAATCTGATTGTTCAGTACTGAAAAGGATAATTTAATACAAGAGACTGATACACATGCACAAGAAATATCAAAAATATGAAAAATATTAAGAAATTCTTCTCCGATGGGAAAAAGGAATTTAAATTTGCTTCTGTTTAGAAAGGCATCTAGTTTTAGAGATGGAAGATTGGTTACATAACTATTTGACAAGCAAATACTTAAAGATTAGAAATGCCACAAAGCTACTGTTTGTTTTTTTATTTTTACAAGCATTACCACAGGAAACAAATTACAGGTTTAAAAGTCTCTCTTATCAGCTTCCTTCACCATCATCATTGTTATTATTATGTGATATACTGTTTCTATCTACTGTGAAAGAAAAATATATTAGGATATACAATTTTTACTTATTATTATCCTATTAAATGTCACCAGCAAATAAACATCTGCTTTTCTCTGAACCATATACCTCTTCCCCAAGGAAAAATAAAAGAAAATTATTAGTATAATAATATTAGTATTAAAGCATATCTTTTAGTCATTAGTCATTACATGGTTTCAGCATATGTATTATGTCCCTTTATGATTTGTTCCCCAATCACCATTCTTTTTTCATTAAAATTAATAGTCAAAGACCTATTCACTGTAGTTAAAATTTTATCATTGATGGGTCTGGATTATTATTCAACCCTTTTTCCCCCTCACACCATATCTATGGGTCCTGCCTTAATTTACCAAGGCTTTTTACAGCTAAGGAATTAAATGTTTTAATTAATTTTCTACTAAAAACAAAAACAAAAACCAAACAAACCTGATTTATGATAATTTATAAAAGAGTCATAATCTGTTAAAATAATGTTAACAATTTGGTATTTGCAATTCATTGTACTTGGACAGGTTGTTTTGGTTTTGCCTATATTGTTAAAACATTTATAGGTCTGAGCAGAATTTGCACAGAGAAATAAGGTAAGAAGACCACTGACTGTTAGATGTGCATGAGGTGTTTAATGAACAGAAATCTGAGTAGCAAAGCAAAGTAACAGCTAGATGAAATGAAGGTCAAGAAACTTATAAAAACAAAAACTGCAGGCTCACATTTAAAATGTGTCCTCAATTCTTTCTTTCATTCTTATTAAATAAGGTAATAAATCTTAATATTTAATAATTCAGCTGTATCAGGGGGCAATTACACAATAGAGCTAACACATGCTAATTCTAAGGAATGTTAGTTTGTGTTAAGGTTAATTAGTGCTAATGATCAGTCACACACTCAGAGTTAATACCCTCTCTAATGCACTCTGCTCAGACCTCTTGCTGGTAAGCTAGAGGCTATTCTATGCTTGTCCTGCTCACCCATTCTCTAGCCACAGTATAGGTGGGGGAGGAGGAAGAGAAAAGGCCCTCCATGCCTCTTGAACAGCTACTATTGTTTCCCAAATAACCCCACTGACTTCCATCAGCTCCCAGATCCCCTATCTACTCCACAATTGGCCCCTCCACCCCTGGATCGCTGCCCTGCCACCCCAGTCAGCCAGAAAACTATGGCAGTGGCAGCAGTAGAAGGGTAGTCCCCCTTCCCT
>NW_017729029.1:63149870-63170515 GCF_001723915.1 Gavialis gangeticus | reverse complement strand
TACTCCACAATTGGCCCCTCCACCCCTGGATCGCTGCCCTGCCACCCCAGTCAGCCAGAAAACTATGGCAGTGGCAGCAGTAGAAGGGTAGTCCCCCTTCCCTGCCTGCTCCAAGGTTCCCTGCAGCCTATGCTGCTCCTGAGCACCTAGATCCAGTCCCCACTGGTGCCCACAGCTGCCTAGCAGCTCCTGTCTCCCCCCCGCCCGTCTCTTCTTCAGTCTCAGGGCCTGGGGGAGGTGGGTCTGGGTGCATAGTAACAACATGATCTGCAGGCACTCCAGGAGCAGGCAGGGAGAGGGAACACCCCTACTGGAACCTCTGCCACTCTCAGGTTAATTGGTACAGCAAGGCAGTGATCCAGGTGTAGAAGGGCCAACAAGAGGCAAAAGGGGTGACTGGGACTGCAGAGGAGTGTTCTGGGGGGGTAAAGGTAGTGATTTTCGGGTTGGGAAGCAATTTGGGTGGCAGAGGGGACAGCACCCCAGCAGCTTCCAACCCACCCTCCTTCTTTCCTCCTCACTACTTCCCCATGTTCTGTAACCCCTGGCAATCCCTCCCCTCTTTCACCCCTTTTCCTTCCCTCCTCACTCACCCAATCCCTACCCAGCTGTTCCCAGCTGTCAGTCCAGCACTGTAGAGCCCTGGATGATAATAACTAGTCCACCTGGGAGCAATGCCTCCTGGGATACTGGAGGACTGCATATTGGTGGTTTTATCTCAGGTGAATATCCAGAAGTTAATTTAACTCATGCTGGGTGCATCTACATGAGGTGCTAAATGTGAGGTAGACTAATTCTACTGTCAGTCACACACTCAGTTGGAATAAATATGCTATAGTTGGAAAAAATTTGCTAGTGTACTAGCATGCACTAGAATTAGTCTACTATACATTAGCATCACTAAAAAGGCATGCACCAGTCCTATTTACTGTGCAGCAGTGCTGCTTACTGCACATTGATTTAGTAACTGTACAGGTACTAAGCTTAATTTGCAGTAACTACAGTGCTTTAAAGCACATGTAGATGTGCCTGCTATGTAGCATAGCTCAAAGATAATTCTTGCGTGAAGTGGTGTAATTTTAAAATGCTGAAAGGGAATTTAGCATGTGTTAATGAGCCCTAATGGGTGATCATTCCAGTTTTAAGTGTTCTTAAAATAATCTAATTGTAATGTATAATCTCACCCTAAATAACTGTAGTCTGTAGTCTCTGTGGAATTATTTGATTTCAAACCTAATCAATCTTTTTTTTCCATTAAAAGCAAGGAAGGTAGAAAAGAATAGCATTTTTGTAACCCTTTTTATAAGAAGTCTGGTGTTGTAAAACTGTAAAACCTAATCTAGACAAAGGAAATATGCCCCAAATGGCAGAGTTGCCTAACTTTTAAATTGTAGATTGATTTATCCTTACTGGATTACATGTAGGTTGCATGTTCTAAATGTCTACTTTGAAAAATTACTTTCTGTTCTCTTTTGCTCCTCAGTGTTGAGAAATGATTCATTCCTTTATTTTAGCTTGCAGAAATAAATTAATTATTCTACATAACCTCTGTGAAAGCATATACTTTATATAATGTCTTTGAATATAACAACCAATACTATAATTATATTGGCAAAGCTGTATTACATGATTGGATGGGGTTTAGTGTTCTCACTTCTTCCAGTTTATCAAAAGCTTTACATTATTTGGTATATTTCTGAAAGCTCTCGGTCCTGGAATCGTAGGATTTTGGTGATGTATATGTGCTTTCATTTTTAAAAAGTGTTTAAGAGTTATAAATAAAAGCTTGAAATTCTAAACCTATGAAGGCTTAAAAAGAAGGCACACAAAATGCCTCAGCTGTTGACAATTGTTTCTTTATATATCTGATGTGGACCTAATTTGCTACATATGTATCCATAGCTTCCATATTCAGTTCTTCAGAGCATTCTACAAATTCTCAGCATGTTACAGGGTTGTTGATTGTAGCGGTGTTAGTCTAAGGACATAGGCAAACAAGGTTCTTTGGATAGATGTGATATATTTTATTAAACCAACTAAATAGTTGGAAAAATTGTTCTTTGTAAGCTTTCTGGCACAAACACCCATCTTCAGGAAAGGAGGTGACTCTCCTTATGCCTGAAGAAGGGTATTTGTGCCCAACAGCTTGCAAAGAACAAATTTTCCAGCTTGTTGTTGGCTTGAAAATGGTATTTAAAGGTCTGTTTCTTGGGAATTGGCTTATAGGTATAGATATATGCATTATAAGGGTTCAAGATGGGCAGCAGGGGTTAACTAATTTGTAAAAGCCTGTGTTTCACACATAGAGTTCCATATAGCCCCTGGAAGCAGACAGGCTGGCTCTCTAGCACAACAAGGCCAATGGATGGACACAGCCTAAGAATTGCGGGGGGGCATGCCATAACATGAGATTACAGCCTTCAAGGAGACAGGTTGTTTAACACAACAAGGACACGAAGCCTGGGAACCAAGGAAGTATGTACCATACTGTCCCATAATACGAGATAAGTGACACCAGCTACAAGGCCCCAGAGCAGCTGGGGTGGAGGGGGAGAGAGGGACCCGAGTCCCAGTTTTAGGGAAACCAATCAAATTAAGAGAAGGCCCAAAAAGCTACGTGGATATGTGACCACAGAAAGACAACCGACCACAGATAACCACAAATAAAGAGTCATCAGGAGTCATCAAGGGAGAAGGAGAATACAAAAGCAGAGACTTGAGATAAACAAAGAGTTCCTCCCTGTTCCTTTGTCTCATCCCTCCTTCTCTTCTTTCCTGCCCCTCCCCATCTTGCTCCCTGAGAGGGGTCCCTATCCCCATCCCCGTCCCTGTCCCCCTGCCCCGGGAAGGGTCCCTGAGGCCACCGTGAACATAGGGCACATACCAACAGCCCGTGTCATCCACCCCACTGGAGGGTGCCTGTGGGCCTCGGCATACCAAGTCCAGACTGCTGACACCTAAGAGAAAGAGCCTCAGAATGGAGCCTGCATCCTGACCAGATGTACTTTGACTCCGATGACAGCCCTGGGATTGGTAGATATAGAATTGTTTCATTGTTTGTACTGATTTTTTTGTTCTTATTCTGTATCAGTAAACTCACCTATTATCACCTGCCAGGTGTTGTGGTCAGTCTGAGAGTTGTGTTGGCCCAGAACAAAGGTATAGGGGCTAGGTCCAAATCCAGTGCCAACAGTTGTAGGCACTTCAAATAAATAATAAGGTACTCATATTACTTTATATAAGTAACGCATTTGCTTTGCCTGAATGACAAAAAAAATAGCCATGCTCTCTGGTCAGTGGAAGCCTGAAAAAAGCAGTCCAATATCCATAAGCCATATGATCCAATTCTGTATGAAAAATAAAAGTCAGCTAAAATTATGGCAGATTATATAAGTTATCATAAGCTATAAAAAACTCTATCCTTAAAGACAGAGGGTTTTTTACAAGGAATTCAGGCTCTGTTACAAGGTCATGTTTGCCCAGTCCTATGTTATTTATACTGTAATGTTCTCCAGTCCATAATTGCTTTAAAACGATTAAGAAATGGTATAAAGTGGTATTTAAAGAAGTGATTCATTCGTGTTGTGGGTGACCCTTACATTACATGTCAAGAATCTTTATGAAAAGCATGCTCCCGTGTACATGAATTTTTTCACAAATATATGTTAATTTCCATTCTCCAGGTTACACCTTGCTGCTGTGTTGTCAAGTTATATCAGTCACATTGCATTGCATTTCATATCATCCTGTAAAATGACCCTTTTACAATTCCATTTGGATGTTAGACAAACAGAAGATAAGAGAACCATGGCCTCCAAGCACATGGAATCTACAGTGATTAGCCAGGGAGGTGTCACCTCTTTTCATTTACATATCCATAATGCAAAACTTGTATTGCCTCTTGGGTCCATTTGATACAGAATTTCAAAGGTTAGCCTGGAAGCTTATCTTGACAATTTTGATTGAATATTTATCTTACCTAGGAGGAGGGGATGCAATGCATTCTACCCCTACCTCTTTTGGAGCTGGGAAAGAACAGAACTATGTGAGAAGTGATTGAAAAAAAACTCCAACAAAAGAGTGCAGTGTTAGATATAAAGGCATTTTGGCTCAAGAAAAGTGGACATGGATGCCTCCAAAATCTCCCAAGTACACCTGCTATTAGATGTAGCATTGTGATGTTTTAACATATTGCTGCTTGTTAAGTTTGTTTTTATAAATTTGATATACATCTTAGCCAGCCATTGTTTGAATATTACACCAACCATGTCAGATCCAGGACCGATTGTAAAGTTAAATTAAATTTCATAATTAATGTTAATTTTTTCCCCTAATAAAGAGTGTGGAATGCTCAAGAGCAGATGATTTTGCTTCCACACAAGAGAGCAATTCCTACTCATGTCTTTAATCCATGGCAATCCATAAGGTAAATATTGCAGAGAAACAAATAATTTTGGAAGTGTTAGAAGATGTCTACATCATAAACTGGCAGATTTTAAATCTACAAAGAACCATTTTATTACGAAATCTGACTTTCTGCATAACACAGGCCATGTAATTTCGCCTGTACTCTAAGTGAGTTATAATTTACTATATCCCTTGGCAATATATTCCAATGATTAATTATTCTCATTTCAAAACACTGGCATCCAATTTCCAGTTCAACTCTGCTGACTTAACACTCTAACTTCTGGCCTTGTGTTTGGTAAAGTAAAGAGCTTATTAACATCAGATCTCATCTCCCTGTGTAAATGTTATATTTAAAGGCTGCGGTCAAATCATCTCTTTGAATTCCTTCAGTCCCTCATTATAAGTGGTGCTTAACAAACTACAACTGACATCAGTGTGACTACCTTATGGAATAAGGTACATCAACATGAGCAAAGGTGCCAAAATCAAAGAAGAGCTCAGAAAAGAAGGATGTATGGATTCAATTTATCATTCACAGTATAATCATACTTCCACTGAATGCACCAGTGAAATCTACATATGTGAATTGAGGACATGATATAGCCTCAAGCTTGTTCTGTCATGAAATGAAGTTAAGAAATTCCCCTGCAATAAGTTTTTAAACCCATCATATACCCAAAACTAATCACAGTACAATAATGCATCCAGCTGAGTACCCCCAAGCAAGCTGTCATAAATATGAAACACGGTACATTGTTCGCCCTTTATATTAAGGTTGGTGCTCTATTTTTTGTTTTGTGTATTGCAATTCACCGACCTGCCGACAAGTCTTATCTAGTTAATTGCTATACAGAAATGGTTCTTATATTAAATTTAAAACACAGAAAATGCTGTTATAATGTGCTATTAAGGGAAACATCTTTTGTCCTAACATATATTGTTCTTACTGCTTCTAGTTATTTGCTTTAATTGTGCTGGATCTCTCTACAGTGCTAGTATTAATACTGCACTATTGTCAATATGCCTTACAAGCATTACTTGATCCTCTTAATTGCCCTGGAAGGTAAGAAAATGTTATTTCAGTTTTCCCCAGAGGAGAAAATAAGACTGAAGTTAAATGCCATCCCAATGTCACACAGTGGGTCACTCAGGACTGAAATGAGACCACACCTCTCTTTCATACGGTGCTGTATTTTGCATATTTTATATAATTTTAGCACAAAATCTGAAGCAAGAAAACTTTGTTACATCAGAAAGGTTTATGCATGTGTGTGGCCCTGTGTGTTTCTGAGTGCACATGTGTGATTTAAGGGAGAAAGTTTAAAATTTAAAACATACATAAAACCAGCAAATGTCAGTGCCTATATAAGAAATGATCACATCAAACAATTGCACAATAAATTGCCAGGCACAAAAATAGAATGGTATTAAAAAAAAATGTTTCAGACATATGACAGCACAGGATTTCAACCAGCTACATGGTAGGGATGCTAAAAGTAGCCTGGGATAACATAAAATTGTGTTGACACAGGACTTCCTCTGGCTCTTGTCTTCTTCCACAGCCTCTTGCTTAATTTCCTTTATCAGTTACAATAAATACAAATTAAAAACATACCTTAATTGTACTGGTGTGAGCTCCTGGATATTCTTTTTCCTCTAGGGTTGACCAGCGCTGTATAAATTTTGACACCAACGGATCATCATAGTCTACTATCTGAAATCCTGAGACATTAGCTCCTCCAAACTGAATTTTTGATAGATCTCCATCAGTAAATCCCTGGGCACAGAAAACATTTATGCCATTTTTCAGCACTGTTATCACTATTGTCAATATTACATACAAGTAAGAAGTCACCATACCATTTTTACTCCAGAAATGTAGGCCAACATTTTCCTCACACAGGGTTTTCAATTTAAATCTTGGATTCTTATCTCCAGTGTTGTGGGCCAGCTATGCCTGGAAATGCTGGGAAGTGATCATGTTGCTTTCTTGACATTTCCATTTACTAATGTGCTGAAGTGAGAGATCTTTGTAATAATGAACACTTGTTTGCAATCTTATTTCTTTCAGTGGGAGTACTCATATGGGTATCCTGCCTCATTATCATGACAAGCGATTACATACATGGTTTAGCTCTGAGCAGGGAGAGTGAGCATGCCAAATTACTTTCTTACTGTAGATACCATTGCAGACCAGATGTGAGAAGACTCTTACAACCCACCCTGGAACAAAGAAATTTTGGTGACTTCAACTTTCTTATTCTCTCATAGAATAAAAGCTCTTCTAACCTACTGGAAGAGTCAAATCATTTAAAGATATTATTAGAGACAAATCTATTGACAGATTAATGAGGACAGGTCTCCACTAATACATGAAACTGAATGTTTCTCTGCTTCATGTATAACGAATATATAAAAAGAGAAAATAGATGACAATGAAATGTCACTTATTCAAATTCAAAGAGGTATGTTAAATTAGTTTTGATAAAGGAGGTAATCTACAGGGAGGTGGCTTTCAGTTTACTTGGAATCTGGTACAACCAGACATGTCCTTATTTTCATTTGGAAAAACAATAGCTCCTTTTATAAATTTATTTACTCTGACCTAAGAAAAGTCTGGAGCAGGCCACAGAGAGGGGCAGAGCTGTGAAAGAGCCTGAAAGTAAATGACTTTATATGGATGAAAAGGCTAATGAAAGGATTCAAAGAAGTGGCCAGAATGACAGGCAAGTAACAGAGGATGATCTCAGCAGCTGCACTTTGAATGGACCAACAGGGGAGACTAGGGTGATGTGACTATCAGAAAGAGAAGAGGAGGTTATAGTAACAAAGACAAAAGATGATGAGGTCTTGAATAAGTTTTCTCTGCCTTCTAAGAATATTATTTGCTATTCCTCAGGTATTATAACAAAGCAGAGTTAAGGTAGATTGGGTACATTACTGGTGAATTTCCATATCTTCCATACGTATTTTAATTTCTCATAAACTGAACTCTGAGTGAATTCCACATGCATTTCATGTATGATTTTTGTAATCATAAATTAATCCTCAATTCATTTTATAGATGTTTATCTTCAACTTAATTTTTACTTAACTACTTTCTTGAGGAAACTCGTAACATGGATCTGCCTCCCTAAAACCCATAGAGTTGTTCAGAGTTCACAAGGGAGTCTCTAACAGAGTAAGAATATCAGTCCCATTCTTATTCTTAGGAACTTGACAGCCGCCCACAAGCCTTAGGCAGTGACAGCTCTCAGCCCCCGTTCTTTCAGGCCTTCCTGGCTTTTCAAACCTTGACAAGCCTAAGGAGTTCCATCAAAGAAGGATGAACCTATGAAGACCATGAGAAGACAGGGAAGATGATGAGCCTTGCAAAATTCACTGTGCATTCTCTTTCCCTACTGAGCTCAGGAGAATCACTGGATGGGGGATATTGCTTACAATCTCCTTTCTCCCAATCCCTCAGCACTTTCCCAAATCCTCAATATTATTTTAGTAACTTCTGTACACTGTCACTTGTGTGTGTGTTTGCAGAATGTCTATTGATTTCAACAGGAGTTTGTAGAGTGAGAACTGAGATTTGACCCTGCTCCCTCTGAGCCTGTGGAAATAAGGCTAGTTCTAAGGTCAACACTGAAGGACTTCACCACACCTGATGAAAAAGATGATGTACGAGTATGTATTTATTTATTATTCAGTTATATGACTTCAATAAATCTGTTTTGCTTTTCATGATCCATTGCTGTCAGATCAACATAAATAACTATGCTAATTAATTTAAATTGAAACCCTGATTTGAGACACTTAACTTGAAGTACACCCAGTATGTTTTCATAATGAATAGACAAAGATGCAGCAACACTAGCCACTATGATCAAAAGCTGTCACAATTACTATGCTAATGCATTTTAGCTACTGCATACCATATAATAATATTGCTGCTCATTGAGGATAGCATTACTTACTGGTATGTGCATTACTATGGGAATCATTCAACCTTATGCATATTAGTATCAATATGCTGAAATGAACCTGTACCACTTCTTTATTTTCTGTCCTTTGAGCTCAAGAAGTGATTTGAAATGAAACATGAACATTTTATAGTTCTTCACATTTCCCAGCATGTGGATTCTTTTACTCTTAAAAAATTAAAAATGAAGTTCATGTTATTAAACATATTTCCACATTTCTCTGCTTTCCAAGAGATCTTAAATAGGTGGCTCACTGTTAAACTAACGCCATTTTAGATCATTCTAGGTCACATTAAGGGTCCACTGAAAAACAAATCATACGCAAGTATCTTCCTTCACTGGTATGTGTTAGGGTAACGATATGAATTTTGGGAAGTACTGAGTGTGCAGCTGAATGAAGGCTTTTTCCTGTGCCTAATCAAAAAGCTGCTGGTCACAAGATTGGATTATATATTAAGAGGTAACCTCAGCAAAAGCTGGTGGTCACAAGGCTAGCTGATATATTAAAAGCAACTAACTTAGCAAATGCTTAAGTAAGCAGATTCTTAACAAAAGGATAGGGTTCGAAGTGCGTGATGCGTTAAGCAACTAGTGTCAAAAGACAAAAGCAAAGACACAGCCTTGGAGATGGAGAAGTCAGCAAGAAAACCAGCAAGAACCAGCGAGAAACTGCAAAATGACCAAAAGAAGATAGGGGTCAAAAGTTTTACGCATGCGCTCTTAGCAGAGAGGCATGTAAATGAATGAAATATGTCAGCAATACCATGCTAAAGAAGCAAAGAGTAAACAGAGGTGGAGCTTGCGATAGGAGGAGAAATGGGTGGAACAAAAGGAAAGTTATAGGCAGGTTAAATGTTAATATGTATGAACCAAGGTATAAATATTGGAAAGAACTGTTGTTCAGGGCTACTCCTCATATTCTGTCGGTGAGGGAACTCGCCCAAAGCTGTCTCCATTCTGAATAAAGCTGTTGTGAGCAATGTGTGCTGGTGTTTTCTTCCTGCTCTGCTCTGGCTAATGAGCAACTGGATCCATGGGTAATTGGACCATCGTCTCCCTAGCTGTTGAGCGCTGCATGGAGTCAGGGTCTAATAGTATGAATCCAATAGGAGGTAGGTCAGGAATAGGAAGTGAGCATGACTTCACAGAACCCTTATAGGATCATAGGGAACAGAATGTAAGTTAGACCCCATTACAGATCTGCTGTAACTTACCTTATTTCTAAACAGCCACCAGAAAATCAGGCAACGATATTGATCCAGTCTTTCCTGCCCACATGCAGGGGGGCTGGACTCGATGATCTGTAAAGTCCCTTCCAGCCCCTAACAATTATGATACTATGAAAATAATTTAAAGCCACCCCATCCCAAAGCTCTGTTTTGGCCCCATGCTAAGGGGTGAAGTAACTGCCTTTACTTCAAACCCTTTCTTCAAAGCCCTTGAGCCCATTAATCAGTTGGTGTAAATCAGCAAAGCATTACAGGCTTAAGATTTATGTACCCCAGTGAGAAACTGGCCATTCATCTTAAGAAATGAAAAATAGCAGTTATAATACTAATAACCTTGAAATGGTTTCCAGGGTTTGCTGAACTCTGCCTCTTAGCAACACAAATAATTATAATGTCTGACTCCCCATGTTCAAGAAAGATTAATTCAAACTGGAGCAGGTGCAGAGAATGACTACAACATGATGAGAAGAATGGACAACTTGTTCCCATCCTTACTAGAAGAAAATAAAAGAGCTTGGCTTGGTTCATCTACTACAGTGAAGGCAGAGAAGGAGCATGATTGTTTTCTATACATCTGAAGAAGGATAAGCATTCATGGACAGGAGCTTGCTTCAGCAGATGTTCAGAAAACAATCATGGCCCCTCTCTGCCTTCACTGTAGTAGATGAGACAAGCCAAGCTCCTCTTGTAAGGTAGGTTTTCCATTCTCATCATGTAAGGTAAGTTGTCCATTCTCATCATGATAGCTATGTAGAAGTATATAAATATATATTTTGTTTAGTCTATAAGGTGCAAATCTACCCCATCATCTACTTAACTTCAGACTAACATGGCTTACTACATCTCTGTTTTCTATACATAGTTTGGGAGATAAACAAAGGAGAGGATGAAGAGCTATTTAAGCTAATAGAGAATGTTGACACAACAGTATATAAATTGGTCACAGATAAATTGAGCAACTTAATGGTATGAAAATCACTTACCAGATTCGCAATGATGTAATGGTAACCTTTTACGTGC
Source organism: Gavialis gangeticus (assembly GCF_001723915.1). Classification (NCBI taxonomy): domain Eukaryota; kingdom Metazoa; phylum Chordata; order Crocodylia; family Gavialidae; genus Gavialis; species Gavialis gangeticus. The sequence continues at coordinate 63,159,885 of NW_017729029.1, read as the reverse complement.
TTACCAATTGTAATAACCTACAAAAGAAAAGAGACAGCTCCTGGTTAATTGGAAACATACAAATACTACATGAGTTTACACTCAAAACTAATACATATGATCAGATTTAAATTCTATCCATGGAGTTTTATTCATCCATATTGAGGTTGTTTGGAGTGTGGGCTTCCATTTCCTATGAATGTCCACATCCTCAGCTGGTATAAATTAGCTCCATTAAAGATAACATTCCAAGGTATGCCAAGGTACATAGTACTTTAAAGGATTAGACGGTCCTTCTAGGCTCCTGGTCAAGGGTCAGTCTACACCAGAACCAGGCAAAACCTGACCCATAGGCTGGATCAGGCCTATGATGGACTCCATTTCCCAGCAGTCCCTGACCATGTCACTCCAGTCAGTTTCCATGGAGGCCACCGGATTGACAGGGCCATAACAGTGTGGGGCCAGGGCCTCCATGGAGACCAACCACAGCTGGGCAGGGAGCTGCTCCAGGGCTGGGGCTGGGATCTTGCAGTGATGACAGCACGGGCCAGAGCCAAGGCAGAGCTGTGATGAGCTGCCTGCACGCCCTGGGCACTCAGGCACTGGATCTCATCTCTGCCCCATCTCTGGCCCACACTGTCACTGCTGCAACATCCCAGCCCTGGCCCTGACCCTGGCCCTGGAGCAGCTCCCCACCCAGCCTTCACCCCTGCCAGTGCTGCTTGGGCTGGTCTCCGTGAAGGACCTGGCCCCACACTGTCATGACACCATTGATCCTGGGATCTCCATGGAAACCGGCCGGAACAAAACAGGCAGGTGCTCCTGGGAATGGAGCCCAGCCCCTGGCCAGATCCACCATTTTGCCCACCCTGGTCTACACCCTGCACTGTTTTAATAGTATCCCCCCCAAAAGATGCCATGTTTTGAAACCATCTGCCCTATGTTCTTTCCTGGCTTCCCCCTCAGTTAATTGCTTTTCAATACCAACAATAAATATGTGCCACCTTCCCCCAAAGCTCTGTTCTGAGCTGGGTCAGATGTCCTGGACATCTGAATAGTGTGGTAAGGGAAAGGGAAGCAAAAGTTCTGCCCATCTTTTGTTATTCTGCCCACCTCCTAACTACCTACTCTGCAGAGAAACTGGGTTTTTATGCACCCACTCCTTCACCCTCCCTCACACATCACTGAACCAAAAGCAAAGAATCTGCTTCTTTGCCTGGGAGTCCAGTGGTTTAATAATCCTGAATGAAACTTAATCAGCTAGTTATCCGGAGACGTGAATTCTCATATTTTCTATAGATGCACAGTCATTACTGCAATCTATTGTATAAGCACACATTGTACTGACAAAAGGACACAAAGTAGAGCATGGAATTGGTAATACCATTCTCTGTTCAAAAATTGTGCTGTATGCGGTGTTGAAGAAATATTCACATATTAATGTCCCAGAATTACAGAGCATACCGTCAGATCTCTTCTTCTGAGAAAAAGAACAAATAGCTTCACAGACCCACCTTGACTTTTAATCTAGTAAGACAAAATGTAGGTTTCTAATATTTGGAATGGTTGGAGCCCTCCTGTCTTTTTATGGATTTGAAGGACATTTAGACTAAAACCACTTCCCTTTGCAATTACTCAGATGCTTAATACTTGAGATCATCTGAAATGTTTTTGCTACCAGTTTCATGATTTGAAGCAATATGGCTGAAAGCAAGATATTCAAAATGCAGCCTTCAGATCTAGAATTCACTTTCCCTACTAGCTTGACCCAGCCTCAATCTCTTGGCAACCAGAATGTAGTAATTATAGGCTTATATCTTCCGAGATCTTTTTTGTGATTATGTATGCACATACACATGTGTGGGTGAGCATTAATATAAGAAATGCTTTTGTCGACAATGGCCTGTATGAATACTGCAACACTTTTAAAAAAATCTCTACGTATGCTAGGGATCCTTGTGTTAGACACTTTTATAAATAAAATAAAATAAATTTCATGTGTTATTTTTTTGAATATTATATTTTAAATAAAGAAAAACCCCTTGCTCATAACATATTTAAACAGGTAAATATAAAATGTTATGTTTTCTTGAACTCGATAACATGATATTCAAAAATGAAAGTACCAATTGCAACTTCACCTATTGCATATAGTGTCAGACTTTTGTTTGTTAGAAACTTTGGCTTCATTTATCTATTCAATATTCTGTGTAAAATACATTATTTTCACATTTTAGCATGTGTAATTTAAATGATTAGTGCTTGTAACTATATTTATATTTGTTCATAGTGGTTTTAGATTATACAGATTAATGTACCATACAAATTATAATTTTTTTCTTTAATTAATTGAATTGTGAACTACCTGGAATAGCAGATAAAAAATTAAAGTTTGGAAATTGATAATAATCAAAATTGTATATAACAATTATAGGGCCCTCAGGGGAAAAAAAAGAACACAGGAAAAATGATATTGCCAAAAAGCTGTCATATCTGTTCCGAATGGGAAACAAATTATCGTAGAATAAAAGATTTAGAAAGGGCTTCCAGGTTATCTGGTCAAATCCCCTGCACATGCAGGATTCAGTATTTATAATCCTTAATTACAGAATATTCTTAAACTTAAACTATAGAACATGAAGTAGATTTATATGACTAGGACTTTTTGTTTGTTTTGGAGGCAATTTTTTAAAAGATTTATTTTATAAATCTAAGGATTCATGAACAGCTAATTAAATTATACCAGAAAATCTCGTGGCTTTTGGATATTGTATATTCATGATATTTATATCTTTTACTTGATTTGTTTTCCACTGTAGCTGTCATGATATTTGCATCACTGCAAGTAATGAAGTCACTGAATGTAATGCCTTATCAGCCTGCAGCAGTGACTTCAATGGGCATAGTCAGGGGTTTCAAATTAGATGTGGCCTATAATTGGGATATATCCTTGAGACCTATTCTGGAGCCAAGGACTATTCACAGAAATAACTTCTGCATTTGGATGGAAATATTTGCCAGATCAGAGACTTCAAAGTGACGTCAACATGTTCTAGCACACTGGTTTTTAAGGAAGTCATCTGATCAGTACTAAAGTCACCCAAACCCTCCTGGTGAAACTGGAAGCTCTCCTCTCCATTCCTGCTTCTGGCAGGTACGTATGTGGGATGATTCACTTTTGCCATAGAACAAAACAGAATTTCAAACTGTATTCAAGCTACTATTCATAAATTGTAAGACTAAAAATGAATTTATAAAACAAGTGGTAGGGTTGGAGTGTTGTTGTAGCCACGACAGTCCTGAAGAAAGTGTTTGTGCACAGACGCTTGTTCAGTGTTTATCTCTGTATAAAGTCATAGAATTTAATTCAGTTGATCCTGTTTTGAGTCCTATACATGAAAACTTACTTACACCGAGACAGCTACTTGTCTTAGACTATTTAAAATTACTTAAAACCCATTGGTTATTAAATATTTTATGCAATAAAATAGCAACTGGTAATGATAAATGATAGGTGCATTTCTTCTGTAATTGCTGCTTTAAGGAAATTCTATAAGGAATTTCATTTAGACTGAATGTATTAGTTATTCTATATTACCATATTTACCTAGATCCAAAATGACTTTGAATTTAAGATGACTCCCAAAATAATTAGATTCTAAACATGGAAAATGACAAGATTATTATAAGTTTCCACGTCTAGAATCTAATTCATAGATGTCTGTGTCAGAAGGGACCTCAGTAGATCGAGTCTGACTCCCTTCCCTGGGTAGGAAAGAGCACCGGGGTCAGATGACCCCAGCCAGGTGCATGTCTAGCCTCCTCTTAAAGACCCCCAAGATAGGTGAGAGCACCACCTCCCTTGGAAGCCCATTTCAGATTCTGGCAACCCTTACCATAAAGAAGCTCTTCTAGCCTAAATCTGCACTCTCTCAGTTTGTGGCCTTTGTTCCTAGTTACTCCAAGGGGTGCCCTGGTAAACAGAGCATCTTCTATTCCTTGTTGGCCCCACCCTTATGAATTTGTAGGCAGCCACAAGATCTCCTCTCAGCTTTCTCTTGTGGACACTGAAGAGATCCAGGTCTCTCAATTATTACAATAAATTATGGAAGGCTCATTTATATGCACTGCTTCTACCACTGCAGTGGGAAAGCAGCAGCAGCAGCAGAAACAAGCACATAAGCAATAGGAGAGGGGAAAGAAGTTGGGGTACAAATGACACGGGGAACAGGCAGCCTCACCCCTATCCCCTGCCTCCCCTGTACCTTGCCTCCATATGTCTGTGCTCCCCATCACCTGCCACTGCATCACTTACTTCCTCATTACTGCCTCCTGGCCAGTAGACCTCCCACCTATCCCCAACCCCTTGGCACCCCTGCCCCCGATGCCCCCCCCACTTGCCACCATGCCTGCCCCTCTTTCTGCTGCTGTCCCCAGCTTATCTAGGTGCAAGGACAGCCCTAGTGCTGCTTCTAACCCACTTCTGCCCCATGATGAATGGAGCAGCTGTGCAAGGAGCTAAGCTCAGTCAGGGAACATGGGAGCAGTATACAGGCTCCTCCTTTCAGCTCCTGCTCATTGCCCATCTCCCCTTCCCCTCAATTCCATCTCCCCTGCTGACTCAGAGAAGATGCTGGAAGGAGGAACTGGTGTGCTGCCACAGGTACTCCTTACAGTGCAGAGCAGGAGCAGGTCAGAAGTGGCTCTGGGGCTCCCCACATGCTGGTGTCACCTGGGAATCAGACTGCTCCAGCTGGGAGCAGTGGGGAGCAGCTGTGCAGGGAGCCTAGCTGTGCTAAGGACAGCAGCAGCAGCAGGCAGATTCTACCTTCCAGAGTCTGGTCCCTGCCCCTGTCTCCCTCTGTGGCAGAAAGGCAGACAGGGAGAAAGGAACTTGCATGCCACTGCTGTTATTCCCAGCCAAGACAGGCCCCCTGCACAGCCATTCCTCATAGTTGCCAGGTGGAGTGATCTGTAGACAGATACAGAGAGCACCCCAGAACTGCTCCTGCCCTCAGCTGCAAGGAGCAGCTGTGGCAGCACCCAGATACCACCTTCTGGCCTGCTCCCAGCAAAGGGCTTGGGGAAGAGAGGAGCTGGGCAGGGAAGGGAACCTACATGACACTACAGCTGCCCGCATCCAAGTCAGGCTTGCTGCACCACTGCTCCCCACAACCACTCTCCACAGCTCCCAGCTGGCTCAAGTAAAGATGGAAAATGCTCATCAATTATTGAGATTGAAGAAAACTGTAATTACAAATCTATTCATTCATGATTAGCAAATCCGCTAATGAATTAACATAATAAAACACACAAAAAATAATGGGAAAGAAGATTTCTTTCAATAATCGAAGTTTGCATTTGATACATCATTGTATATCAGAGGCTCATCCAGCCTTCTGACCACTATCTAGTGCTGTTGAGGAAGTGGTCATTTTAAGAAGGGGAGATGTGTAGTAGGACATTACCTTGCCAGTCTAGTTGAAAGGATTTAAATTAGGTTTGAAGGTAGTTGGTTACAAAAGCATGCAGATGGGTAAAAAAGGTTACCTGGTAGAATGGCTGGAATCTCAAGGAGAGAAGGGAAATTGCAATAAGATTAAAGAAGAGAGAAAAGAGAGAGGGGCAACCTATCAAACTTCTTAGATGGCTATGCAAGGAGTATGGGAAAAATAAAAGAATGAGACCAAAATGTTGGTCTAAGAAGACTCTCATTCATTTGGAACACAAAGGGAGAGGAAAGGAGGACCGAGTTGCTGCACTGTATATCAAGAATGTATGTCCTTGCTCTGAAGTCCAAAAAGAGTGAGGGGAAGATTTGTCTAATGTTTCTGTGTAAATACAAAAGGAGAAAAGAATAGTGGCCATCTCAGGTGGGTGTCTATAATCAGGAAAAAGAAGTCTTTCTTGAGAGAAGCCTCCAAATCTGGTGGAAATGGGGGGCTTGAATTTATTGGTTTGCTATTGGAAAAGGAGGACATAGACAGTACAAGTGTGTGAAATGTGTTGCGGACATTTTGTTTCAAAAGGTGAAGGGAGGTACTAGGGAAGCAGCTATTTTAGATTTTGACTAATAGGGATGATCTGGTTGAAAATCTGAAAGTGGAAAGTAATTGGGTGTGAATGATCATGAAATGAAAGTGTTCGCTATTTCAAGGAAAGGAAGGAGTAGGAGCAGCAGAATAAAAATAGCAGACTTCAGAAAAGAAAACTTCAGCAAACTCAGAGACCCAGTTGGCTACATCTCTCTGTGACAGATAATCTTATAGAAGAGTTCAGAACTTACAGAACTGACAGTTACTGAAAGAGTCACTGTCAAAGGTATTAAAGTAAACAATTCAGATTGTAAAATAAAGATAAGGAGCATGTTAGAGCTATGAAGAGATGAACCTTTATCTTGGAATAGGTTGTTCATCTTTTCATACCTTTAGTGAAGTTAAGAAGAGATGAACAATGAAGGAGGACTTACCATGTGTTAGCTGCTTCACTAAAATGTACAGAGGTATAGAAGCAGATACACAAAACACTTATTATGGAACAGCTGATACTTTGTAAGTCCCCTTTGTCTGTAGTCTAAGGCACAAGCGATGTCTGAAATGAGCTGAATATTGGAAAAGTGATAACACAGAAAGTGAAAACATGGACACCCAACAAAGGCGGAATATAAAATAATAGCACAAGCATGAAAGGATAAAATCAGAAAGACAAAACTGAAAAACAAGCTAAAATTTCTGAGTTTTAAAGCGAAGAGAATTACAATAAATTATAAAAGATATTAGTACTTCACAAAAATGTTTAATTGCAATCAGATATTTAGCACATTTAATTTTACCAAGGGCCTAGCATCTCAGGTCATAGTAGGATTTTACAGGCTAAAATATAAGATATTTAGTGAACTTTTATGTATTCAAGTCAGCAGGCTCTGATTAAAATCACCCTAGAGTACTTAAGGAAACAATCTTGGAACCACTAGCAGTTATCTTCAAGAAATTATGGAGGATAAGTGACATCCCAGGGGCCTGAAGAAATGAAAATATAGTACACAAAAGGAGGACCCAGGGGGTTATATACAAGTGAACCTTAATTCTGACACCTGAAAAGATGCTAGAAAAAATTATTAAACAAACCATCTCTAAGCATCTAAAGGGTAATAAAGTGATAGCCAGCCAATATGGATGTATCAGGAACAAATTATAGAAACTTCTTTACAGGATGATTCTACTATGGACTAGTAGAAAAGAGGAAAACATTAAATATGATATATCTTGACTTTAGTAAGCCTTGACATTGTCACATAGAACAATATATTTTTCTCATATGTAAACCAAAAGTAGAAGGTCTGGACCGGGGGTTGTCAACTGGGGGTACGCATACCCCTAGGGGTACTTGGAAAGGTCTAATGGGTATGCGTGGGTGGGTGGAGATGGACTACCACCACCCACCAACCCACAACACCACCTCCCAGGAGCAGGGCTGAGAGGGGGGCAGGTCAAAAGCAGCAGCGCCCCTCTGTGGGCCACACAGGCACCACCCAGCTGGCCAGACTGGGGGGTGGAGGAGCTTGCACGTGGCGGCCACTGCTACCTTCCACTGCACTGCTGCCACCACCCATCACCGCCACTGGGCACCACTTTCCCATGGCTGGTCTCACATGCTGCTCTGTGGGCTGCTAATGGGCGGTGCACAACTGGCCAGGTGTGAGGCCTGTCAACAGCCTGCAGAGCTGCACATGTGACCAGCTGTGGGAAAGCAGAGAGCAATGGTGGAGACACAGGGCAGTGGATGGTAGCAGTAGCCATTGGGTACAAGCCCCGCCCCTCCCCCCGCCCCCAGCATCTGGCCACTGCCACCCGAAGGGGTACACTTCTTTAAAATAGATTAAAACCCCTGGTCTAGACTATCACAAGATGGATGCAAGATACTTTGATCTACTTGAAAATCATTTGAAAAACTGCACTCAGACAGTTATCAGTGGTTCATTGTCAAAATAAGAGGGCATTTCAATGAGGGTCCTCCTGATGTATGTGCTTGGGTATGATTCTATTAATTAACAATTAGGAATACTGAGTAAACTTATAAAAATGAAATGTAACATGATTCTAGAACAGGCCCAACTACTTTGGAGGATGGGATCAAAATAAAAAAATATCTTGATAAGTTGAAGAAATGAAATTCTACAAGATGGAATTGAATGGAGGCAAGTACAGAGGAAAACCACCATGGAAAGGAAAAACAAAATACTCCAAATGATAAACACTGGTAAGGTAGCAACGCAACAGACAAGGACCAAGGGTGGGGAACACAAAGTAATCATAAGTCATCAGTGTGCTGTCCTTCCAAAAAATATGGAAAATCTAATTCTGGAATATATAAACAACAGTGATGTACATAAAACATGGGAGGTAATTATGTTACTGTACTTGTGGCAAGCCCTAAACTGTAGAGAAGTATGTCTAGTTTTTGACAAAACATATTGAGGAACAAAGAAAAATTGGAGAGAGCCTAAGTAGGGAAGCAACCAGAATCCTAAGAGGTATAAATAGAATAAAAATTTGATGAGAGGAATTCTATTACCCTTTGTGCATCTCATCCAGCTGTGTAAGTGGTATTTTTGGCACTTAGTTTGCTATTTTAATAGACCTGCAGTATGGACTCATAAGCATACATGTATACAATGAACTTGTGTAGTAGGTTATACACTGGCCAGGGAAATACATACATGCATAGCAGTAGGTAAGTCCTGTGAAAAGAATAGGAAGAAATGACTAACCCCAACAGCTAAGTGGTGTGGGCACTTACCCAGGAAACAAGCAATCCATGTTCTAGGGCCCCTTCACCCAGAGAGAGACTGAACCTTCATTTCTCTACTTCCCATTACTGTATTCTAGCCACCACAAATTAGGCATCCCCCTCACCAAAGCTCCTTTTGAAACTGAGCCATTGCACCTCGCATTTAATAGTTATTGGATTAAGTGGATAGAGAGCAGTAAAAAAGTTGCCCCATTGGAAGAAAGGGTAGAACCCAGATCCCTCTCCCCACTTTTTTTAGAGCAATAACCATTTCAGTCACACAGGATGCAAACAGATGTTGATTTGTACCACAGTACAAATGTTTATGGCAGTATAAATCTGAGCAAACAAATGTCTTGGTTCTTTCTTGCTCCACTAATGCTTAAATTTTGTGATAGACATGAGCCTAGTCCTAACTTGTGTCACTTTTTTTGCTGCAGACATTTGTTCATTTGTGATGGGACAGTGAGGGCAGACTGTGGCTGCCTGCACCCTCTAGCCATCCCAGGCAAAAATTTCCATGGTTTCAGGAGGCCTATCGTGTGAGACAATGGCCACAGGTGCCTCACCCCAATATGGAGTACATGTCTTCCAGCAGGGCTGTGTTCCCACAGGATCAGGCCCCTGAAGCCCCAGGAGGGGCAGGAGCCCAATCCTGCAGAACAACAGTCCCAGCAATAGCTGTAGACATGGCAGATAAGCTGTGCCATGACACACCGCAGCACAGTTGATCATGCTTCAAAGACAATGTCTGTTTCCAGCCACACATTCTAGCTTCTGTTCTTCCTCCTGGCTTTATATATCTCCTCTCTTGGCTGCCAGTTGAGCCAGCTTCAAAAAGTGCTATCAAAGGGTCTGCATAATGCCTAACCTGCAGCCTGATGGTTAAAGAACTATACTAAGAAGTTTTAGAATTCAGGTTAAAATCCTTCCAGGGCAGGGGAGCCCTAGAAACTGGGTGCCCAAGCTACTCAGATACAGGTTTCCCTCACTTTATGCAGGTCCTGTATGTGCAAATTTGCTCTTATGCAATGATATTTTTTATACCAAAAATTCGTTATATGCGAGGTAAATTCACTCCTATACAATCGGTATAGTGGAAGCCCACAGAGGCTGCTTTGTGCGGTGCATTGTGGGAGTGACACTCACCAAAATATAGTCTCCTCTGTGGATCTGTGCTCCTCGCTCATCTGCAATGTGTTTCTGTAGTTGCCATTCCCATTACGATAATGCCCTGTGCTTGCGT
>NW_017729029.1:63139347-63139761 GCF_001723915.1 Gavialis gangeticus | reverse complement strand
TCATCTGCAATGTGTTTCTGTAGTTGCCATTCCCATTACGATAATGCCCTGTGCTTGCGTGTTGTTGGTGAGTACCAAAATTATCTTGTAAAAGTGGTAGAAATACATCTGGGGTTCAGTACACTTGAGGTCTTGGAAAGTATCCCTATTTGTTGCATTGTAAAGTGGGTTTTTATGCAAATTCAAATTAAACACCATTTTCCAGGAACACATGTACAGCATAAAGTGAGGGAAACCTGTACTGGGGCTAAAGCATAGAAGAGCCTTCCTCCTCTCTTCCCCAGTCACTTGTCAAAATTTCTTCTTCAGCTAAAGTGTTGCTACTTCTGTACATATGTAGCCATGTATCTGCCCAACCACAGCATATGTTCAGAGTACATGTGAACACTTACACCTTCATACTGCATGGGTAAT
>NW_017729029.1:63131959-63134347 GCF_001723915.1 Gavialis gangeticus | reverse complement strand
CATTATTCCAAACTCTCCTCCTCTCTCTCTCCCTCCCCTCCCCCCCACATGGAGTAATAGAGATTAAGAGAATCACAGACTGTACGTAAGCGCCCAGCTGCAAAGCTTCTGTTTCATTGCACAGTGTGTACTAGAATTCTGCCCAGCAAGGCTCACAATGTCAACACTGATATATAAAACATGATAGATCAATTATTCTCCTCCATGTCTAGAGAGGCCATGGAATCTCCTTCACTGGAGGTCTTTAAAAATAGGTTAGACAAACTTCTGTTGTGGATGGCCTACATGTGCTCATCCTGCATCAGTACAGGGAATGAACCAAATGATGTCTTTAGGTCCCTTCCAGTACTATATGTTTTAGAACAAATGTTTTATTACTAAATGATGTAAAGGATCACCAAAATAGGTTCATCATACAAAAATAAAAACTGCTAGTAAAATAGAACCATATGAGCAGTCTATTCTACTTATGCAGCCTAGCCATCTTCCGGATCTGTTGACATTGAAAACTCAAGAGTAACAAACCTGATCAACTATGTCATTGACTTTATCCCTCTCACAGTCCAGAATCACTCGTCTTTCCTTTTTCACCTCCAGATCTTGAAACAGGGAACGGTAAGTCTCATCTTTTCTGTCATTGTTAATATTTCCTACATTGATAGCAGTTACTTGCCATTTCTTTTCAGCTGCAGAATCCAATACAGCTTGCAGGGTTGATAAGCCTAGCAAGGCAAAAAAAGAGGAATGATAAAGTGGCAAAAATAAAACAGGCACATGAAATGTGACCTACAAGGCAATTTATTTTAAACTCTTTATGACAATATGTTTGGCTATCAAACAGCTGTAGGATAGAACTCCCTAAGATGATGATGAACACAAGTCTCATTGTGCATTCCTGGCACATGCAAAACTTCTGTTTAAGTAACTGCAGTGAATATAGAATTGGGGCCTATAATGACAACCTTTTGTTTTTGCTTCAATTTAATTCAGGGAGAGATTATATCACCCTTCAATAAAAGCTTTCAATGGATTTTTGAGGTACCTACTTTGAAAAAGAAGCCGTTTAAGAGAAAACGATTTAATTACAGTAGCTGAATCAGTTGTTTATTACCAAATGCTATTGAGCTGCTTATGTCCCTGGTACTTGAGTAGCAATGTATTTAAACCTTGATCCAGTCCTGATGAAGTCAATATAGCAAAATTCCCATGTACTAATTGAGCCTCTATTTCTTTTGACTCCAATGGTATCTTGTTACAGAAGGTGTTCCTTCCTAAACCTAAATATCCTTAACATCCATACATGCAACCATTACAGTGGTCTGTTGCCATTTTATTTTTTCGGGAGGACATGGAAAAATGAATGCCTGTACAATTGTAGTAGCTTATAATACAATGCAAGTCCAGTGGAAATTTTACTGGGCTTCTTTCCCTGTTCAGGAAGTAAATGTGAACAGAACACGGAAACTTGATTCAGTGCCAGGAGTATATCTGCCCTATAAAAAAATGTATCTTCAACAATTTCCAGCAATTTCCAGCAATGAAATTTAGCATGTCTAAATTCTGTCCAGAGAATCCTAAGAAAAAAAATTAAAAATAGAATGTAATTTGTAGGATAATTTTCCACACAATCACTGATAACTCTACATCGTTCATCTCACTTGAAACTGTAAAATATAACTCGTCATTTCTGAATTGTGTCAATAAATTGAGCTTTACATTTTCTTTAAGAAAAATATATCTCTCATATATAAAGTAAGCTCCATACATAACTTAAAATAACAGGAGCTATGTGCATAATTTTGTAAGAAACACACTAAGGATGAAACTTGAATTATAATTTGTAAATGGATAATTAAACTAAGACTAGTATGCACTTAGCAATTTAAGCGTATCTGTAAAAATGGTAATATTATACAATGTTATAAAAGACTGGTAACCAGCCAATATATGGACAGGGCAGATTTTACAAACCTATACAATTCTGTCAAACAGTTGTATGCAAAGTCTACATGTGATCACTTGTATTTTGACGGATGTTAGATTTTTTAGAAATAACTAAACTCCTGTTGATAATCTAAACTATTTATAACATGTTGTGGTACAAGGTGTTATCAAAGCAAAAGGTAGCTCCTGTATGCAAAAAAGATTCAGAAAGTTAGAATGTGCTATGAGCAGTAGCAGGTTAACAGTTAATACCCTCTCTAACATGTACTGTTCAGACCTGCTGCTAGAGAGCTGGCGAACAGGGTTTGGTTAGGAGCTTCAAATCTGTTCCATGCCTGCCCTGCTTTCTGGTTCTCTAGCCACAGTATAGGCCCAGAGGGATGAAGGAAGGAGCTTCCCCCTTCCCTCCCCCCCATGCTGCTTTGACTGCTTCCATTTCCAGTT
>NW_017729029.1:63108912-63131934 GCF_001723915.1 Gavialis gangeticus | reverse complement strand
CCCCTGCCCCAAGCACCCCACTCCCCCCATAATCAATCTTTGACCCCCCAAGAGCCCCTGGATTACTCCTTGTACCACATCATTGCACCCTCCACCCCAGAATCACTGCCCTGCTTCCAGATCAGCCAGAGAGCAGTAATGGTAGCAGTGGCTGGGGTTTCCCTCCCTGTCTGCTTCTTAGCTTTCTGCAGCCTGTGCCATGCCCATGCACCAGGATCCAGTCCCCACTGAACCCTGCAGTTTCTTGGCAGCTCCTTTCCTCCTGCCTCTCTCTCCCGCCCTCCCCACTTTCAACCACAGGACACGGCATGGCCTGGATCCAGGCACATAGAGTGATATGGGCTGCAGGGAGCCTGGGAGCAAGCAGGGAGGGGGAACGAACTGGTGCTGCTGCCATTACTCTCAGACTGATCATGGCAGTGATCAAGGGGGGAAGAAGGGGAGTATGATCCTCAGAGGTGAGGTATACAGGTGGTAGAGGACAGTGGGGGAAGAAAGGAGTAGCTTCTAGCTTAGATGTTCCAGTCTCCCTCTGCCCCTCCCTCTTCCCCACTCCACTTCTGCTCCCCCTTATCCGGTACCCCTGGCACCCCTTCCCTCCCTCCCCTCCCCAGCTGTCCACAGCTGTCAGTCCAGGACCATAAAGTGCTAGAAGTTACATAGTCTACCTGGGAGAAGTGCCTCCTGGGGTTAGGGTGGCCATCATAGAGGGCATTCCGGTTTTCTGCTACTCTATCCTCTATTGATACAAAACCCGATGCTGTGATGTCCTCTATTTTTCTCTTCAAGAGAAAAATAGAGGACATAAAGGCGTCTGGTTTTGTATCAATAGAGGATAAAAGATAACCTAACTGTCCTCTATGATGGCCACCCTACCTAGAGTAGTGGAAGACCACAAATTCATGGTTTTATTTCAGGTAAAGAGCCAGGAGTTAACTTCACACAAAATGCATAGGACAACTGAAAAAAAACCTCCCATGAAGTGGTACAGCTTTCAGATACCTAGCAGGCACTTAGCTTTTGTTAATGAGCCTGAATGTGAGATCATTCAAGTTTTAGGTGTTCTTAACCTGGTCTAACAGTAATGTGTAATTGCACCCTGGTGCTAGGAGTGGACCTTTTTAGCTCAGAGAATATATGCAACAGTAGCTGTGTGCAGCAGAAGATTCCAAACTAAAGCTATTTAAGAGGAAAAGGAAAGAGCTTTGTCTATTCCTGGTCAGGAGCCATAGCATAAGAGGACCAGAGTATGTTCTGCGGAATGGCAAGGACACCTAAAACCTCAAAAGAATTTTAAGAGGATACTTTTTTAAAGATGATTTATGCTGGTTGGGAATTTTAAGTGCCTCGATTCCTCGTAATCTTTTGAAGAGAAAGACTGAATGGAGGCAATTTCATAAATGTCTGATTGGCATTTTCCTTCAGTATTAGTAAGTTGGCTGCAAATTGAATCCTCTACCGCTGTCACCCTTCCCTCCACAATTAATCATAAACCTAGATGCTATCCGATGTGTATACAGACAATGCAAATAAGGCTATAGAAATACAAAAAGTCTGAAGCCCACATTATAATAAATCTGAGAACAAGTGCTGGACTAAGCAATAGGCTGATTCTGCAAGGGCTGAACATCCTCACCTCTGAATGACCGGAATGAGACGCGTGAGTGGTCAGCACCTTGCAAGATCAGTGCACTAAGGCACAGGAGCTGTAGTAGTAAAATGACTCTTCTGGAGTAATTCATCATACATTAATGGCTATTAGCTTTAACTGTTTCCATTTTATTACTGTTCTCTCCCAGGAGAATAAGTCTCTCTCATGCACTCTCTCTCCTCTCCCTCTTCCTCCAAAGAAAAGTTTAAAATAACATGCTGAATCATATATTCTTCTTTACACACATTTCACTGCTATTGGTTAAGTGTTGAGGTAAAGGTGTTTTGAGCTGCAAATTGGAAGCTACTTATTTAGGGTGTAGTTGTATTACCTTATTACCTATCTATACAACCAGCAGACATGCCACACTAGCTCTGCAAGGACTGAATCTGGAACTAGAAGCAGTGTAGCTGCATTTCGCTGCAGAGTTTGTTAGCTCAGGCACAGCACCCCATGAACACTGTTCTGCTTCTTCCAGTTCCAGAGGTGGAAGCCAACGTGAGTTCTCCAGGATTAAAGCATTACTCAGTGTGAGTGAGGATTGCAGATTCATGTCCCTAGAAATTTACAAATGTTGCCTATCAATTTCACCACTTGGATGCCTCAAAAATTAAAGCAAACAAAACTGGCAAAACCAAAGCTGCAAGATACAACTCTTTCACTTTATTATGTGCTTTCAGGTTCACTGCAGCTGACAGGAAGATGTATTGTAGACACAGATGATTTGAAGAATTTTCCTAAATAAGAATCAAATGCAGGGTAATGGCACACACAGCACAATGCTAGCTGATTGATGGAACATCAAATAAGCAACTTCCTAGTTGCCCTCTTTTAAAGACAAAGAATATCTGATTCTTATGTGAACTCAAAGAGGACCTGGAAGAGAACCAAGCCCAGGATTCAGCGCACTGGGTGACATCAAGTCTTCTTTAGGGGTTATATGGACTATCTAATATTGGGGCTTAAAACAGCAAAGGAAACCTAGCTGGAAGAGGTCTCTTGATTTTTATGATTAAAGCATTGAGACAATGGAATGTAGTAACATTGAAAGACAAATAAAGGCTAAGCTCACTCTATTTCATCATGAAATCTGGTTTAACATGGCAAAATATAATGCACTGTTAAAACTTCATGACATACTGCTAAATTTACCCTACATTTATTTAAAAGTAGGCAACATTTTTGACCAATAACTATAATGAAAAACAATTGTTTTGAAAGAAATTGAATTAGTTTAGATGGGAAGATAAATTATTTTGAAAATGATTAATAAGAAAAAAATAATTAGAATCTGTAGTCTTTTAAAGCCCTGGAGCCCTTTTAAGCCCTTTAAGCCCTGGTGCCAGTGATCAGGGAGCCAGTGAACAGGGGCTGCAAACAGAGTTAGCAGTTTGCAGGCAGTTCACAGGCTGGTTCAGTTCATGCCCCACCCTGCTTTTTTGAGGGGGATACCATTCAGCTTAGCATGAGGCAGCAGGAAAAAAAAGGACCCCCTCATGGCCAACAAGCAATAAACAGGTCAGCTTCCAGATGAGTTTGCTAGGGAAGGAGTGCTTAGAAGAAGAGCAGTATGAGAGAGAAGGCAAATTAAGAGACCCAGGGAAATGACTGGAGGATGTTGCTATGCCAGAGCCACTGCCACTTCTTGCCCCTGTGAGGTTTCTGTCCAGACAAGACCGCTCACCATTGGCACTTCCACCCAGGTCCAGGTGTAGTGCTGTGGGGACTGCAGCTTGCAGGTTCCTTCCAGTAATGGCCAGGTCAGGGAGTGCCTGTGGTGTGAGCAGTGCATTCTTGTGGTGTCTCTAAGGGAACAGGCAGGAAAACTACAGGAGGACATGGTGAGGCTCTGAAGCATCCCCTACCATGAGGAGCTCATTGATTCAATGCTGTAGGAGACCTCCAGGACTGTGGAGGAAGAAATGCCTGATGCAGTGCTAGAAAAGAGAGAGGATATGGACACCCAAGGGGGTGAAAGCTGCCAGCTTGTCAGTTCTGGCAGCAAACAGAGATATTCACCTGTAGTGGTTCATCTGGAGAACACATATGCAGCCCTAGCAGCAGAGAGGGAGGAGCATGTTCCATTGGTGGAAGATGAAAAGACAGGCCTCACCAAGGTGGGAAGGATCAAGATGACAGCCACCAAGAAGAAACAATGGGTGGTGGTGGTTGGAGACTACCTTCTGTGGGGGACAGAGGGAATCATCTTCTGACCTGATGTGTTATCTCAAGAAATCTGCTGCTTGCCTAGAGCCCAGATCCAAGATGTCACAGAGGGACTACTGAGGCTCATCTGGCCCTCATGCTGCTCATCCATGATACTGCCAGGAGAGACCCTGAGAGTATCAAAAGTGACTATAGGACTCTGGGTGCAAGGGTGAAGGGGTTTGAGGCTAAGATTGTGTCCTTGTCAATTGTTCTGGTCAAGGGAAAGGGCCTGGGAAAGAGCAGGTACATCTGGCAGATCAGCACCTGGCTGCACAGGTGGTGTCACCAGCAGGGATTTGTTTTCTTCAACCATGGGATGTTCTTCCAAGAATGGGGAGAGATGGGAAGAGATGGGATCCATCTGACGAAGACAGAGTAGAGTATCTTTGCAGACAGGCTTACTAACATAACAAGGAGGGCTTTAAATTAGGTTCACTGGGTGATGGAGACCAAAGCCATGGGGAAGTGTGTGACCAGGAGGAAGAGCAAGCAGGAGGGGGCAACAGGGAAGGTGTTCTCATACTTCCTGAGAAATCAGGGCAATCCCCTAGTTACCTCAGGTGCCTGTACACAAATTCACAGAGCCTGGAAAACAAGCAAGAAGAATTGGAAGCCCTTGCACAGTCCAGGAACTATGACATGATTGGAATGAGAGACTTGGTTGGATAGCTTGTGTGACTGGAGCATTGTCATGGAGGGGTACAAAGTGTTCAGAAAGGTCAGGCAAGGGAGAAGATGAGACATTGCACTTTATGTAAAAGAGCCATATGATAGCTCAGAGCTCCAGTATGAAACTGGAGATAGGCCTGTTGATGGTCTCTGGGTTAGTGCCAGAAGGGAGAGCAACAAGGACGATGTCATACTGGGGATCTTCTACAGACCACCAGACAAGGAGGAAGTGGTGGATGAGGCTTTCTTCAAACAGCTAGTGGGAGTTTCCCAATCACAGACCCTGGTTCTCATGGGGGACTTCAATCACCCTGACATCTCCTAGGAGGGCAATACAGCAGTGCACAAACAATCCAGGAAGTTTTTGAAGAGTGCTGGGGACAATTTTCTGGTGCAAGTGCTGGAGCAGCCAACTAAAGGCCATGCTATTCTTGACCTGCTTCTCACAAATAGGGAAGACTTGGTGGGGAATGTAGTAGTGGATGGCAACTTGGGTAGCAATGACCAAAGGATTATTGAGTTCAGAATCGTGAGGAAAGAAAGGATGGAGAGCAGCAGAGGAAGGACCCTGGACTTCAGAAAAGGAGACTTTGACTTGCTCAGGGAACTCATGGGCAGGATTCCCTGGGAAGCCAGACTGAGGGGAAGAGGAGTCCAGGAGAGCTGGCTTTACTTTAAAGAAGCCTTACTAAGAGTGCAGGAACAAACCATCCCAATGGAAATGCTTATAAGAAACTTGTACAAAGAATTAGGGAAGAATATAAGAGCATTTCATGGGCATGCAGGGATGAAGTCAGGAAGGCCAAAGCACAACTGGAGTTGCAGCTAGAAAGGGATGTGAAAGGTAACAAGAAGGGTTTCTACAAGTATGTTGGTAGCAAAAGGAGGATCAGGGAAAGGAGGATGTGGGTCCCTTACTGAATGGGAGAGGCAACCTTGTGATGGAGTTTGCAGAAAATGCTGAAATGTTCAATGCCGTTTTGCTTCCATCTTCACAGGCAAGGTCAGCTCCCAGACTACCGCACCAGGCAACACAGTTTGGGAAGGAGGTGAGAAGCCCTCAGTGATGAAAGAACAGGTTAGGGAAGTCCATGGAGCTGGATGGGATGCACCTGAGGGTGCTGAGGGAGTTGGCTGATGTGCTTGCAGAGCCACTGGCCGTTATCTTTGAAAACTCCTGGTGATCAGGAGAGGTCCTAGATGATTAGAAAAGGGCAAACATAGTGACCTTATTTAAGAAAAGGAAAAAGGAGGATCCAAGAAACTATAGACCAGTCAGCCTCACCTCAGTCCCTGGAAAAGTCATGGAGCAGATCCTAAAGGAATCCATTTCTAAGCATTTGGTGGAGAAGAAGGTGATTAGAAACAGTCAGCGTGGATTCACCAGGGGCACATCATGCTTGACCAACCTGATTGCCATCTATGATGAGATGAATGGCTCTGTGAATCTGGGGAGACTGGTGGATGTGGTATACCTTGATTTTACCAAAACTTTTGATGTGGTATCCCACAACATTGTTGCAGGCAAGCTAAGGAAGTATGGGCTTGATTAATAGACTGTAAGGTGGATAGAAAACTGGCAGAGTATCAGGCTTAGACAGTAGTAATCAATGGCTCGAGGTCTAGTTGGCAGCTGGTATGAAGTGGAGTGCCCCAGCAGCCAGTCCTGGAGCTGATTTTGTTCAATGTCTTCATCAACCACTTGGAAGATGGCATAGAGTGAACCCTTAGCATGTTTGCAGATGACAGCAAGCTGTGGGGAGTAGTAGATATGCTGGAGGGTAGAGCTAGGATTCAGAGAGAAATCGACAAATTGGAGGATTGGGTCAAAAGGAAGCTCATGTGGTTCAACAAGGACAAGTGCAAAGTCCTGCACTTAGGATGAGACAATCCCATGCACCAGTACAGGCAGGGGTCTAGGTGGATAGGCAGCAGCTCTGCAGAAAAGGACATGAGGATTACAGTGAGAAGAGATGGATGTGACTGAACTACTTTATTGTAGTGCTTGAATTTGGATGTGCTCTTCAGTAGAAAAATATATATTTGAAGTTTGCTTTTGAGTCTGTAACTTTCAGGTTAAGTACACGCAGTCAAAAAGCCCAAGGCTGAATTGATTCAGTCTTTGCAGGTTAGTCTAAACTGCAGAGATTAAGTTGAGAAGCAATTGGACACACATTTACTTTTGATTCAGGAAATACAGCCACATGCCTGCAATGGCTCAGCCCAGAAGCCGGGGGCACTAAAGCACATAGCCAGCACGTGTGTGTTTACTTCCTCTTCCTGCTGCCCCTGAGGTCTCTGGAATTTGCAGTACAGAATCACAACAGCAGGACTCTGGAGGGTTGCTCATCACTTCCTCTTCCTGCTGCCAGGTACCTCTGGGATTTGTAGTCCACAGTCACAGCCACCAGTAATTTTCAGTAAGTTTAGTAGCAGGGCAGCTCTGTACTTGGGGGAAGGTGGGTTTAATCCCCCTGCCTGGCCCCAGAACCCACCCAGGGTTTTCCTTGTTGAGGGGGCAGTCCCTGCCACCCCTCACCCCCACCCTTTCTCTGCTGGAGCAGACAGCCCAGCAGAGGGCTGCAAAGCATGCTGGGATGCTGGGGGACACTGATTTAACTTGAACCAGGAAGGGGTCTTGGACAGAAGTTTCATAAACCAGTTTGACTCAAATTATTTAAGTCTGATTTAAACCTGCATTCAACCAGGGTTATCTTAAACCAGTTTCAGTCATTTTGAAACTGGTTTATATGCACTGAGCTTCTGTTCTGTTACAGATTTAAACCAGTTTCTGATGACTTAACTGGTTTATGTGTAACATCTGTCCCTAGCCCAAATAACTGGCAGGTGGCTCAAAATCTGAGTGTGGGAATTTATGAATGCTCTAAATTAAAGAGTGAGACACAGAGATGCTAAAAATGTGAAGATGTATTTTCCCCTCTACAATATATCTATTTTTAAAGAGCCTTTTTATGGGAACAATTTTCCAAAGACATATTTTATCTTCCATCTATGCTTATCAGTGCACATCCTTAATTCTTTAACTTATATTGGAATTATCTCATTCTCGATTAAGCTCCTTTTCACTTTGACTACATACAACAATTAGATAAGCTTCTTTTCCTCAGAAATGATATTTAATTTTTCAAAAGGATGCTCCTTGTTTGCCTTGTAATACTGCCTGAGCATTTTGGTAATGTAAGTATAGCAAAAAATTATACCGATAAGTTTCTACTGTACCTTACCTCTGTCACTGTCATATAAATATGCAAACTTGTTCCACTGATAGTATTCAATCAAACTAAGAAGAGCTCCCTTGAGGTCGGGTCTCATCTGAATGACAAATGGGTGTGTTCCATCTGTTGGGAAACTTGGAGTTATGAAGGAGACGTGCAGAGTCCCACAAAATGAGGTTATGGTATTTACAGACTTCTTGTCATAGAATCCAAAAATAGCAAAGACTCCTCTTGAAAACTGGGAGCAGACTAGAAGAAAGAGAAATAAAGCGAGATCAAATACTAAGAAACAAATTTTATTTGCAAAAGTTCTGAAATCTATTACCTGTTTATTTTGTAAAAATATTCATACTCACATGCTCTTATTAAGGGGTGATATCAATTCTTTATTAGAAAAAATAATCAGCATAATTAATTACTAACTAAAAGTTAGTAATGCATGCCAAATATTAACTTCAACACCAGACATTAAGTTTATGCACATGAAAGAATGAATTCAGAAAGAAAACTAAAGAATAGATTATCTGTAGTTCCTTTTGTACTGAAAGAATACTGCCTAAGCCAAAAAAAAAGCCAGGTGGAATTATTTCTTTAAAATATTTCTTCATCCTCTGAGCATAATGCAATAATCATCACTACTAACTTTTTATTCAGTTGAAAATAATATAACTTGGGGACAAGGTGACTTGAAATTTTTGTGAGATATTTAAATGAGTGAATATTCCATTTCAACTGTTTGAAGTTAAAACAAACAGTGAATACACATAAATGAAGGGAAGAGATAATGCACTAAATATCTCTGAGTTCTGGCTTTTGTTTAATTAAATGTTTAATATCAGTTTTTTATGACTCAGCAAAAGCAGGTCCTTCTGGATGACACTTGAGGTCACATAGCAGAAAAAATAATCTCTTGGGTTTAAATAACATGCTGATTATTCAGTTTTTATCACCACCACAGACAATTCAAGGCAATGACAATGCTGATCACTGCAGCCTGGATAAAACATCTATTTCCTTTCAGTCATTCTAATCATTGACACTAAAAACATAGCATGTTCAGAATGCTTAGAAGAATTCATATTTCTGTTTACTAAAACTGGGAGAGAAAAAGAACAAATTAGTTAAAATATTCAATCTGTTCCTACTCTGACCCATTTCTCTCCTGAGTTCTTCTTGATATACTAGTCTTCTTAGACCTGAAATAATAGGCAAGTCCCACAAGCAAAAATGCACATTAATTCTGATTACCATCTCCTCAAAGCCAGACACCAAGACCTGCTGTCTCAGTTTCCCTAAGTAAATCTGGAATATAACAAAGTACAATTTTCCCAAATATTTATTATACCAATAACCAACCATATGTTAGATCATATATATAAGAATAAAATTAAGGGCGAGATCATTTTGAACCTTGTTTCTCAGATTTTGTCTAATATTATTCCAACTTCTCTTTTTAATTTACCTGTTATTTAATGTAATGTATATTGAGCAACACATAGTACTCAATATCCTCTTTTTCAGTTGATTTCTATTTTAGCCCTTTGTTAAGCCCAGTACCCATTGTTACCATAAGTCTATTTCTTATACTATGAAGTATCTATTGTACTGACCACAACCAAAAAGTCTAAGCACTAAGTGAAATCCTGGCCCCCTCAGTCAATGACAAGCATTCACTGATCTCTATGTAACCAGTATTTTACCAAAAGTATAAAGATTTCATTAGTGGCAAAAAATAAATAAAATAAAAAAATTAATTGAAGAAAGATATCAAAAACTCTTTTTAAATGTCTTTCTTTGAAAGGATGATTTATTAGAGCTAAAAGCAAATCTAGAAGGGAACTCCTTGTACCTGTGTTTTATATATATAAGGAGTGAGAAGGAGTGGAGCAGTCAGTGTTCCCCTTGCCTTCCCCAGATTGGGATCACCCCAACCTGTGTAAGGCATGGAGAACAGGGCAGAAGGGGAGGCTGCAGGCTGCACACCTGTACTGTTCCCTCTCCCAGAAGGATATCTCCTCATGGTAATTTCTCAGAAATTTCTACTGCTAGAAATGAATGCCTGTTCAAGACCATAAATGGACTGGAAAACCTATTTAAAGGTTAAATTCATATGTCCAGTAGGACTGTGCAAAGCTTCGGTCGCTCATTCAATTCAGTGGTGATTAGGTCCAATTCGGTGACTGGATCTCTGAATCTGAACTGAATCAGGACACCCTTTAATCTCTCTGAATTGAATTGGAACACCTTGAATTGATTTGGAGCGATTTGGAGAGTTTTGATGATTCAGACGTACACACAGCTTTAAATGTTTTTCTACATACTTCAACATACCAGGCAGCTCATGAATGCTGAGATGCTGGGGTGGATGAAGCATCTCACGGGAGCGCGGGAGGGGTGCAGTCTCCAGTGCACTCGGCGGCAGACCTGGAAGTGGACCAAAAGCACTTCTGGTCCACTTCTGGGTCCGCCACAGAACACGCAAGTGACCCTTCCTCTGCCACCAGCTTGGCAACTGGTGCCTCCTGGGTCTGGGGGGCACCCAGGGTCCCCCTCAGCTGATCACTGAGCCAGAGAAGTGCGGGGGGGGGCTGAGATCTCGGCATTGGACCCGAAGTACTTCCGGTCCACTTCCAGGTCCATTGCCAAGCACGCAGGCCTCCCCTCCCCCAGCACTCCTGTGGTATGCTCCATCTGCCCCACCATCTCAGTGTTCATGAGCCATGCCTGGCACCTCAAGGTATGTAGAAAAAACATTTAAAGCTGTGTTTGTGGCCGAATCACTCATTCTCTGTATAACTTCAAACGTTAAATTATGTAGTCCAGTCACAATGCAAGATTCCATTTTGAAGCTGCACTACATTTTAGGAACAATTAGTCTTACAGCTGTATACAAAAATAACCCAATTCTATGGTACTTGCATGTATAAAAGTCTGTTAAAGATCAGTGGTAGGTCACCCGTGGAATGCCAGCAAGAGACACATTTACAAGAAGCTTCTAGACTTGTCATAAAGGCAAATGCCCTTGTAGATTCCGGGGCATTTGGCCTCCTGGGAATAGGTGAGAAGAAATATGAAAAGGTGCTTCCAAATATTTAAAAAAAAACCCATACCAGTGGATAATGTAAAAATTGTAATTCTTTTTGGCAGCATTCCCACTCTACAAAACTGTACACTGACACTGCTATTGCTGGAGGGCATTATTTTTATAATGGTGACTCACAAGCTGTTCACTGTTATTAGGTTAAAAAAAATCATGATGATTAGGATTCTCAAACCATTCTAATATGAACGATCTATTTTACTAAAGACCTTATATGTTACTGCCTGGGTTCATTTCTTTCAAGCTGTTCTTATTTTCAAGTATTTCTCTTCTGTGTATACTGTTCTATTTTACTAGAAAATGGTCTAACTAATAAAATGAGGGACAGCGTACAATAGATTCATTTTACAGTAACATTTGTGGAATGTAGGTTTTTACAATAACAGCAAAGGTTTAATCGCAAGACAAAAGATAAAAACACTAAAAGGTGCAAAAAAAAGAATCCCAGTAAGTTTATAACATTCAAGAACTAAGCATTTTCATCTTTGAGCCATTCCTGTTCTACTCATATAACCAGGCTGACATTCATATTGCTCCTTGTTTTTCCACAACTGTAAAAACCTGTCTCTTCCTTTCCAGTCCAAAGGTTAAAATCCCACTCTGAAGCAGCAAAACATTTATGCATTATATAAGTCAGTGGAGTTTTAAAATACATCCCCAAAGGTAAACACAAAGTTAAATGCTTTGTCAAAACAAGACCTAAAACACTTGCTCATATCCTTATTATTTTTTGCCATCACAACTGTAACCACTTTGTCTAGGGCATCTTGTTAATACATCATCCTTGTCCATTCTATTCAAACCACAACAGCCAAAATTATCTTCCTTCACATTCAATCAAGCCATGAGAGTCCCCACTTTATTAAAACCTTTTATTAAAGTTTTCCAATTTTTTTCTGTACTGAGTTTCAATTTATTGTCAAATCTCAGTAAAATCTCAGTAAAACTTTCTCATCTCTCACTCTCTACCTTAAAATAATTTCCTACTGCACGAACTTTACTCTGCCAGTTAAATGGTACATTTTCTGTGTAGAAACTGTTTATTACTTTGCCAGTCCTCTGTGCAGAAAGTATGCTGTCCCTCCCTATGCTTTTTATGCTCACAAATTCAGTACATTCTTTTATTATTTTAATTGGTATTTTTCAAACAGGTTGATTTGCAAAACCATATATTTATGTTTAATTATAATAAAGATATCTAAAATAAACACATCTACCTCTACATTTATAAGTGATCTATGGATGTAGATCTCTTTCTAATTTATTTCTTCAGAAAGGTATTAAACACAAAATATGTTAATTCTCATTTAAATACGGGAACATACTTAAGTATTTGCTGAATCAATGCTTTAGAGAAATTTATGAACACTGTTTTTCTTTCACCTTCATACTTGTTTAGATCTAATATCACTAGATAAAAGTATAAAGCAACAACTCCTATCATTAGTGATACAATGTAAATGAAATACGTTAAATATGCAGTCTATTACATTTACTTCAAACATGAATCCTGCCCTTGAAACAGCTACTTTCAAAGAGTCATTGCACACACAGAACATAAATGTTAAAATTCAGAATATAAAATCATTAAAAAAGTGAATATTTTTTACTAGATAAAATTGTCTCAATTTGGAGACAGTTGAAGTTTGTTTTGCTAAGGACGGAATAAATTAATAAATAGAGGCATACTTTGGGTTAGAAATGGTTGCCTCTAAGTACATACTTTGGGCAGATTTCTAATAACATCTTTCTAAACTAAGATTTTCTTCTACCGTACGAGTTATATATCCAGATATCATTTAGAGCCAATGTAGTTATACTTACACTCTATTACCAAATAGTCAATGAAGTTACCATAGTAGCTACTTAGTAATGTCTGTGTATACTGCTGTATATATTGTGCTTTTTTTTTTCAAAATACCCAAACATTTTTTGGACGATCCACTTTTTGTTCTGAAAGCTTGGTGTCTCCCCAAACATTGATATTATGCCTATTTGCACAAAATCCCAAAAGCTAATTTTTAGCTTGAAAAAAATTGCCTGTTAATGCTTATGTTTTGATTACCATAAGTATTAATCTATTCAGGTCTCAGTTTAGCTTTTCATGCTAACTAACTCATACCTGTGTGTGTAGGTATGTGTTTATGCCTATGGCACTGATTGCCAGTTGAATCTGAGTCAATTCCAAGATTAGCATAGGGAAATATATTTTCAGAGCACATTGTTTAATCACATCCAATACAGTAATCATTCTCTGATTTCTAAAGAAAAGAAAACATGGCACAAGAGTAAGGAAACAGCCAAGCAGAACCTCTGTAAAAAAGGACAAGAAGATACAGGGAAATGCACGTTGGGCTGAAAAACTGATAGATGAAAAGGAAGCTGCCAGGAAATGAGAGACAAAAATTGAATACCCAGTTGGTAATTTCAACAATCACTCAGCTTCTGTAATAGGCCAAGTTGAAAACAAATCATCATTAGAAGAGAATTATAAACAACAACATACTGAACAAAAGTAGTAAAGAAACAGCAAGAGCTACAGCTGCCAAAAGAACTTCCAAATGATTAAAGCTACGTTAGAAAAATATTGTGAGAACAAAGGACCAGTATGGAGTGTTTTCAAAAGATATCAGCTAAACCTCACTATAGCACACCTTATGCAGAATGTAGGACATTTTTATAATATTTTCATAAGTTTTGATTGTTTCTTTGTGTGACTCAGTTTACTCACTCAGGCTGCATGATAACCTTCAAGAGTAATGGAACAGTTTCTTTGTCAGAACAGGGAAACAAAACACAAGATGCTTGTGTCATATAAGTTCTGAAGCCCTATGAATTTATTATCACGAACCATCAAGGAAACATCAGGGATTGAATGGAATAATGGGTCTTGAATGGAATGGAATGGAATGGAACACAGTGGTCTTTTCAAGAGATAAGGATGAATTGAATGGAACCGGGAGAAGGAGAGTTCTTCAAACATGTCTGCTGGTTTATACCTCAATAAATAATAATGTCCCAATCACTCAGTGCTAGTTATGCTACTGCTGGCATTGTTGGGCACATCTACAAGTGCATTAATGTGCTTTACTTAATGCACATTAAATTTAGTACCTCCAGGGACCTATGCATGAGCACAAGGCTTCTCCAATGCACTGGAATTCCAGAATATCAGAGCAGACTTAATTAACTGCAATTGTCATGCTCCAGCTTCCCCCTGTGTCTCATGTATCAGCCTCCCTGCACTTAAAAAAGGTGGTGGGGGCACTTAAACTAAAGTTCATCAAATGAGCTATAGTTCAAGCACCCCGTCACCATTTTTAAGCACACAGATGCTGATACAGGAGATGTGGTGACACTTGAATTAGAGTGGCTCTTGGAGCCACTCTAATTAAAGCGTCGCTCCCCCTCCCCAACCCCAGAGCATGTATAAAAGTGCCCTCCATTGTGAGATACTAAGAAAATGCATATTAGCTTTAATGTGCATTAACTAAAGTCTTAAAGTATATTAACTAAAAAGCACGGTTCTCAGTGATGCTTAATGCACATTAGCCTATTTTAATATGCATTATCTAAATAGCATGGGTTTTTTAGTGACACTTTTATCTGCATTAAAATGGGTTGTGCATTAAAGCGCATGCATAGATGCATCCTCTGTAATTATTACAGGTTGCATTACTACTTTCCAATAAGGGCAACCCTCAATAGTTAATCTAACTTGGCCTAACTGTGGGGACCATGGAAATAAAAAAGGACGCTGCAACTCCAAGACTCAGTGTTGGAGTTGAAGGGGCTAAGTGGCTTATCTTATAAACAAGCTAAGCTTGAGGATGGCTTTCAATGGTAGAGAGAGGCAGTAGTTAGTGGTGTTAATCTGAAAACAGGCAGAAGGCAAGGTAGATTTTCACCTCATAGACTAACTAAATCAGGGATGAATAAGCTTTCGTAAGCAGCAGTTACTTCAGATACATCTCAGATTTACTTAGTCTACAAAGTGCAAATCTATTCTGCCTTTTTCAAAGGGACTTCAATAAAAACCAAATAGTTCTGTGAAACCCTCATCAAAGTAGAAAAGTGAACCATACAGCAGTGGCAGTTTAGGGTCTAAAGATGCCATAGTTCAGATAAGCAATACCTGGAAACAGGGAAAAGATTACTATGTGACTGGTATTGCCAACTCCCCAAAATAACCCAAACACATTAATTACACCCTCCAAAATCATACTATTGTCTTTAAAAAAGTGAGTTTTTTAAATAATAGGTTTTAAATTATTTTTAGTTGTTTTCTGGGGTTAATTAGCCTGGGCAGAGTGCCACACTCGTGTAGCTATGATACTCCTGGGGTAGCAAACAAACCAACCCAAATATGGCTGCATGAAACCGAATTGTACTAGTTAGTAGGGCTGTGTGAAATTTCACTGAGTGTCTCGCTTTGAAGCTATTTTGATTCATTTTTAGCTCAAAACCGTGAAACTGAAATAAAACAAAAGGCTTTGAAACAGCTTTGAAATGAAACAAGGTCATTTGAAACATTTTGAAAGTTCAGTAACATTTCTGGTTTCAAAACCAGGTGCCTGTCCCAGGTGGCGGCAGCAGTCTCCTGTCATCTGACGCACACATCTGGGGGCGCACACCCCTGGGAGGGCTGCAGGGCTGTGCTGAACTCCTCCCAGGGGTGTGAGCCCCTGAATCTGCATGCTGGATGAAAGGAGGCAGCCGCTGCTGCCTAGGACCAGTGGCAGCAGCAGTCTTCCCTTGTATTGGCCATGGGCTGCTCCCAGCACCAGTTCCAGGTGGCAGAGGCAGCATCCTCTAATCTGGGGCACAGATCTGGGGGCTGGCACCCCCAAGAAGGGCTGCCAGGCTGTGCCAGACTCCTCCCAGTGGTGCAAGCCCCTGGACCTACATGCCAGATGAGAGGAGGCTACTGCTGCCACCTGGGACTGGCAGCAGAAGCAATCTTCCCTGGTGCTGGACACAGGCCATGCCCAGCAGTGGTCCCAGGTGCCAGAGGCAGCTTCCTCCAGGAGGCACCCATAGCAGGAGTCCAGTATAGCCCTGCAGCTCTCTCAGGGGTGTAGGCCCTTGGATCTCCATGCCAGATGAGAGGAAGCTGCCGCTGCTGGCAAGTGTCAGGAGTTATGCTTTGAACAGTTTGAGGTGCAGTGTCCCAGAAACCGCTTCACCTACCTCCTTGAAATTTGGCAGGTTTCATGCCCTCAGAAGAGGCTACTATCCCTGTAATTTTCATCCAAATCAGGCAAGAAATGACAATGTTTGGGCATTTTCATGATTCCCCATTATAGTCCATGGGCAAAACATCAAAAAAATGTCAAAACAGCAAAACAGTGTCAATTAAATGAAACGAGACAGTGCTTCAAAATGAAACAAAATGACAAAATGAAATACTGTCACTTTGAAACAGTGAAATGGATACCAAAATGAAATAGTGGTGTTTCACAGAGCCCTACTAGTTAGACACACTCTTATATTTTGAAATGAGAGCTGAAATAATTACAAAGTTGACTGAATCCAGTAGTCAAAAAAAAAAAAAAGACCCATCCCCATCCAACCAAATATCATGGGTCTTGGGATAAAATTACCAGATCTGGAAACACTAAATATATGCTTAATAAGGGGAATAAATTCATACTGGATCATGACTCATTTATACTAAGGCTTACATTAGATTTCAAGGTTAATTTATACCCTCTAAGTGGTGTAAAGAAGCCACTAAAAACCAAGCTCCTCACTATTTCTCAACTCACAGGTTTTTGCAGTCATCTTGCACATACCAGAGATGCTAAAATGGGCAAGAAGCTTAGCATTATTCCCTTAAAAACATGCTTGAGAACTTGACCTTTAAAACTGATGTCAACTATAGCAACACAATGCCAAAATATCAACAAAAAAAAACTCCAAAGCCGAACAAAATCATAAGAAGTAGCCATCATATAATCTACCTAAACAACATTTTATTATTTATGATTATGTCAAATTGACATCCTAAGACTTAAATTCTGGGAAGTGAAATGGGCTTGAAAAAGACAGTGGTAATGAGTATCAAAAAAAGAACACTGAAGGACAATGCCATATTGACTCAAATCCAAGACAAGGTTTTTCCCCCCTCTATCAACAAGGAGAAAAACAACCTCATCTTGAGTTTGAGTATCAGCTCTCTGGCTCTACCTTTGGCCCTGAATTCAGTCCATGGCCAGAGCCAGAGCTTCTGGGGCTGCTTCCACTGCTTCTTGGAGCCAGCAGGTGAGTGTGGTTCAGGGGCTAACGCTAGGGTCCAGGATGGGTGGCAGCATGGGTTGGGGATTGGCAGAGGAGGCAGCACAGTTCAGGGATTCAGTTGAGGATCAGACAGGGGATGGTGCAGCAGTGTGAATCAGGGAATAGAGCAACAATGCACTTCTACCCCATCCCCTGATCAGTGCTATTGCCCAATCAGCAGCACAAGTCAAGAGATGGGGCAGCAGCACACTGAGGAGTAGGACAGCAGCGTGGGTCAGGGGATAGGGAAGCAGTGCAAGCTGCTACCTCATCTCCCAATGTGCTGTTTCCCCATCCCCTGACCTCCACTGCTGTCAGTCAGAAACTCAAATTAGAGGATGTGGTAGCAGTGCCGCAGGGGATAGGTCAGCAGTGGCTGTGTAGGTTTGGGCGGGGGGTGGGGCAACAGTGAGGGTTGTGGATTGGGTGCAAGGACAGGAAATGGGGTGCAAGGAAAGGAAATGGGGGCATAGGTGGGAGGCCAAGTGATTAAAGAACAAGGTGTGAGGGGCCTCCCCCCATGGTTGGGGAAAAATTGAAAATGAACCTCCAATAATTGGATCCTTGACATGGAGAATTGTAAGAAATGTATAATTGTCCATGTCCAGAATCCAATTATTGTGGGGTCATTTAAAATGTGAAGTTGTTTTAGATTCAGGTAAACACAGTAGTTATAATGAAAACAATGGAAATGTCAGGTATAGAAGTGAATAACATATGAGGGTTAGAGTCAAATAACATACATAAGTGATAACTAAAAGAGCCAATAAAATGTTAGGCATCATGAAGCATAAAAAGTTTGACATCATTAAGAAAGGAATTGAAAATAGAGAACATATTCTTGCCATTACGCTAATCAATAGTACACCCACATGTTGAATAATGGACATGTCTACATGTGCAAATAATCTGGAAGCAGTTTACTCTACAGGAAATTACAGTAAACTCTCCAGGGCATATGTCTACACAGGCTGGGATGCGGGAGCAGACTTGCTGCTCACAGTACCGGCCTCCTTCAGCAGCCAGGGGGGAGCTCTAGCCCTGGGGGGTTGCTAGCCCAGGGGCTGGCAGGGAGCATGGAGCCAAGAGACAGTCCCCCATGAGCTCCCTGCTGCCAAGGTAGGCTCCACCACTGGAGCTAGGGAAGGAACAATGTTCCCTTACCCCAGCAGCACAGAACTCCCAGCCCCAACTCTGATCCATGATCATGATCATGGAGCCAGGGATGGGAGATCTGTATCTCCCAGCTCTAGCTCTGTGTTTGTGGGGCCTGAGCTGGGAGATCCTTATTTCTCATTTCTGGCCCCATGATCACAGAGTCGACACTGGAAGAGAATCTCCCAGCGCTGGCTTTGTGGCTATGGGGCTTGGACTGAGAGATAAGGATCTCCTAGCCTCTGCTCCATGATCATGAAGGGCTAGGAGGTCCCTTCTGCCAGGGCAGGGGGAGATTGTCCCTGCCTGGGCTCTGGTTGTGCCCCAGCAGCAGGCAGCTCCTGAGGGCAGGAAGCAATCTTCTGACCCCTGCTGCCCAGCTGATTGGGAGCACATTTGCTCCGTCAGGCATCAACAAGTGTGATACTGCGCAGTAAGTAACAGAGAGTTAATTTGCTAATTGCATTTGCAGGTAGCAAATTTACTTGTGATTAGAGCCAATTACTCCACGGCAAATGTCTGCACATGTAGATGGTGATGCTTACGGTACAGTAATTAGCTCTAATCTCTAGTAAAGCAGCTCATGTAGATGCGCCCACTGTGTACAGTTCTGGTGTCTGCATCTCAAAAAGGATGTAGTAAAAGGAACAGAGAAAGGCAAGCAAAATGATCAGGGGTATGGAGCAGGTGCCATAGCAGGACAGACTAAAAAGGTTAGGACTCTTCAGTTTGGAAAGAAAAAGGCAGAAGGGGGATATGGTAGAGGTCTATAAAATCATGAAAGGCATGGACAAGGTGAACAGGGAGTCCAAAAATACTAGAACTAGGGGTGCTCACTGAAATCAATAAGAGGCAGGTTTTAAACTAACAAGAAAAAGCATTTTTAATGTAACTTAAGGAATTCTTTGCCACACAAGGTGGTAGTAGCTGATAACTGAGCCAGGTTCAAAAAGGGACTAGACAAATTCATGGATGATATAGATCTATTAATAGCCTTTGAACAGAATGGTTGGAAATGTTTCCTTTGGCATTTCTAAACCAATAATGGTGGAAGCCAGGGACGATAATAGAGGGCAGATCACTCGAGATATATACAATGCTTTTCCTCTAAAGCATCCATCCATTCCTGGAGAGAGGATGCAGGGCTAGATGGATATGGCACTTATTTTCTTAAGGCAATTTAAAATATATGAGTACTCTCATATGGGTGTTCTATCCTTCTCTTTCAAATAATATAGTGATGTAATCCCATGGGATGCAAACAAGATCAGTCAGTTTTGAAATATGTTCTATTTAAATTTTTGCATGATGGCTGTGAAGCCATCTCTCCCCAAGAAACAAAGCTTAAATTGTGTGGTAGGGTTCTGTATAGAAGACATTATTGGTGGTAAAACAACTAAAGATGCATCTGTATTTCCTGTGACATAGATAGTATGTAGGGTTGCAGCAGGCAACTTCTGGCCCATAAGATTTGCAATTAAGTGGCTGTATTGGCTTTTATATATCATGCATACAAACAGAACAAAGGTACTGTAGCCAGTGTCCAGAACTGGAGATATAATTCTGAGAGACTGTAGTCCACAAATTCATCTTGGAACAGGGCTGGGTAAAGTGGACATTTTAATCAGCACGTAACATTTTATCTTGATAAAAGAAACTAAGTGTTGGTATTGCAGATTTTAAGCAAGTGAAAGAAAGGTTTTATAAACTATAGGCAGACAAGGTTCTTTGGGTGAATCTGGTATCAGATGTACCCAAAGAACCTTGTCTGCCTATGTTCTTAAACCAACACAGCTACAACCTACATTCATAAACTATATGCACCTACAACAGTTTAATGATAATATGCGACAGCTTATTACTAAAACTGCTGTAATGAGAATGGAAAATAAATAAATTTTTAAAATGGCTTATAAAAACATCTTATTAATTGATTAGAATTCAATATTATTAGAATTAAAGCCCTTTGGGCCGGGGGCTGGACTCAATGATCTTCCGAGGTCCCTTCCAGCCCTAATGTCTATGAAGTCTATGAAATCTATGAAAGATAAATTTACCTTCTTACTTCTTAAGTGCGTGCTTTAAAAATATTTTTGTTATTAGGCCAAAAACAAAATCAAGCACTAAGAATATCTGGTGAATAAATCATGCTGAAGAACGATATAATTTGTAATAATAAATTAAAATCTTGAAAAAAAAAATCTCATCAAGAAATTCTAAACTATTTTATAGAGTTGTCAAGTTACCACTATGCCTGCAGTCTCAGATTGCTAAAACAGTTGTGGAAACAAAGCTCTCTGAACCAAAGCTCTTTGAATAGCGAAAGTACAACACATCCAGATATTGAATACATCTACATAACTGACACAAACTAATAGATGTTGAACCAGATTTTCCTTCCCACTTTTTTGAAACTTCAGTTCACATAAAACAAAGCGCATCTATTTAAGTTTTTGAGACTGTTTGATACCATTTATGAGGGCCATGTTATACTTTAATTTCAGGTTGTCACCTGTAGCTCTTAACCCCTGGATAGTCCACATATTAACACCTGAAACTAGTTTTAAGCACACTTTAAGCAGTTTAAAGTTATGCCACTCCAGAGCAGGTTTCTCTCTGATCCAGGCTACCCAGCTTGTGTTCCATTAATGTGTGGCCACTCCCAACAGATGAGCCAATCAAGTGGCAGTCCTCCAGCATTCCAAGATGCAGTGTTCCCTCTCCCTCCCTCCTGTTCTTTGTGGACAAACTTTCCACTCCCTGAACTCTACTGCTGAAGGGGTGATTCTGGCACCAAACCAACTCCCCCTCAACTCCATGCAAACAACCTGCAGAGCTCATGCCTTCTAGCCAGGTCACAGAGCATGGACAAGGTAGTGAGATCCCACAGGAGTGGGACCTAGGGATGGTGTGTGGGGAAAGATAGGGATCTGGATTAGGTCCCTATGTGCTGGGGCTTCCTTCCAGGGGAAGGAGCAGTAGCTCACCCAAACACACATTCCTTCATTGCTCCCACCTCCCAGCTATCCCAGAAAGCATGACCAGCACCGCCCACAGCCCAATCCCAAAACCCAATTCATTAAAACATGAGACTTTTTCTTTAATTTACTTAATATTTAGTTCTTTTAAAATTCTTTATCTTCTTTTTATTTTTATCCTTCAGTGGCTGACTTGTTTCATTTCATCATCTTTCCTCTACCCCCATTTCCTGTCCATTTCATTACCCACTATGACACTATGATCCCATTAACTCCTTGCTCCCCAGCTTCATGTTTCTTTGCCACCCCAAACCCATCTCTCATACCTTCCCCCACCCTGAAGAAGAGCAATTGAAGCCAGTCCTGGCTTTCCGACTCTGTAGTGGCAACCCACAGCTGTGCAGGTACGGGACTGTCAGAGCATCTCATATAGACACACCCCATGAGGATAAGAGCAGCCTGAAGTAGTATTTGGGTCAAATGGAATTTATGTTTTTATGAATGTCAGTGAGAGCTCAGCATAAAAATATTTCTTTTGGGTCAAATTCTCAGTGGGTATAACTCAACAAAGTTAATATTAAAGTTAATGGACCTATGGTGATTTACTCCGAATGAAAATATCTCCCTGCATTTTTAACATACCCATTTTTACAAACTCTTACAGCCAGCTTAAATATACTGTATTTAACAGAAGGTTTATCATTTCCCATTTCACCTCATTTAGTGCTGCTAAAAGCAACCTCTTTTCTGTATTTCAGGAAACCAGCTATATTAGGAAGTGCCTTAGGAATAATCACAGAGGGAAGAAACTCATTGCCGACTGCAAATTCTGGGTAGAAACAGGATTTAATTTATGAAAACAGTTTCCCCCTCCTGCAGCCTTGGGACCATTAGTGTGCAGTGTGCAGCAGTTTAAACTGTAGAATATACCTCAAGCACAACTTAGAAAGAACCAGCCTACACTGCTATTTTCCAAACAGCATGGCAGAACGGTACATGTGACCTAACATACTTCTGCTGGGTCACAAAAAAAAGCATTATTTTGACCAAAAGTAAAATTTTTAGATGTGTTAGTTTCAGGGAAGCTTCTCAGACAAGAGGCCACCAGAAGCAAATTTTATAGACATAATATAGGGTAGGCCTGTGCAAAGCAGCAAGTATTCGCCTTGGATTCAGATTCAACCTATTCAGAGGGACAGTGATTTGATTCGGACATTTGAATCACTGTCCCAACTGAATCTGGTGAAGTCAGATCCTAAGATTTGGTGCTGCTTTGGAGATTCAGCCATTGACTAAACAGACAGCAGTCCTCACCATGGTGGACACAGCTCCCTCCAGCTCGTAAGTCTGTTGTGGTTGGCAGAGGGGGAAGAAAAAGGGTGTGGGGGAGGGAGAGATTGGGGCTAGGTCTGGGAAAAGTGCTTAGCTGGGGTGGGGGAGCGGGACTTAGGGAGGGGGGCAGGGGCTATGCCCTGTTGCTGCTTGCCCAGCCAGGATGGGGGGGGGCGCAATGCAGGTGCAGCTTGTTCTGGGTGGAAGTGGGCAAGAGGCAGCAGGGCATAGCCCCTGCTCCCAGTGCTGCCATGCCTGCATCCCAATGCCCTCCCCCACCCTGGCTGGACAGCTTGTCCCAGCCCCAGCCCCAATCCGTCCCTGCTGTGGGAGTGTTGATCTGCCCCCCCCCACCCCCTTCCCTCCCCCCTCTGCTCACCACAGCAGACTTACCAGCTGAAGGCAGCTTTGTCC
>NW_017729029.1:63107024-63108718 GCF_001723915.1 Gavialis gangeticus | reverse complement strand
TGCTGCCATGCCTGCATCATGTACCCTACCCCCCCCACCCTGGCTGGGCAAGTGGTGGCAGCACACATATCCCATGCACCCCTGCCCTGACTGGGCCTGCATCCTGCACCTCCCCGTCCTGGCTGGGCAATGGCAAGAGCACCTGCATCCTGCGCCCCACCACCCCAGTTGGGCAAGTGGTGGTAGCACCACCTATTTCATCACTAGCACTGGTGAAATGTATCTTTTTAATCAACGTTAATATGGCCCAAGGTACACATTCATTTAAAGTTGTCATGGGATCTGAGATTGGGGATCAGATCCCAATCTCCCCCTTTTTACTAGCTGGTGCATGGGGAGCCTGGGATCATAATCCTGGGATCTGCCTGCACCTGCAAGTTAAAGGCAAGGTGCCTGCAGGTCCAGGGCTAGGTCCAACAGTCACCTGAGTTTTTACCTCAATCCATCACCAAGTCAGTTTGACACCCCAGTGCTGTCCCAGAGCCAGAGCCAATAATCATTTGAAAGACCTGTTCCTGGGTCTGCCTCACCCTCAGTGTAAGATGCCATTAAACCAGCCATAACAATGTTCTACACGTGATGCTATGTCGCTGCAGCAACACACTGTGGTGATATAGCATCTGCGAGCAAAAATATGATTTTCACTACATCACTCCATCACCACTACAACATGGTCCCTTGGTATAGAGCATTGCTACAGCAACATAGCAGCTAAAAATAACTGTGCTGCTGGCACGGCACAGTATGGTTATTACTGCACCATCATTGACAATGACGGTGCCATAGGGGACACATGTAGAGGTACCCTACATGACTACATTTTATGACACCTTCAACTGGATGCATGTGCAGCACCTTGCCATTTATGCTGCCAGTAACAAGCCCAGAGAGGGCCCAAGACTTTTTCCATGTGATTGATAAAACCTCAGCTGACAGTTGGACCTAACCCTGGACCTGTAGGCACCTAGCCTTTAACTTGCAGGTGCAGGAGGAGCCCAGGAGGACCCTACTAACACAGAGGAAAGAACCTTTGAAGAGATTGCCATAACAATTCATAGTTTCATAGTTTCATAGTTGGTAGTGTCGGAAGGGGCCCAAGCAGATCATCAAGTCTGACCCCCTGCCATGGCATGAAAAGGTAGTGGGGTCAAATGACCCCAGCAATGTGTTCGTCTAGCCTCCTCTTAAAGATCCCCAGGGTAGGAGACGCACCAATTCTCTTGGAATTTGGTTCCAGATCCTAGCCGCCCTGACAGTGAAGTAGCGCCTCCTGATGTCTAGTCTGAATCTA
This sequence comes from Gavialis gangeticus, assembly GCF_001723915.1. Lineage (NCBI taxonomy): Eukaryota > Metazoa > Chordata > Crocodylia > Gavialidae > Gavialis > Gavialis gangeticus. The sequence goes on along the minus strand of NW_017729029.1, from coordinate 63,107,427 downwards.
CCCTCTGCCAGCTTGTGACTGTTATTTCTAGTCACTTCTGGTAATGCTCAGGGGAACAGGGACTTCCCCACTGCCTGCTGGTCCTCTTCTGACTAGTTTGTAACAGGCTACTGGATCCCCACTTAGCCTTCTCTTGTGGAGGCTGAACAGGTTCAGGTCCCGTAGCCTCTCCTTGTAGGGCCTGCCCTACTGACCCCTGATCCTGTGAGTGGCTCTCCTCTGGACCCTCTCCATGTTGTCCACATCCCTCCTGAAGTGTGGCACCCAGAACTGGACGCAGTACTCCAACTGTGGCCTGACCAGTGCCATATAGAGGGGGAGTATCACCTCCTTGGACCTGCTTGAGATGCATCTGTGGATGCATGACAAGGAACGGATGGCCTCCCTGACTGCATCCCCACAC
>NW_017729029.1:63106467-63106685 GCF_001723915.1 Gavialis gangeticus | reverse complement strand
GCATCCCCACACTGCCAGCCCATGTTCATCTTGGCATCAGTGATGATTCCAAGATCCTTTTCTGCCTCTGCACTGATGAGAAGGGAGTTCCCCAGCCTGTAGGTATGCCTCTGGTTCTTCCTCCCCAGGTGTATCACCTTGCACTTGTTAGTGTTGAAAGCCATCCTGTTCTCATCAGTCCACCCCTGTAACCTGTCTAGGTCTGATTGCAGCCTATT
>NW_017729029.1:63104388-63106122 GCF_001723915.1 Gavialis gangeticus | reverse complement strand
AGTCCCTCCAAAAGTTCCCTGACTAGATCCTCACTGACCCCTGGCCTAGGTGCACCTGCCCTGGGGCCTTCCTCCCCCAAAATCTTTCTGTCAGAAGATTTCAGCAACAGAGGAAATGATCTGGCATTACATAATTTTAATTAAAATGAGCAACATTGTACATTAACTCATGACAGTGAACAGAAATGATGGGTTGTTTTATAGGCCCTTTCTACATGTTAATGTTGGTATAAATGTAATATATAGAACAGGCCTATAAAACAAGCAGTTATTTTCTGTGATTTTAAAATGCCTCTGCATTCTATACATCATTCCATAATGTCCTGAATTATATTTAAAACTTCTAATTTCCCATTGTAAATATCTAGCCATTTCAATGTCATTTTATATACTGCTTCCTTCTTAATCTATTTGGAAAACTATCTTCAGCCTGCTCATGACTGTGGGAAAGGTAAACAGTTACTGTTCTCTAACCTATTCAACAAAAGGATATAAAAGCTTTAAAATGACAAGATTTTAAAGATTTTAAAATGGTTCATAGTGAAACCAACTTTTTTCTTCAGTCCTTCATTAAGGTCACATCTTATCACAAAGTCAGAAAAGTCGTGCTAGCAGCAAGTCCTACTTGTGTACTGTTTTCCAGTTTTCTAGTTTTATGAGCAAGTTGCTATTTTGCTCTTAAACATGCTGAGTAAAATATAAGGGTGTGTCCATTGTCAGTAAGTTGACATTGCAAATATAACTTTTGCATTCAATGGTTTTTATAGACTCGTATATTCAAAATGCAGGGTGGGGTTATGAATCATTTTACATGTATCAATACATTCTACATACACACAGCCAGTGCAAGTATTTTGCCACCTCATGCCCAGTCAAGCACATGTATTGCCTGCTTTCGCAGAGCACCAGTGGGCTACCTGGCCACCCAGAGTGTTATTTTTCTGCCCCTTACAATTGGCGAGCCTAGGCAGCCACCTGTGCTATATTAATAGATATTCTCACCCTGTGCATACATACACAGAGCCACTGATTAGATATAGATATAGATATAGAACAGACTTTTTAAAAATTATTGTTATTGACCTGACTGCTCCCACCAAAATCAAACTCCCATTAATTTCAATGTGGACAGAGCTAGACTAGTACTGGCACTAGAAAAATGTGTATGTACACATACATGTTATCCTTCATACAGCATATTTTATTTTGGCTCAAATTATGCAGAAAGAACTATTAGGAGCTTATATTTTTAGTCAAAAATTATTTCTCATATAATATTAATCTCTTCTGCAATTTTACTGTGTGTTTACTGTCTAGGAAGTCAAAACAATCTTGATTTTGCAGTCTATAAACAAGAAAACTTCCAGTTAAGTAAGTAAGCATTTCACACAGGAAAGACTTCAGGCTACTGATTTGAAAACATTTAAAAATTGAAATCCTATATGGCCTTATATGCCATAAATCCATTCTGAAGTTTCTCCATAGACAGATTTACATAAACATTTATACCAGCTGTCCTAAGAGTATGCAGATGTTTCAAAGAGGGTGCATCTACATGTGCATATTTACTGCACAGTAATTTTGGTTACTGTGAAGTAACTGAAAATTACTATGCAGCAATGGCACATGTATACATATGCACACCTGTGTAGCAGGGCACTAAGGTGCCTGCTACCTGGAAGGCAGTAGCATGGGCTCAGGTGCTGGTTGCTAGGGGCAGCCAAGAGGAGCTAA
>NW_017729029.1:63087060-63104377 GCF_001723915.1 Gavialis gangeticus | reverse complement strand
TCAGGTGCTGGTTGCTAGGGGCAGCCAAGAGGAGCTAAGGGCGCACACCTGGTGAATCAGTTGACCAAAAGGGGTAGGGCTGACCTTATAAGACCCAGACAGGAGGGTGAGGGCTCTCTCTCTCAACTAGCAGCCAAGGGAGAAGGAGCTCTGCGGGAGCAAGCAGAGCAGAGAAGCCTGATGGCATGAGCAGCTTCTGTTCAGGGATACCAGGTAGAGAATTCCGTGGTAGGAATTTGAATGATGGTTAGCCAGGCAGCTTAGATTTTATGTGATAGCCCAGGGGCTTATGTTATTGTTTTGTTGTTGTCGTTACACCGGAGGACCGGGTGAGGCTATTAGGGGATGGAGGAGGCCTCATAAGGGCTCCATGGTAGCATGGGGACCCTGGTGCCAGAGAGGGCACATCATTCAGGGGTGCATTGACCCCAGCCCCAGTGCGGGCGGTGGCGAGAAGCCCCAAAAAGGTGAGACAAGCCAGAGGGCACACCAGTGAGGGCGCGGGCTGCAAGACAAGCCAGAGAGCATCCGTGGGGCGCTGAGAGGGAAATTGACCAGAGAACATCTGGTACATCTGCGAAGCTTGGGGCGTGGTACAGGGGTGGCTGAAGCCATGCATAGCCCATAAGGCCTGGGTACACCAAGTCACCAAAGATAGCACTGAGACACATCAGAGCGTCGTGTCAGACAGGACTAAGGGCAGCCTCCCTTAAACATTATTAATATCAAAGACGTGGCAGACGAGATTGTGAAGGTGCTTTCAATAACACCTTGGCACCGTAGGGGGCACTAGGGGAGTTCACGGCCACCCCTGGGACCCCACTCTGCTACAGCCTGTACTGTGCAAGAACTATAGCGACTTACATTGACTTGATTAGTTACTGCGGAGTAACTCCTGTGTAGACACCTTACTGCACAGTAACACTGTGTGTGTGGACTAACTTAGAACAAACTTTAGTCCCAAGTCAGTCAACATAGACTGTTACTGCACTTTAATGGGTGCACATGTAGATACCACCCTAAAAACCACTTACTGCACAGTAAATGTATATGTAGATGCACCCACTATGTAGTTTTCTCAAAGACCAGTGTAAATACTACAAAAAGATGGGAAGGTTGTCTGTACAGCATGCCTTTGAAGCTATAGAACAGTAAAACTCTTATCAAGTAAACTCCTACCTGAACACTGGAGGTTCCAAACTACGTGGTTCTTTTTTTACTTTTAATTGAGCAGAACTAACATAGATATTGCTTTAAGTACCTATTGTTTATGCATGCCCCATGTTTTATTTTTAGAAAATGGGTTTTTTCACCGGAGGAATTTAATATTATGTTTTAAAAGTTTATTATAATTGAATGAGGCTAAACATTAATTAAAATATTTACAAACACTAAACTTTTTAAATACTGTAATGCTGAGGAATTGCAAATGAAACATTCTAGGTATCCATGGATCACAAGCTGAAAACCACTGCTTTATATGTTGGGGATAAAAATGTGTCCCCTCACTTGTATGCAATTTTGATTGAAATGTAGCAATTAAGAACAGGCTTTCCCTTTTCATTCAAACACCTGTGGACATTCTTCATTTCCATGACCAGTTATGGATCTATTGTAGGTATGATCAGGGCCAAGTATCTGAAAAATACATTTTCATTGGGCTAGAACCTTCAGTTCAGACTTGGAACAATGTTTCTGTAAAACTGGGTAGGATTTGGAAGCCTTCTCTATTTTCAACACTTGATTGAATGTTTCAGCTTTTTAGTAATAATTTACTAAAATAAGAATTCATTCCAATAACAGAATCATTAAGCTGTAAGGCTAAATATCTCACATTCTAAAGCAATGTGTAATTTTTCATGTTAAAATATGTATAGAAGAAGATGAATTCCCACAGAAAAAAATCACCATGTAGAGACTTGTGTAAATTGCTAGCTCTTGCAAGAGTGTTATTAGACTAATAAATATTGGGTTTTTTCCTAAACTCCCAGCTGATGGGACCAGGATAGTAAATGAAAAATGTCAGCTTTCAGGGCTTTTTTTTTTTAAGTGTAGTTTTTAGCATGTATTGGAACAGATAAAACATTGAAAATATGAACCTTAAATGTTCCAACACCAGAAAGCAGAATGTCCTTCCCTATTTTTTGGAATATTTGTTTTTCAATTAATTTCATTCTGGGGACCTGATTCAGGATTCTGGAGCACTAAACATGGGCAATATTGTGATTTAAATCAAGTGCTTCAGATCTTGAAGGTAAACTGTATCTTTTAAGTGGAAACTGGAGAAAGAGATGACTCATGCATTATATGAAGAACTGAGCCTGCAAGAGACTCTGCCATGAGCCAGTTGGAATATTATGCAGAGGCTCACATTATGCATCATTGAACAAGACAAAACTTTAATAACAAATGAAGCATGTCTCCTTGGCTGTGAATGATTTGAACCACGTACATTTCTCCACCCAGGAAGCACTTAACATTTCCTCCCTTGTTCCTAGTTTAATGGGGAAGTTCCCTGTTAATGGCCAATACTGTCATTAAATTAAATGCTCTCTATTCTGGGTCTAATCATGCGGGGGAAGTAGAACCAAAACTGTGTTGATCCCCTGAACACTCCTACTTGGGATGGTAGGGGCATGCATACACCTCCTTATTCCTATCTGACCAGGCTCAGAGCCCAAGATAATGAAAGGATAAATTTTATGAAATAAAGGTCATAGCTTAGCCCTTAAAATAACTTAGGAAAAGAAACAGAGGCAAGCCATGGAAAGTTTTCAGCATCTGGAATATTCAAGCTTTTAGTTGAAACTTTGTCATTTCAAACACTACAGAAAAGACAAAGTTACAATTTGAAATGGCTTAGGCAAAGAATATTGTTAGGGTGACAGTATTTGGATCTTAGAGGGCAAGTACCATTGTCTCAGTTCCTAGCTTAGTTCCAGGCTCAAAAATAAGTAGCCTAAGCACTCTCTCACTCATTTCCAATGATAGGCAAAAAGGTCAGTCCTCTGTCCGAGCAACACAAAAGCACCATCTACCTTGCCAGCCCCAAGGGGTGTATTATGCAGAGAAAGTGATGACCTCTGGAGAATCAGCTGGGTTTCTCTTTTGACGCCTACTAATTCTGTGAGGGAGTGTTAGGGTGACAATATTTGGAACTTAGAGAGCACTGGATTTCCAGCTGAATACAAGGCATGACCTGTGGCCTAGCGGAGCTGCTGACCACAAGGCAGAATGATATCTAAGCCAGCCATTTGTTTATGCTAAGTAACCATTTTAACTGTGTCAACCATTTACTGAGGAAAAAGCAGCAAGTGAAGCTGTGTAAGCTCATGTACTGTGAACTAGCTACAGTAAGGAACAAGATAAGATAAAGGGGCCCCAAAAAGTTGGAAGATGGTACAACCTAAGATGGAAAAACAGATTGGAATGTGGAAAACAACACGTAATTGGTAACAGAATGCAAGATGAACATATGCAAAAAGGTGAATGGTAATTGGTGAAGAAGCCTCCAGAAGCTTCCAAGTTTTGGTCAAAGTCTGCCCATTGACCAAAGTAGAGAAGTCAAGGTCTTAGACATGCACTCACAGCAAAAAGACATGTAAATGAATAAAATGCATAGGCAAGTCCATGCTAATGAAGCAAACAGTAAACAGAGGCGGAGCTTGAAATGGGAGGAGAAATGGGTGGAACAAGGCAGGGTAAATGTTAATAAGCATAAACCAAAGTGTATAAATCTGGGGAAAAAAAACTATTGCTCATTGTGGCTCCCCATATTCCATCGGTGTGGGAGATAGTCCGAAGCTGTCTCCATTCTGAATAAAGCTGTTGCAAGCAATGTGTGCTTGTGTTGGCTCCCTGCTCTGCTCTGGCTAATGAGTAACAGGATTCATGGGTAATTGCACTGTCATCTCCCTAGTCATTGGGTGCCTCATGGAGTTGGGGTCTAACAAATATATGGGCTGAATTTTGCTCAACTTTGCATGGATTGATTTGTGTTACTATTGCACAGCTAAAAATTCAGCTCCATCTACAGCCCTTAGAATTCTGCATCTGTTTGGTGGAATTACTCTTGTATTTGTGGGCAATTTACATGAGCAGTTAAAGGGGGCTTTAAAGGGAGCCATAACATTAAAGGGAGCTTTAACTGTAAACATGCTATACAATGAAGAAAAAAGTCACCTCTGTGCAGCATTCAGGCTCAAAGATTATGCACAAGTTAAATTTCTGTAAGCATGTAAGCCTTTATGCCAGTGCTTTGCAGAGGTGGTACCATAGTAAGTGTAGAACTTATGCCTAAGCGCATATTTATGGCTTAAAAACTATCTTTTAAAGTTTAAAAGCAAGAATAGTAGAATATATTTCAAGTACTTGTTATGTTCTAATCAGTCTGCTTCACATCACTGGGCTAATGGAAAGAAGTATATTTGCAGAGCTGTGTTTAATAAATGCACTGTTTTCTGTTTAGTCCCATGAAAGGTTTTCGGGTATGTTTCATTTGGCTGAATAACATCAATCAGCAGCTTGCCTGAAGCAATGGCCTTACTGAAATCCAGCTCTGATTTTCATGTTGAGGTTTTTTTTTCTTTTAGTAACAGTTAAAATGTCATAGACAAGACAGACCTGTACAGTTTTCCTAGGATAGCCAAGGTATTCATTTCTTACCCGATTCAGTGTGCCATGCTAACTAAAGTTCTGCACTGTAGAGTCTTTCTTTCATTTCTTCTACTGTTTTTTTTCCTATTCCATTTCTTATATGATATGGAAGATTATATATACTATAGAAAACAAACATATATAAGTCTTTGCTCCTGTTTAGCATAGTGCTTAGTCAGTCAAAAGTTTTACTGACTCAGAACAGGAATTTTGCATTTTGGAATCTGTTGGGACTGGAGATGTTTAGAACTGGAGAGGTTATGAAAAGACTAAGTAGACTCTTCTGTGAGGGCTGTGGCCCTTGGCTTTCTGGTCTTTTCAACACTCTTAGAGAGTAATAAGTTTCTACACTCCCATAGTAATAAGCAAGATAAAATACTTCAATATTTTGTTACAGTCATCCAAACCACTACAGTGAGAACCACTACTACAAGTGTGTTTGGGACCACTACCATGGGTTTTTCTTGCTTGTATTTAATAGAGGTTGGCCTGCTGTCTTTGCTTGATTATTTAGTGCATATATGCTATATACACAACCGCATACAACATAATATATATGACACATGCTTTCTATAAACATACAGGGTCAGATGCTAGCTTTTCAAATAAAAAAATATGCCAGTTAAAAATACTAAAATTTGGGCACCAGAACTTCCATCAATTGTGGTCTTCGATGTTCAAATCTCTATTTCAGGTTCTGCTTTTGGGAGAGTGTTGGAGAGTTTCATTTCAGGAACACAGCCTTCTCTCTGTTAAATACCCTATCTGTGCCTCAGTACAATAAGAATACAGGCAGTCCTCGACTTAAGATGTTTTGAGTTACAACGAACGGCACTGAAGATGTTTATAAATTGATGCTCTGTTTCAATTTTATGATGTCAGTTTCAACTTTGTGATGCTTGATCTAATGCCAGGCCATGCCAGTGAATAAGTTTGCTGCATCACCTGTCTCCCTGGAGAACATCTGTCCAAACTTCCTTAGACACTTCCTTTTAAGAAAGCAGACCTCCAGAAAAACCTGCAGCCAAGACTCCTGAAAAGGCTCCAGCCAAGAACCCTTCAAAAAGTCCAGCCAAGAGCCCTTCAAAAAATCCAGGAAAGTCACCTCAAAGAAGTCCTTCTAAATCAATATGATTGCTATTGGCCCTTCAATACTGCAGTGATGTAGGCCACAAAAGTGCATACAAGATAAGGAAACAATAGTTTGCCCAGATGCCTGGACTAGAACTAAACATTTTAAATTCTTTTTTAGATACTCAGTTTCAGACATGGAAACAGAGAATGTGATGGCTTTTCAGTATTTTCCTTACATGATAGCCTCCAGATTTATTTGAAATTCAGAGTAATACTATCTGAAATAAAGAAATGCCTGGACTAAAGCAGTCAGAAATCAGGTTATTTCAAATGACACTTACAGAAAAATACTGTGTCATAATTATGGGCCAATACTAGTTATCTGTTAGAAGTACTACTGTTCAAGGTAAACCAATACTGCACACAGACACTGCCAACACCTGGACTGTAAGAGATTACACAGATTTTGCCCATATGGCATTTTAATATTTTTGGCATCAGATAATTAAAGTACTTCTATAAATGTATCCATTCAGCAGGTAATGCAACAAAATGCAGCATTTTGTAGCATATGGAACGCATATAAGTGAAGTGAAGGGCATGTCTGGCTCTCAGCTGTGGTTTGCCACCTAGTTTATTCCATAACGCTTATCTTACCATATGGTGCTTCTTGGGTGGCCTGCTACCCCTGAAGTGCAGGTGTATGCTATTTCACTTAAATTTATGACCTGTGCAACAAAAGGCTGCAGCTATCTCTCCACTTTGCATAAGCAATGTCAGTTCTGTTGCATCTTTTTATACATAGATTCTACAAGAGTTAAAAGGAAAAAATAAACTGAATTATGCCTGGTTGCAGGAGTTACAATCCCTGTGAACATGGGTTCAACAGGCTCAGCTTTTAGATGAGAGGGACACATCCAAGGCCAACTGATGTCAATGGGAACCTAAAAACATGAATAGTGCATTTCAAAAAGTAGTTTCTACTCTTGCAGGGACAGAGAACTGACAAGAACTACAAGCTAGTGAGTTTTCCTGCTTACATTCTGTCTATGTCTGGCTGTAGGCAGAAAAACAGAGGTCACGATACAGAGTTAAAAGAGAGTGAAGACTTACTGTGTGTCAAAATACTGTAAATGTCTTACATGTTCACTCCAATTTTGAAGCAAGTGGAAGCAAAACTGGTATACCCTATTCCTGAATGAAAAACTACTAGACTACTGTGGAATAAAGCAAACACCACAGAAATGACAATGGAGCATCTGACATTCAGTAAATCCATCTTTTCCCCAATCCCTTTTTACTCAGTGTAATTTGTTCATCTGTCCATACCCAGACTGTATTTTACTTTCATGGTACAGATAGTAACTCCTGGAAAGACAGATGAAGGAACTTGCTGATTTCATTTTTTTCTACTGACATATCTTTATATCATCATGACCTAACCTCTTTCCATTTTGCTAATCACAAAAGCATGAAGTATTTACACAAAATGGCAAATTAACTTTCATGCATTTTTTCAAGTGCATTCATGATAAGAAGTGCTTTCTTCTTTGAAATTTCAGACTCATAGTTTAAGGAAATTAAAAGAGAATGGAGACTTCCTTTTTATAACGGAGAGTGTTCAAAAGCTACCACTTGAGAACAGACCATATAGTTTGTGTTTCATATGTGCTGAAAAGTCATATAGTATATGGAAATGCACCATTTAGTTAATATGTTCTGTACAGTAAGTATATGCCACCTGTAAGACATTCATTTGTGTAACATCAGGCTTGAATCTTACTGGATTATAACATACTTATAACAAAGTGAAAATGCTCTATATGTTCAATGGCAAATGACCTTCTGAGATACCTCTAATAAAAAATATACAACAGTTTTCATTAGATTAGTAATCTGCAGTATCTGAGTGAAGGCATATGCTTTTCCCAACTCGTTCTAAAGCAAAATCCATATACTATATGGAATCGATATTTTCCAATTATCATGAGCTTTGGCTTTTCCCACAAACAGATTAACAACATAATTATAACTTAGCCCTTTTCCCCACGATTGGCTCTTCTCAGGCTCCTACATTAAGGATTGCTGTGCATATAATCGAGATCCCCTTTAGACAGCTGCTCCCACTTCACATCAGGAAGAATGAGTCATATGCTTCAAGAAGTCATCAGAATCTACTTAACCTTTTCATCAAAAGAACTGACATCTAGTAAGGGACTGCAGTATTTCAGGTGAATGTTGGCTTGTTGTAGTCATGTTGATGCAAAATTACAAGTAGTTAAACCAACTTCTTATTGTTCACGCTTGAGAAGACACAAGTAGACAGCTATTTTTACAAGCTTTATTAACTGCTGTCTCCATTAGCATACTCTAAAGCAATACTCCAAAATCTGCCTGTTTAAGCTGTTATAAAAACTACTTTGAGATTTTTTTTTAACTTCTACCCACTTTAAACTATTTATTTTTGGTGAGGTAGAGGGGGCTTTGCAATGTAGTCCTAGAGGTCCTTGCTCTTTGAGGAGAAATAGCGCAGGGGTTCATCCTCAGTTAAGTACAGAGACCAAATGAAGACAAATTTTTCTAAGTCAATTTGGTATCAAAATACACAAAATGACCACTAGAAATATATGATAAAATTCAAAGAGCCTGATCCTGTTCTTGTTTAAGTCCAAGGTAGATTTAACATTGAGTGCAATAGGGTAGCATCAGGAACAAAATGTTTGACCCTACAAATTCTTGGTTACACAAAAAATGTTTGCTTAAGTCAAGGCACAATTATTATGCCTATTTAGAATAGATCTTTGTGGGAGACAATGATAAGTCACATTACCCAGAAGGGATTTTTTTTTTCTGCCAACAGAATAGCTTCTGAAGCTTTCTGGCACACTGAAGGAGCATAACTTCACTGGTATTACACAGCTGTAAGTAGGCATGTGATGACACTTCCCTACTCCAGCTCTACATACCAGACCTCTGGAATCTATAGTGGAAAGGGTTAATGCCAGTGTCCCATATCTTCCATGTCCTCTCTGGGGTTACATGCACCCTCAAAGCAACATGGAGAGAGCACCTCAGTACTTCTCTGTGGCCACATCCACACGAGATGCTGACTGAACAGTCATTACTGTACAGTCATTTAGTACTAGTATACACAAGTACTAAAGTACTACACAAGTACTAAATGACTGCACAGTAACCCAAGTTACACCTGCAGTAGCATTGCTGAATGGCTTTTAGGTGATGCTGACTGTGCAGTAGCTCGTTACTACTGTGCAGTGGCATTGTGTCACACTTCCTGCCACATGATGCTACTGCACAATAGTAACAAGCTATGGCATAGTCAGCATCACATGAAGACGTGGCTTGTGGACATGTCTACACAAGATGCTTAATGCCCATTAGATTACTTCTACTGTGCATTAGCACAGCTGGCAAAAACCATGCTAATGCACAATAGATTAGTCCAATGAGCATTAAGTAACACCAAAGAAGTATTAGTTTACACTAATTCACACTAGACTAAGTCCAATGAGCATTAGATGTCACCAAAAAAGCATTTGTTCGTACTAATGTGCAGTAGCACTAATTACAGCACATTATGTTTAGTACGTGTTGTTACAGTTATTAAACTTAATGTTCTGTAATCACTGGCGATGCATAGAGGGTGCACACAGGTGCACCCCCTGTGTAAAGGCGCTGCCGACACTGCCAGTGGTGCCTGCAGACAGTCACTGCTTACCACCCCCTTGCTGCTCACACTGCCAGCAGCATCTACGAGAGGTCCGCAATCACTGCTGGCTGCCACCAATGCTGCCGGCGGCATCTGCAGGTGGTTGCTGACCACTGGTCAGCACACGCCAACCCCTCCCCACTCCCATCACTGACAGCGCTGTGGCTGCCTGTAGGAGCTCCCCACTTGCCACCACCATGCTCCTGCAGCTGACAGTGCTGCCACCACCTGTGGTTGCTTGCTGTGCCCCCAAGCCTCCAGGGGCACATGGCATTCATGGCTGTAATTATGGAGCATTAATGAATGTGTAGGTATGCCCTGTTTGTGATAATTGTGACTGACCTTTCCGTAGGGCACAGAAGTGCTGCAAATATTCTTTGTATGATCCCCCTATGCATATCTGTGCAAATTCCATGCATACTCTGGCTCTTGAACAGTTTCCATGACATCATAGACAGCCCCGACTATAGTTTTATTAGATCAAGCTCTGAAATTCTGTGCACATATCCAATTTTAAAAGGATAGAAAAGTTGCATTTTTATAGTTTTAAGCTTTACTAATATATTGCAAATAATACCAGGAGAGTATTTGTATTTAAGCAATAACAAATGAACAGAAGAGATAATAAATATTCCACCCTTGTCTTCTGTCAAAAAATGCTAGTAAAATACCTCATTGGCACTTACATAGACTGGGTGGCAGAACAACACAAAGTACTGTGAACCTTTACAAGACATTTTAACCATATGGCTTGTTCAGTTTATATGCAGATCTCTTTCCTCAGCAAAACATTTTTTGCATTAATTGTTAGTCCAAATTATTGATGTGAATCCAATATGACAGAAGAGAATTAAAAATTTTTTTTCTTTAAAAAGCAATAGGAATGAATTCAATGTACAATTCAAAATGTCCAATGTTATGCAATATCATACCTCCTGAGAGGCATTGATAACCTCAGGCTATTGAGTTCAATGGGAAATGGGGGTGTACAGTATCTCATAGACTTGGACTTTCAATAAACATAAGACAAAATGATTTTATGATGTGCAATAACAACCATTGTTTTGCCCTTTGTCATTTATATCTGCAGAAAATAAATTGTATAATTGTATCAGCATGTGATTACTAGTAAAATCTGGTATCCATCTTGCACAGAGATAAATGGCGCAAAAGTAGAAAGTCAATTTCTATCTCTTTGCATTTGGGATATACGTATAATTATATATGCTACATAATTACTAGTCATTTTCTCTCACCTTGTATGACATAAGCATATGTGTGTATGCATCATTTGGTTATACAATGATTAATAATAAATATCTATACACACTTATACTACTTCTAATATACATTATTAGCATTTATATATGTTAAATGTACATCTATAATAGGCATATATCACTTATATGGAGATATAAATTCATACTTACAGGTTATTAGTATGCATATATACATATATATATGCGTGTATGTATTAATATATATTTAAATGTCATGTGCAAGTGAGACCAGCAATTTAAAAATGTAAATAATCTCTTAAAATCATCAAGGATTAAAATGTACATGGGACACATTACTCTTCTGCTACTACGCAGCCACAATTATTCATCACAATATCATTTTAGTTGGTTTCCATGATCACAAATTGTCAATGCAATGCTAATGTAGGATCTATTTTGTGTATTTTATGTATTATACAGACAGTCAGTCCAAAGATCTTTTTCTAAGCATCTTCTTCCACCTCTATGAAATACTCTTAACAAGTTAAACTACCATGGTACAGTAAATTCAGTTAGTTTTTTGGTTTAATCTGAAGGCTGTATGATCAGCCACATGAGTTATTTAAACTGAGTTAGTCTAAGTATGTGAGCTATTAGAAAAAATGGCATAATCTGCACATGCATATTGGAAGAGATATTAATATCAGAATATATGAATAGAAACTATGCAAGCAGCAGTAACAGACATTTATAAGCACTTTTAGAGAGAAGTTATGCAACACCCATGCTAGCAAAAAAATTTAGTGGGGCTCATCTTTCCTTTTTGCCACTCCTAACACAAAAATATGTAAGATGTATGACTTTGTTTATGTAAATCTAACTATACACAGTCTTCCTCGACAAATTCGAATGACAGCCATGAAAGTCAAATTTTGAGTAAGCATATCCTAGCTACCTTAGGCAAAATACATCATCAAACATTATTTATCTTGTATGTAAAAATGTAACTTGATTAGTGTTTATCTCTCAGTTTGCATTGTAAAGCTTTCTTTGTCTTAGATTTTTGTTTTGGAGATATTAACTTGGAATGAGCAACTACATTTAAAGATGCATTTGGGAATGATTGGGGATTTTTTTTTTAACTTTCTTCCACTGTTCCCTTTGCCCTTCTTGATCCTTGTGTTCTTTCTACAGTTACCATGGTAGTACTTTACATTTAACCAGGTTAAATGTTCATTTCTAGTTCAGCTGCCAGAAAGTCAACCTTGTAAGCAGTCTACTGGCACTTTTGCACAGTCACAGACATTTGAAATGGAAAAAAATAGTAGGTCATCTAGTACACCTTGGCCAACACAGGATTGTACCTTTGACCAGAGGTATCACTGTCACCACACACATTACTAATTTGAAGAATTTCTCATCTAAAACTCTGGTAGCCCCTCAATTACTGATGCCCAGTTAAAAAACTTTTTTGTATGGGAAATTAAAACCAATTAGATTAGAAGACATTAATGCATAAATGCATAAACCCCTTCTTTGAATGCCATTACACAGAAGTGGCCTGAGTTCCTGGCAACTTAAATCTAGTGGAAGTCATTAATATGCTTTAACTTATTAACATTAACATCTTTAATTAATTCATATTCAATTTCCTGAGCATCCTAAGTAGACAATCTCACAGCTCCCGCTGGGAATAGTGTTTTAACCTACCCAATGTCCTTGATGAATCTCTGTGTGTGGTTCCTGCATAGTATCCACATCTTCTCAAGTCAGTCTAAGTCTAGCCCAACCACTCTGCAAGGCACACAGGCAGCTCATGGGGAAGATGCAAAGCATCCTGGGATGGTGAGGGACTGTGAGTTAACTTGAATCTGGAGGGGATCTGAGACAGAAGGTCAATAATCCGATTTAACTTAAATCACTTAAGTCTGATACTACTTCCATCCAGGTTGATCTTAAATAAGTTTCAGCCATTTTGAAAGTACTTTATGTGCATTGAACTTCTGTTGTGTTACTGATTTGAACTGGTTTCTGATCATTTATACCAGTATATGTATACTTTCTGTCCCTAGCCCTTAAGGCTAAAAACCATCTCTGACTTTTCCCTGCCTGTGCAGCTGTGACTTGCCACTAAAGAGCTGGTGAGCAGGGGCCTGGCTAGGAGCTACAACTGTGAGTTGCCACTATAGGGCTAGTGAGCCAGGACAAGCTTCTGTGCCTGCTCTAGGTAGGGATGTAAGAGAGATGGGTTGTGGGGAGTTGCAGGAACATGAAGCTGGGAGGTGAAGAATTAATGGGATAGGAGTGGGTAATGAAATGGGAGGTGGAAAGGAAATAGGTGTGCATTAGGGAATAGTGGTGAAATGAAGTTAGCCAGTCAATGAAGGATAAAATAAAAATAAGTTAAAAAAAAGAATTAAAAAAGAAATACAGAGGAAGTGAATTAAAGTAGGTCTCATGTTTTAATAAATTGGGATTTAGGATTGAGGTGCTGGTCATGCTTCCAAGGGTGGCTGAGAGGTGGGAGGAGTGAAGAAAGGTGCTTTTGAGGCAGCTACTGTTCCAAACCTGAGAAAGAAGCCCCAGTTCATGGGGACCTGATCTGATTCCTTAACTTGTTCCTCCCGTAGCACCCCTTGATCTCACTTCTGGACCCATCCATGCCCTGCAACTTAACATATGCTTCTCAGGTTGTTTGTATGTGGTTACCACCCTGAGGTGGGAAGATCATGCCCCCAGGGGAGGGAGGGGGAGTTGGCTTTGTGTCAGAACCATAAACTGAGCATTAGAGATTGGGGGTGGAGAGTTTGTCCCCAAAAAATAAGAGTGTGGGGGAGGAGAAAATGTATCCTGGGAAACTGAGGACTTCAACTTGGGTGGCTCATCTGTGGGGAACATATCACTTCTCTAAATATTAATAGAACATGAGCTGGGTAACATGGATCAGAGACAAACCTGCCCTGGAGTGGAATAACTTTAAGCTGCCTAAAGTGTGCTTCAACTAGTTTCAGGTGTTAATATGTGGACAATCCAGGGGTTAAGATCTCCATGAGCTGCCTAAAATTAATGTGTGAAAAGGTCTTTATTCTGGAATTCTCCACAAAGGAAGTTATGTCAGCTGATGGTCTGAAGAAGGGGGTTTTTTTTAAGCTGAAATGTTGTATATGCTTTCTCAAGCTGAAATAAAACCCCCATACATTCAGTCACAACCTCATTCATCCTTTCCATGTACTCCAGAACAGTTAAGCCTCTACTTCCTTTTAATTTATTATTTTTCCTTTTACCTAAAGAGATCTAAATCTTTATCTGACTTATGATTTTGCATAGCTACATCAGTGGCAAGTACTGTATCATAATCCTTAACTGATTCTTTATGATTTTTTTACCAGACTGTCAAAAAATATTTTAAAGTTATTATTAAAATTATTATTAAGTTATTTTCTTATTTCCCTACGGCTATGTTGTTACAGTCCCTATAATGTAAATCATAACCATGCAACTGCTTCAGATTCTACTGGAATTCTACGAACAATTATCTGTTGTCAAGATAGTAGCACAGCATGCTTATACAATATTAAAGAAACCTAGTGGCAACAAATGTTTTAAGTTGTGGACACATCAAAAAAGATACATCTGCCTTCAGACACTGCATTTTTATGCCTAAAATATAACTCTGAAATGGTTTCACCATAACACTTATTGCTGCTATAGAAGGAGATGATTATTTATATATACTATTCACAAGAGTGAAGTCCAGAATTTTCAAGCCCCTTTTATTCTTTGCCTCTTTTTCCCACAGATATGTACCCCACACTAAATATACACACATACACAGATTTGGAAGCAAGCCCCTGTAGCCTTGTCACTGGGACACTATCCTAGGAGAAGGGACTTATAGGTCATATATAACAATTTTCACAGGCACAGAAGAAATAACCATACAATTCCAAATTGATACAAAAGTGCAAATAAATTACAATCCTGATATAAAATGTGGAAAAAGTCTTGTCCATACGCTGACACTAGCATTGTTTGTTTTGGTGACTTTATCAGGTTACTAAAAGCAGAAATATGGAATATTAAATACAGGTACAAGGAAAATGTCAGAATTGAGATTTTTGTATTATGCACACACCAGAAAAAGCAGCACTGGAATGGGAAAGCTTTACAACCATTACATTTAATACAAATACTAATGGCAGTGCGGCCCATAGAAAAAAAAACTCAACTCATAACAGAAGAAATGTAAAAAGATTCCCTGGCTAAAGGCATAGGCTATATAGGAGAATATTCTATTTAAAAAGTGCATGAAATGCTAGAAGAACTGACACAAACTGAGTCATTATCACTGACTTTTTATTCTATGACAGCAACAGACAGGAACACAACGTGAACTTTATAGCATGAAGCACAGGAAATGCAACTTAAAACTGAATCCTGGCAAAATTAACCTAAAATTGAATTATAGTCAGAGAAAGCAAGTAGGTTGCTTTGGTCACATATATGAAAAAGGAGCAATAAAAATAGAGCAAAGGTCATTAGTTAAAAGAAAATGAATTGGAACTTAAAACCTCCTGTCATGTTTTAAATGAAGATTAGCAGAAATCATAGTGTCTTTCTAAAAATGGGTGTAAAAATAGTGAATCATCCTAAAATAGCATTTTGGATAAGATTTTCTAGAACATGAAGGACACCTTCTTGAAACAAAATTAAAATCTAACACAGAAGGTAGATACTTCATAAGCAGCAGATCTAGCAGCATTGTTGGAGGAAGGCCCAGTGACGTGGACTGAGAATGCTAATACCAGCTGCAAAATTATGATCCAATAGAAAAGAGAAATAGCAATTTTTTTCTGGATGTCAGAAATGTCATTAGTACATACACAGTGGGTGTGTCTACATGTACCAATTTAATGCTTTTTTGCCACTTTTAAGGTGCATTAAGGGTACAGGTCTACAGGTGCACACCCTTAATGTTCCCTTAAAAATGGTCATTTTAGGCTAATCATGCCTAGATTTGATACCTGCATAAAGCAAATTTAGGCACAAATAGTTAAGGTGACTTAAAGGATGTGTAGATGCCTTAAGGCACCTTAACAGCACTCCAGCTCCAGCATCTGCCCCCTGGAGAACAGCACCCACCACTTCTTCTTCTGGGCAATGCCCAGTGGCAGCATGGGGCCCCATGGGCTCAGCTCTGGCCTGCTCTCAACCAAAGCTGGGGAGGCAGAAACATGGGGAGGGGGTTTGAGCTGGGGCTGGGGTCAGGCTAATCACATCCTAGGGGACTGGAGGCTCCCACCCCTCCGGCCAGCATTGCACTGCACTACCTGGCTACTCTGCCATGGGGTTCAGGGTGCCAGTGGGAATCTTAGTACCCCACAGCTAGGCCCAGTGCTGGATGCAGCTGCCTCAAGTCACTAGACACAGCCTGGGGGCTTGGGTATGCCCCCTGCTCACTTGAAGCTGAGCCACCTCTGGTTGTGGTCCAGTGGCCCCAGCTCCACATGTGCCGCTGACAGACCCCATGGCCTCTGGGCATGCCCCGTGCCTTTCTCTGTGCTCCCTGGCTATTAATGCATTCATTGTTCATGCTGCCCCTGGCCACTTTCCCAGTGTGGCACCCACCCATCACCCACAGACCCTAGCACAGTTGTGCATGCAGGGGGCTGTCCAGGGTTCTGCCCAGAGCAGGCTGCAAGTACTTTCACCCAGCTAGTAATGTTAGGGCACCTTAAGGCATGCATGCATAGATGCACGCCTAAATCATATTAATGCACCTTAGGCTAAGGCACATTAAGTTTAGGCACAAGTAAATTCATGTGTAGACATACCCAGTGGCATAGGAAGAGTTGAAACACATCATTAACCATAGAATTATTGAGAAGTAGGGCTCATGACCTCCAAAGGTCATCTAATCTAGCCCTCTGCCTGAGGCAGGATCATCTGTATCCAAACCATCTTATATGGGCATGTCTACATGTGCATTGAGGCATGCCTACATTTAATATGCATTAGCTTAATACACATTAAGGTGATTTAGGCACATGTCTACATGTGCACATATTAAAGAACATTAACATTGTGTGTGCAGACTAACTTGGGACCAAAGTTAGTCCCAAGTCAGTCCATACATAGCGTTAATGCACCTTAACATGTCTACTCATGTCTTATTGCACTTTAGCTATTTGCACCTAAATTTAATACTTGTTTTTGCAGGTATCAAATTAAGACATAAATAGCCTAGAATCACCATTTTTAAGGTGCATTAAAGGTGTGCATGTGTAGATATGTGCTCTTTGGGCACCTTAAATTGGGCTAAGGTGCCTAAATTGGCATGTGGAGACGTGCCCCATGATCCATAATCTAAACTTTACATAAGAGTACCATCAACCCTGAAACAACACAGACCTAACACCCTAACACAGACTTCATAGTTTCATAGTTTCGTAGATTTAGGGTCGGAAGGGACCTAGTAGATCTTCTAGCCCGACCCCCCGCCAGGGCGGGAGAACAACAAAACCCCAAAACAAAAACGGGACTCAAATGAGTCCAGCCAGGTAGGCATCCAGCCTCTTCTTAAAGACCCCCAGGGTAGGGGCCAGCACCACTTCCCTTGGAAGTTGGTTCCAGCTCC
>NW_017729029.1:63075835-63085907 GCF_001723915.1 Gavialis gangeticus | reverse complement strand
CCTGAAAATTCCCTGTCCAGCTCCTCCTCTTGGTTGGGGGGTCTGTAGTAGACCCCCACCATCAAATCCCTCTCCCCCTGCCCCCCCTGAATCTTGACCCAGAGCACTTCAGCTTGCCCTTCCTCTGACCCCATTCTGCTGGCAGAGGATGTGTAGTGCTGCTTGACATAGATTGCCACCCCCCCCTTTCCTACCTTCTCTATCGCGCCTGTACAGCCTATAGCCCCTAATGTTAACTGCCCAGTCATGGGACGAGTCTCACCACGTCTCTTTTAGCCCTATGACATCTGGGTTTGAACTAGCTATTCTGAGGGCGACTTAACCTAGCCATTAGTGTGTTTTAATTAGCCTTTAGATTTTTAGTTTCCAAGATGTTGGTGCATGATCTTAAAGCTATAAAGGTATGACTTGAAGGTGAACTGCCAACTTGTAAGTCTTTTGTGCAATTTTAAAGGGCACAATACAAATGAGGAGGAATATTTGGAGAAATAGCTACACATGTTTCTGTAAGTCTTACAAATGTCTAAACTTAAATAGCAGAAATAGTGAGAGAAACAAAGTGATGGTGCAATGAATATTATAAATGTTATAAATGAAGTCAGGATATCCTGCACAAAATAGTATAATCAGAGACTTTGGGGATGTAGAAGAAAAGCTGAATACAGACAGTGAACTAAAACTGAAAGGGTTGAAATTAGTTATTTAAAAGAAAATGTGTCTAGGAATTCTGGGGAAAATTCATGGGAGATACCTCAGTATGGCACTATGAAAAGATGGATAATAGAGCTCATTTTTTAGCCAAGAAGAAATGCATAAAAAGGAGAAACAGTCATAGATTGTTGTATTTATGCAAAATACTAAAGGCAGAACTGCAAGGATTTTCTGAAAAGTTGAAGTGTACTTAGCAGGGTCTGACAGGAATTGACAACTGATGTATCTGAACACAGAGGAAACCACTACCTGCTGACAGTTTGTTATTACAATCCTATTACTGCTGCACCATCAGTATAGGACATCAGCAGAGTTTAACCATAAGACTGTAGAATCAATAGCTGTAGTACAGAACTGTAAATCAGAATGTCTGGGCTGTGTTCTTGGCTCTAGAAGGAAAGTGCATTCCACTTAAAGCATCAGAGCACTGGTTATAGATAGCATTAGAAAACACAGATTTGACACATTTATTTCAAACGGCAGTTTGACTGAGTGGATGAGACTTGACTGTGCCATATCCTTGCATGGTTTTTGTGGCCTGCTCTGCCATCAGAGATCTTCTGCATCCTCTCAATTATCTTATCAGTAAAATGGGTGAATATTTTGGATAGGCTTCTGAGGCTTTTTTCCTAATGATGAGAGTTTTGAACTGTCTGATAATATTAACAGAAGTATGTAGAAAAGTCTTGAATTTATTGGCTCATAGTTTCCTGTTAAATCCACCTTCCCACTAGGATAAAATGTATTTTTTCCTTCCCCTCATCTCTCTGCATCTTTGTATACAGGTATCTCAGTCATTCTAAGCATCACTGCAGCATAAGAAATCAAAACTTACAATTTTATTGTTGTTTCCAGACAATACATCCCATCAGGAATAATTGTGGCCTTATATGTTGTTTCTTCTATATGGAAAAAAACATGTATTCACTGAAACTTCTAACTAGGCCCTTTTGGAGGAAATGGTTTCTTAGAAATCCCCTGATCAAGTATGTTTTAATTTGCATAACAAATTGAATTGGCATGCCACCTTTCAAGCTGATTTGAGTATATATGCATATTTTAGAGAGGACAGAAAGTCAACGATAAATAGTAGAAATCATGTTGTAACCTTAGAACATCATTTCCTAAACTTTCAATAAATGGGGCATGCTTTTTTTCTGAATTAAAATTGGTGGCACAGTTCACTCTTAAACCTGAAAAGGGTGTGTGTGTGTGTGTGTATCAAAATATATCACACATTTCATTCCTTTGCCAGAGAAAATTATACCAATGTTGCGATGCACTGTTAAATGATGACACAAAATACTTCTTTCTTTAAGCAAAGGATTAGTTTCTCTACCAATCTTTCTAGCCTAATAGTAGCTGAAATGTAAGGACACTGGTAGAAACTAGCTGAGATAACCATATATAATAAGGCTTCCATCTAGTTTAATCCATAACCTATATTCGAAAATAGGTTTAATGTGTGGCTAGCGATGCAATTCTAAGTGATAAATTTTGCTGTGTTTCTTTATCTTGTTTAATATTTTCCTTATCTTGGATTCATCTTTATTTTCTTTGTTTTCTATGCAAAGTATTTACTTTAGCTTTTGGTTAACACAGCTGGAACTATGGAATATATTGTTGGTAATGCTGCCATGTACCTTAGAACTAAAGAAATCAACTTCTGACTTTCTGGGAGACGGAAACAGAAATGAGGTATCACTTGGTCAAGGGCAAAAGGGAATTGCAGTTCCCCTCCTGAAAAAGAAGAGTCAAATGACCTGAGGAGTAAAAACTTGGTTGCATAAACATTACATTTTCATTGTGTTTGTCATTGCACAGCTGTGAGCCCTCTACATCTCCTTATTTATCAAGATGCACTTAGCTATATTTCTGCTTATGGTATAATATTTAGTCTATTTTTAATCTGCTTGGTTGACTGCCTAATAAGGCCTTAAAGATATGTGCTAACTGTAAAATAATACTACTCCCAGTTTAATGGACTGGTTTGGTTAGCACCTTAAACTCTCTTAGTTTAATGAGCCACATTTGTTGGTGTCTACAAATGTTCTTAATTTCCAAATTCCTGATCACCAATATGAAATGTTTTACCTAATATCAAAGGCACAATATATAAATAAATACAAAAAAAAATAAAACACAAAGATGACCAACAGTGTATATAGTCTTACCAATAATGAATAAAATCACCATACACCCAATGCACCTTGTTAACTACCATTTTTTCTCACATGCAATACATAGCCTTTCCTGAAAAATTAGCTTCTGATAACTGGGATGTGTTAAAAGTGAGGAAATATGGTTATATCTGTTTCTGTCTCTTCTGTGGATGCGTGGAGGGAAGGAGAAGTAATGCTGCAGTGCTGCACCTGGGGCTCACTAGCTGCTGACTATAGATATTTGTTTTCCCCCTAGCAGAAGCTTCTGGTGTGGTAGCTATTATTCCACACCAGCTATGCACAGCTATGCAAGATGTTTACTGCACAGTTGACTAATTGGCTGCGCAGTAAACATCTCAGCATCTCTATGTGTGCCCCTATTAGGCTGGAATAAACTAATTTACTCCACAGCAGGATAATACTTATAAATGCAAGTACTATCTTGTTGTGGAGTAAAAAACTCTGCAGCATTGCATGTGTAGATGCTGCCCCTGCTGGTTGGGTCACAAGGGTGCTTCAGTGCAGGGGCTGCCTGCCAGCTAGCCCTGTTCTGAAGCAACCTTGTACTCCAGCCAGCCCCTCCACAGCACACTGAGCTGGGGAGAGCAGCCCCAGACTGGCAGGCTGATAACCCCCTCCCCGCTACTCCCCCAGGCCTCCTGCCAGCCAGGGCTGCTTTGCCCCAGCTCAATGTGCTGTGCATGAATAAACTGCAGAGCTTATCGTTCCAAAGATAATTGCTCCTGGGTGCACACTCAAACTGCACACCCGGGAGCAATAAACTCTGAAGCAATAAGCTCCACAGTTTATTCATGTACAGTAATTGCATATGCAGCAGCCCAGTTACTGCTGTTTACCAGCATATTCAAGGAGAGAATTTTTCTTCATTCCCCCTTTCAAAAAAAAGGTGTATATTTTATTTGGTGGCATGTTGTATGCAAGAAAACACAGGATTACCCAGTATCAGACTTCTTGTTTCTTGGCAGGCTTATTCAGAATCTAACCAAAGGATGCCTTCAAGTTAATTTACCCAAAATCAATACTAGACACTTCCCAATTTGGCTAAAGACTGGGACACAGAATGGAAGCTGCTTTAGTGTCTCTATTAGATTTTCTCCTCCTATCAATGGAAAACAGACAATCATTCTCCTATTCCTGGACCTCTCTTAAGGTTATGACATAATCAATGAAGAGATATTTCTGTCTCACCTACAGTAGATGGCAAAGCTTCAGGGGAATGAATTAAAACGGTCTAAGCTCCTTCTAGAGAGATACAACGAGAGGCTAGTAATGAGGAACTATGTCTGCAACACCAAACTCCTCATTTCCAATATCCCACAACAACCAGTTTTTTCTTGGTCATATTCACAAGTAATGAAAATGATTAGTAATGGAAACTAATCACGGACTCATGTGTCCATAATATATAGCTGGTACACAACTCTAGTTCTCTTTCACAACATAGATAGCACAATTGTCATTAAACTGACTCATGATCAGCCTATGGATGAGGAACAGCTGCTTAAAGCTGAATTCAGTCCAAACAAATGTCATAACAGTTGGCAGAGAAAAACTCTTTGAGGAGTTTATAACTACAATGAATTGTCTTTGATTGAAACCAAGTGGCCAAATCAGGCTGGAGTTTAGGAGGTTTCTGGATTGATTCTTTATGCTATTTTCTCACATGGCAACGTTGAAACATTCTGTCATCTATAGCTGGTTAAGAAGCTATATCCCATTGTAACTGGTGATGGGCTTTTAGTAATACGTATCACAGTCACTATGAAACCTAGCCATTTTCCTTTGACTAGTAGAAAATGCAATAGTGCATCTCCTCAGGAACACTGGTTACCACAAGAACATCATTAACTATTCTAAATGCAAGGCAAGTTCCATCCACGTCTACCATTTAATAATCAAACAACACAGGATACAAAAATATAAAATCTTAAAATGTAAAATCTTAAAATCTTTTTCTTCTATGGAGGGAGACTCAGAAGTAGAGATACAAAATTTCTTTAGGAAAATTTGTAAGGTTCACTATGGAACAGAACAGCAATAGCTCAATTGCTAGGGCATACATGTGGAAGAAAGGGACTTTATAAAGGGACTCCCACATTCCAGGTGAGTGTCCTAACCAATGCAGTTTTTTTTAGATCCCTCTTGCTTCCTACCCCTCCCCCAAACAGACTCACACACCACTTTTTCTCCCTCCTCCCCCAGCTCAAAAAATAAATTCCAAAACATTTGGTTTCATTCCTCAGTGGAGTGGAAACAAATTCCAAAACATACAAGTACCTGTGAAGTTGAATTTTTGTTTTCTAGATGACCATATCTATAAGAACTGGATTCATTTCCCAGCCATGACAGAGGCAACCTCTGTGACCTTGGGCAAATAACTTAATCACGTTGTACCTCAATTTCCCATTTGCACAATGAAAACAATGGCAATATCTTTGTTTGTCTTGCACATTCAGATTGTAAGTTCTTTGAGGTAGGGACTAATACTTAGTATGCATTTATATTCTGCCCGCTACAGTGGGTTCCTAATTCCTATTGGGGTTTTTAGACACTACGGTGATACAAATAGCTGCTGAAAAACTCAGATAAATTGATTTACAGTTTATTTATGGTCTACCAAGAAATTATTTTTTAAATCACCAAACATAGAGCAATCCCTGGTAGCAGGCTGCATATAACATTTTGTAGACTTTTAGATCTCTCGACAAAAGAGTTCCCATTTTAACATGTTCCTGGGAAAATATATCAGAATCAAGCCTATTTGTAGCCCAAACTGATGTTTTTAAGCTACTCGCCCTGCTGGTGAAACAAATATTTTCTGGAGTCATTGTTCCCTCTTCAATGATTGCAGTTTTAGATTGAACATTTAAATTCTACAGCAAACTTACACAGATAGCTGGAATTTGACCCCAGCAGATTTTCTGAAATGGTTTTCAAAACTCTTTTAATTAAAGTAAAATTAATACCCATAAAAAAATCACAGGTCGTTAAAGTGAAGGTTCCATCACAAAAAACCGGAGTAAAATATGAGAAAGTATAATCTGTCCTTCTGGTCAAAAAGGTCTAGGAGCATCCCAAAATATAATAAAAATAAAACTGTTGTCATAGGAAGAACAATACAAGTTGGTACCAAGAAGCTTCAGCCTGAATCTCCCAATTTTTACATCTTCCTGGGGGGAATAATTAGTTCCAGACCACAGTTTTAGTTCCTTGTGAGAGTTAAAGCAACAGATCCTTAAAAAAAAAAGCATTAAGCCGAAAAAAGGGGGAGGGAACCGAACATTTCATGTCTCCATCAATACAGTACAAGGCTGAAAACAGCAAAGCAAACAGAGAGGTTTTAAAATAGCAACACATTTTTTTCTCTTAGAAAAAGGATAATGTCTCTGTCTTACACATGGATTAAACTTGGCAGCATGAGCATCTGAAGCAGGCTCTGGGGTTTATAATGCCACCTTAATTTATTGCTAGAAGGTAATACTAATACAGATTCCAGAAAAGCACAGGAAAAACTGCATCCAGTTTCCCTGAAGGAGCCCTCACAATGCACTCAGAATTTTTTTGTCATAAGAAAGTATTGGATTTTCTCAATGACATGACATTTTTGTCCATGTTTGTGAATTTTCCCTGTGTATTAGTAACACTGAAAACTAATACAATAGGAAAGCCTAGAAAATTGCAACCACAAAAAGATTTTAGTAAGCTATTCTAGAAGCAATAATATGTCTTCCTTTCCATTATGACTAATAGACAAATGAAAATGTTAAATATGCATGCATTTTTCTGATTGAGTTCTTATAGACAGAAATGGAAACTTACTAACCCATAGTGGGGCATATTTTCAAACGTTCTTGTTCAATGGTCAATGCATATAACACATGAGGAAAGACACAGTTTTCTGACAATGTTTTTAAACCTCTGGTCTCTAGGGTAGCTGGTAACCAGTTTGGTTACTGACACATCTTTTTCAGATCAGTTCTTAATTGCGATGGGTTATATGAAGTTGGCAGCATAGGGGCTACATATGACAACAAGAATTGCTAGAGATAAGAGTGTTCTTAAAATGTGTCGCCTTTTCCCTCCTACATTGGTCAAACCCCTAACAAGCTCCCATTGCTGGGAGAGGTATAGGAAAAGGAGAGGAGAAGGAAAGAGATCAGGAGAGAGAGAAACAGCTAAACCACATTAAGGGAATAACTAGTATACCCTGAGAGCCAAAAATGGACAGCTGTGGTGCATCACTGTAGTGCAAACATGACTTAGTGTCACCTAGGCTCTTGCATGCATATTTATATCTGCATGTTCACACAATGGTGTGGCATAAAGATTTTTTGATGATCATCAAGATGTATGCATAACAAGTAGAAAAGCAGGTAACAAAGAAAATGGCCTAAAAGTGCTGTCACTTATGAAAAGCCAGACTCTACCAAATGAGTGATGATAAAACTTTTTGTACAGCTCATCTCCTCATAGAAACCAGTGCATTCCTCTATAGATCATAAACCATAAAATATAGAGGGAGCCATACAACATTTCTAAATTATCTTTCAAATAACTTCTCAATACTATTAAATATCATTTTAGTATCCAAGAAGTTAGGTTCTTCCATGTCTAGAAACAAGTACTGGATCACAACAGAAAATGTAGGGCTTCCCCTTTCTAACATTAGATGCACCTTGGATCTGGTCTTGCAGTCACAAGATATCAGACCTTAGTTTTGCCCATTTAGATTAGCATAATTCTCAGAATTTACTTCTAAGTTCTAATTCATACTCATAACAACATCAAGATTTAATTTTTGTAAACTAGCATAAAATGCATTGTTTTTAGTAGCCTTTCCTGTACAGTTGTCAAAATATTCACAGAAGGTGAAAAAAGAATAATGAATAATGAGTAAAGAACTAGCTCTGAAGATAAGGCAAATTGGTGTTGCT
The DNA here is from genome assembly GCF_001723915.1 of Gavialis gangeticus. NCBI lineage: Eukaryota > Metazoa > Chordata > Crocodylia > Gavialidae > Gavialis > Gavialis gangeticus. The sequence continues at coordinate 63,078,079 of NW_017729029.1, read as the reverse complement.
GCAGTTTTTCCAAACCAAGCACATTTATTTAGGTAATTTGGCAAAAATGGAATTTCAGTAGATTTTTCCAAAATTGTGATATCTGGAATATTTACCTAAATTATGACCATATTTTTGTCCTCTCTCCTTTTTTGTCTTTGCCCTTGAAAACCCTGACTGGCTGATCAAAATGAGAATAAAACTTCCAGGAGGGTTTCAGGCACAATTGGGTCAGTGGGCATATTACTTTTGGATGTTTATTTGGCTGAGCCTTCTTCAGTAAATAAGTTCCCTGTAATTCTGCCATGAATATAGGTTGACTGGCTTCCAAATACGCCACTATTCTAATCAGAAGTAAAACAGATCTCTACATTTAATCCCAATGTAGACCTTATCTGCTTCAATTTTTATAAGGTTCAGGAATCTTCTGTTTGTTAATAGACCTCCACCTGAAGAGTGACAGAAAAATATCGCATAGCATGCTTTTCCTGAGTCAAAATAGAAACTTTACAAGGAGACTAGCATTTAGACTCCCAAACCATTGAAACCATTAAAACAAATGTTCTTCCTTAACTTTACTAGGCTGGGGATGGATTAGTATTTTTTTATAATGTGAAGGGAGAGGGTTCCCTTCTTAAAGGACATGATGAATAAAATTATAAAATGTTATTAGTGAAAAAAAATCTTACCAGCACCACTAATGTTCTAATGGAAATCACCCTCTTGGGATAGATCTTATCTTCTACAGAATAAGAAAACAATACAATCACATTACTGGTCAATTGATTGAAATTGTTCCATTAGAAGAAATAGAGCTACAATTAGAAGCTGAACGACAAGTAGTGCTGGTCAAAATTTCAACTTTTTGATGAAATATTATTTTCATGAAAAATGCCAGTTAGTTTTTATTCTGGGTGGCAAGCAGAAAAGGAAAAGAGGGAGCTGCAAATCTGGATTTAGCAGCAGTTAGTGATTTCTGGGAGGTTTTGGTGCACAGCTTTCATAGCTGTTTTTGTATACAGAAAGTATGAGTCTCTGTGGCCCCAGGATACTTGGGATCCTGAAGCAAAAGGTCAGGAGAAAGCAAGAAAGTAATGAGGAGGAGGGAGGGAGGGAGAGGCAGAGAAAGAGAGATATTGGAAACAGACACTGCCTGAAATCTTATTTGTGCTGTTATAAAATTTTTTATGATGGCACAAGTGCTGAGCAAATAGATATTGTTACCCTTTGTTATCCCACATGAAAGACAATCAGTGGCACAACAAAAGGTACCAATAGACTCTGCCACTGTATTAAGGTGGACATCTATTACCTCTGTGGTGCTTTTCCCGCTCAGTCAGACCCATGCCCTACTGAGCAGGGAAAAATGTTCTCCTATTCAGCCACACTCGCAGCTCTGGCTGGGAAGGAGAAAACCCTGATCTCACCTGCTCAGCCAGACCTGGAGCTCAGGTCAGATTGAGTATGGAAAGTGGGGTGATCACATCACATCTTATCCTGCACCATCAAGGGCAGGACAAGAGGCAACATTTGTTGCACCCAATGAAGTGGATCTGCTGTGTCACGGCACATCCCAGCACAGCCAGTCCACTTCATTCAGCAACGTCTATTTCCAGCCTCAGAGATAGGGAAGACAGAAAAAAAGAGAGACACTATGGAAGCATGGATGAATATTTTTAGAGGTAGATGTATGTGTGCATGAGAAATACTGGGACAAATCTCTGGGGAACAGACACAGGTATAGAAATAAAGAGATTAAACAGGTAGAGATGACAGATTCAGAGTGGGGAATCCATGTGTAAGAAACAATTCTGAGATGCAGAAAGAACAATAAAAATACATGTCTGTATTTTCCCCGTCTGTCAGATGGGTTCGATGGGGTTATGCTTGATCGAACCACACTCCTAAGACTTCAGAGAATTTTCTTAGGGATATCAGGGGAGGCAGACTGCAGAAAGAGCAATGGTTCAGGGAAATTTGTACTGAATATTTAAACAGACCACCTCACACATGCCTAATTATAACGAAGTACTATCCAATACATTGTCCTGGACCAAGTATTTTTCCTGTGAATAAACTTAATTACTATAATGTTTATCTGCTATAGTTCCAATCAAACCATCAACGTGAACTCTCCAAAGTCTCCCTCGTGCAAATTTTAAGCTAAAGCATATTTTTAATATGCAAATTTTTTTCTATCTGCTGTTTTTAATATTTGCACATACAGTTCAAAATGAAGCACAGTGTTTTCTAATATAGGAGACT
>NW_017729029.1:63072821-63075824 GCF_001723915.1 Gavialis gangeticus | reverse complement strand
CAGTAATGACACTGAGGGGAGGAGGGGAGTGTGAAATCATGGGGAACAGACACAGGTATAGAAATAAAGAGATTAAACAGGTAGAGATGACAGATTCAGAGTGGGGAATCCATGTGTAAGAAACAATTCTGAGATGCAGAAAGAACAATAAAAATACATGTCTGTATTTTCCCCGTCTGTCAGATGGGTTCGATGGGGTTATGCTTGATCGAACCACACTCCTAAGACTTCAGAGAATTTTCTTAGGGATATCAGGGGAGGCAGACTGCAGAAAGAGCAATGGTTCAGGGAAATTTGTACTGAATATTTAAACAGACCACCTCACACATGCCTAATTATAACGAAGTACTATGCAATACATTGTCCTGGACCAAGTATTTTTCCTGTGAATAAACTTAATTACTATAATGTTTATCTGCTATAGTTCCAATCAAACCATCAACGTGAACTCTCCAAAGTCTCCCTCGTGCAAATTTTAAGCTAAAGCATATTTTTAATATGCAAATTTTTTTCTATCTGCTGTTTTTAATATTTGCACATACAGTTCAAAATGAAGCACAGTGTTTTCTAATATAGGAGACTGCCAAAGTGGATGAAAGATTATGGACCAAACGCTGGGAAGTGCTGAACATATACTGAGCCTTTTCCATTCCTACAAACTGCAACAGGAGTTGCCGGCGTTCTAGATCCTTCCCAATTTTACTTTGTGTTAGCTGTCAGGAAGACTTAGATCAACCAAAATGATGTTTTGAGGGAAAATGAGTAAACTGCTCTGGAGAGTTTCACATAATTCTCTGATCACTACATTTTCATTGTCGGTTAAAAATCAAAATCTATGGTTATCTATTCCATTTTTGGGTCTTTTTCATTTCATATTCAATGACTTGTAGATACAGTTATCACACAAATGTTCCAGTCCCCAGTTTTAAATTGCTGCTTTTTTATGCTATGGAAGAAGAGGATACATTGTAAATGGAGGTTAGGTCCTGACCGTATTAGAGTTTTATTATAAATCATGCTTGCTTTTACTATATAACACATTAAAATAAGCATATTGAATGCGTGTATATGTGGCATCCTTCACAGAGAGAGTACAACAGCAAAAAGTAATAACCTTATGCAATTAACCTTACTATAGCGTATAACTTCCATCCCTTGTTTGCAGTAGTCTCAGATCTACTAAAAAGAATTGCACACAAAAAAAATGTTCTCAACATTTTTTAATTTCATTCCCAATAATGAAACATTTACATGTGAGCACAACCAGGTCAGAGAAAATTGTACATATTTGTTGAGAAATTTATTACATGAACTCTCCTTATATAGGACAAACTATAAATAACAACTTTCAGTTCATCCCATAACTAAAAGAAAAGGATATCCCAATATAGCAATTCCTCCTGTTCCGCCAACCGCCTCTCTAAGAAAATACTTAAGATAAAATTGACTTTGAAAAAAATCTCTGGGCTCCATCAAACCAATGGGAAGTGTGTATACAGAGTTGAGGACCCTTCACAAAAAGATGTCCTGCTATCAATCTGCTGACATTTAGGACCCCTCTACATGTTACACTCAGGCATGATTAACCAGGTAATCACGCCTTAAGTTGTGACGCAGATACATGTACAACCAATTAGTAGTGTGATAAACCAAGCAATACGCTACAAAGATATTCCACAAAAAATGTGTAATACCATTGTAGCATATTCTAATCACACCATTAATTGAACATGTAGTCAAGTGCTCCCCTGTAGCTGGGAGCCCCATCAACTGAGAGGCTCCGAGCCCAGGGCTGCGCCATCTGCTGCCAGCCCCATGACCCATGCTGCCAGTGCTGCCCATACTGTGAGCCTTGTCAACTTCAGGTCTTGTAGTGGGGAAGAGGCTGTTGCTGCTGTGAGCCTCACCAGCTGCAGGACTCAAAGGCAGCATCACTGGCTGTGGGGCTCACCGTGGAGGCACTGTTCTCCCCACTGCCCCCACTGCAAGCCCCGCAGCTGATGAGCAGTGGGGAGAGTGTGGGGAATGCTGTCCCCGTTGTGAGTTCTGCTGAGCTCCATCAGTTGCGGGGTTTGCAGCCACGGGATCCAGTGCAGAAGGAACCCAGGGGAACCAGCAAGAATGTGCAATGGTGTCTAATGCACAATCCCACAATCATGCCTCCTACATGGTACACCAGGAATTGTGATTGTGTGGATTGTGCAATAGATCTGCATGTGTAGAGGGGCCCTTAGATCTAGGGACTATTAGCTTAAATGCTCATAAATATAAGTACTGTGAGGACAAGCATTTTTTGCAGGTCTAGGAAACAGCTTTACAGATAGAACTCAGACCTTAGAACTGTATTTTATAATGACAAGAAAGCCAGTGCAGTTATCTGAAAAAGGTTACCTATTTCTAATATTGTGTTACCTATTGCTAATACTACCTAAAACATACAGAGTTATATCATGTACCCACTATAGGTTCTGAGAGCTGTCAAAAATAATGGTAACACCACTTACAGTACACTACAACTGTGCATCCTAAAAATTACAAAGACATTCCTATAACAAGAACTGGCTCAAAGTAAAAAAAGTTGTAAATGTAAGACCCAGATGAAGAGAAGTATTCTTGGCCACTGGCATCACTTGGTTTCTTGTGAAGATAGAGTAGAGAAGTCCAAGAATTTTCCTGAAATGCCAACCTCTTAGAAAAAGTTAGACACAACTCAATAATGAGGAGAAAACACACCTGCTATACCATAAAATCCTATTCTACCCATCAAGGACACTTACACCTTGTTGAAGGTTAAATCTAGTCTTTTCAGATTTTCATGTCTGTCCAAGCCAAACACAGATACTAAACTGTCCATACATGGCAACAATGAGATCTAGGGCTATGTATCTTCTTCATATCTAGAACAATGCCTGACAAATTGCTTTACTGATGCCCCAAGTGACCCCTCATTGATGTTGACTAGAAACTATCTTAAGACTAAAAATGTATACAATACAACACAGT
>NW_017729029.1:63069433-63072810 GCF_001723915.1 Gavialis gangeticus | reverse complement strand
GCATGTGTAGAGGGGCCCTTAGATCTAGGGACTATTAGCTTAAATGCTCATAAATATAAGTACTGTGAGGACAAGCATTTTTTGCAGGTCTAGGAAACAGCTTTACAGATAGAACTCAGACCTTAGAACTGTATTTTATAATGACAAGAAAGCCAGTGCAGTTATCTGAAAAAGGTTACCTATTTCTAATATTGTGTTACCTATTGCTAATACTACCTAAAACATACAGAGTTATATCATGTACCCACTATAGGTTCTGAGAGCTGTCAAAAATAATGGTAACACCACTTACAGTACACTACAACTGTGCATCCTAAAAATTACAAAGACATTCCTATAACAAGAACTGGCTCAAAGTAAAAAAAGTTGTAAATGTAAGACCCAGATGAAGAGAAGTATTCTTGGCCACTGGCATCACTTGGTTTCTTGTGAAGATAGAGTAGAGAAGTCCAAGAATTTTCCTGAAATGCCAACCTCTTAGAAAAAGTTAGACACAACTCAATAATGAGGAGAAAACACACCTGCTATACCATAAAATCCTATTCTACCCATCAAGGACACTTACACCTTGTTGAAGGTTAAATCTAGTCTTTTCAGATTTTCATGTCTGTCCAAGCCAAACACAGATACTAAACTGTCCATACATGGCAACAATGAGATCTAGGGCTATGTATCTTCTTCATATCTAGAACAATGCCTGACAAATTGCTTTACTGATGCCCCAAGTGACCCCTCATTGATGTTGACTAGAAACTATCTTAAGACTAAAAATGTATACAATACAACACAGTTAAAATGGTCTCTGCTGTTAAAAATATTTTGCTGAAATGAAGAAGAGAAATCCACAAAGAAATCTCTTTTTCAGTACAAGAGGATGATTTGGTATTGAGACTTAAGACTGAAACTGTTTTTTATACGTTAAAATGATTCTTCTCAATGTATCATGTAAGAATGAAATACCACATGCTGAGCAATACCAGCTATAAGACAGCTTCTGGGTACAAACAACATAAATCCCACAAACAGAGGCAGAGAAGACTAAGATGTGCCTAGCAAACTGCATACACCATTATATGTAAGTACAACTGATAATTACAAGTGTATTCATAGGTCCAAATCTAAGCCAGAAATACATACTTCTCAGATTGGAAAACAAACTCTGAAACAAAAGAAATATAGCATTTTTATATTACTACTTATGAAAAGACAACACTTCCTTTTTTCTTCTGCAATCCTTCTGTAACTGAGTCTTCTATTCATTTGTTTATTCATTTTTTAAGATGTTCCTTTCTGTTCTAGTTGATAAATACTTGATTTGCAAAAGCATAAGAGTTAGGATTCAGATGGTGCTTCAAATTGTTGTAGCAAATGTAAAGCATTCTTAAATACTTGGTGCAATCAGAAAGGCTTTATGATCCTTTTTCTATTGCTAATAGGAATTAGTCATGTCATGAAAGGAAGGTGATCTAAGAAATCTGCAGAGTTTCCAAGAAGTCATGTTCTTATGTGTTTACAGAGATGCTTTTTTTTTTCATCATACACATCGTTCTGAAAGTAATATCACCAGGCTTGATGGGTCTGTAACTTATGGTGTGTTTTCACACTTACATCAGTCCAAATGCTAATTCAGTGGCACCAGTTCAGTGCCATGAAGTGTTTTCAGTTCTATGGAAGCAGAATATTTTATCGAATTCAAAAATAATTTTTAACTACTAAAAACAGATGTGAATGTAAGCCAGAATAACAGAGACAACACCTATGGATTGTAGGATTTTTTTTTTTATTTACTATTTTTTTTACTAGCAGGAAATTCTAAATTTCAGAAGAAGAAAATAGAAACCACTTAAGCAAAAAAAGGAGGACTGGTCTCTAGTAGAGCAATCCTTCTACAACTGAGTGTCCATTATTTTATTTTATTTTATTTTATTTTTAAGATGTTCCTTTCTATTGCAGTACCTAAAGGCTTTATTTGTAATTCATTTTAAATACTTGATCATAAAATTCAAGATATGATTTATGCTTTTTATTGTTTGACTGAATTTACTTCAGAGACATGCAAGAAACAAGGCATAATAATAGCCCATTATTGCATCTTTGATGGTTGTCTAAAGAAATGTACATGCACACAAACCCTACAGCTTATTTTATACATTTTTTTCAACTGTGACACTAACCTGAAAAAGCAATGAAATTCTTCGTATATCCCATTTGGGCTCTACTCATGTATGTTATTTTATATAACTCCTTGATTTGAGATTCCTATAACATCCTGCTTGACAGGAACTGAAAAAAAATGTCCTTTAAATTGTTTGCTTTTTTTATAAGATTAGTGGTGATTATTTCAGTTCAGAGCTTTAGTTTCTATTAGAAGTGTTGTGTTGACTATAGTTTAAAATAATTACACTTGGGGATAGATTCAATACAGCTATGACCATGTACAACTCTTCACCATATATCCAACACAGCTAGAAGAAACTGAATCGTGTACGTTCTTCTTTATTGTCATTCTGTAACATGATGGCCAAAATCTTCATAATGGGTAGTGATTGCAGATGCCCAATTTGAGACACCATCAGCCAACCTGTTTTTCAGCATTGATGTAGTCATCACCTTCATAAGACATGGAACCTTTCACTTGGCTCAAGAGGGGGCTCTAAACTCAGACAATTAAAAATTACCATCAGTTTTTGAAAACGTTACGCTATTTGTATGTAATATAGAGATAATATAACATGGTACAACACCCTATAAAAAATCTGTACCAATTGCTCATCACTATGAGCACATCTACACATTAATTAATGTGCTTTTGCTAATGCACATTAAATGTAGTACCTCCACGCATTTTTACACATACTCAGCTGGGGAGGAGAGGGAGAGGGAGCTTTAATTAGATAGGCTCAAAGAGCTTATCTAATTAAAGCGCCCACAGCATCTTGTGTATCAGCAGCCCCGTGCTTCAAAATGTAGGTGAGGGTACTTTAACTAAAGCTTTAAACAAGCTTTAGTTAAAGCACCCCCACTGCCATTTTGAAATATGGGGGCTGCTGATACATGAGATGCACAGGCTGATGAAGCATGCTAACTAGCTTAATTAATAGAGTCTGCTCTGACACAGGTCCTAGAAAAAGGCACATTAGCCTATTTTAATGTTCATTATTGAAAGTACATGGGTTTTTTGTGGTGCTTTAATGTGCATTAAAATAGGGTAATGTGGATTAAAGCACACATGTAGACATGCCCATATAGGTATTGAATTAGTTCTGCAATGGAGTTTTGTTACTGACTTGTGTAAGTGCAGAACTAGAACTAGCTTAAATAACCTTTCAAGGAGCAAGCAGTATTAAGAAGCAAATTTATAATTTTAACTTATCAAA
>NW_017729029.1:63062415-63064433 GCF_001723915.1 Gavialis gangeticus | reverse complement strand
TGAAATATGGGGGCTGCTGATACATGAGATGCACAGGCTGATGAAGCATGCTAACTAGCTTAATTAATAGAGTCTGCTCTGACACAGGTCCTAGAAAAAGGCACATTAGCCTATTTTAATGTTCATTATTGAAAGTACATGGGTTTTTTGTGGTGCTTTAATGTGCATTAAAATAGGGTAATGTGGATTAAAGCACACATGTAGACATGCCCATATAGGTATTGAATTAGTTCTGCAATGGAGTTTTGTTACTGACTTGTGTAAGTGCAGAACTAGAACTAGCTTAAATAACCTTTCAAGGAGCAAGCAGTATTAAGAAGCAAATTTATAATTTTAATTTATCAAAATATTATAACTACAACAACAATTTGCTGCTCAACTTTAAGTCTTGAGTACACTAGCAGAAATCAAACCCATTTTCAAAAAATGCATAACTCTAGGGTGCAAACACAGGCCATGTACAGATTTTCAGTTTCTACAGAGAGAGCTACTGCTCTCCTGGTAGAAATCACAAGTGTAAAAACATGCAAGGTTTTTCTCCCAGGGCAAAAATGACAGGAGAAGTCATTCCTGGGAGAGTTTCTATCAGAAGAGCAAATGTCTGTATACTTATCTTTCCAACTACCCTACAGCAGGCAAGAGAGGAAACATGCTCTGGATCTCCTCTCTTAAAGCTTCACAGCAGGGAAGGAAAGACAGAAATTCCCATGGGGATGTGGTCCCTTGGGACAGCCAGTCAGTTAGGGTTGCCTTGTGTACTGGCTGCTGTCAGGTGCCCCTGGGAAGACAGGGAAGCCACAGAGCTGCTCTCATTGGACCCCTCCAACATCTGTACAGTGCTCTACCAGTAGGTTTTCTACCAGGGAAGCAAAACTGGGAGAATTCTCCCAGATCATTTGACTGTGTATACAAGGACACGAATAACAATTGAACCAGTTCATATGTCACTGATGAGGAACAGGGTCACAATTATTCTGGGATAGAGGATGTGGACAAATGTAACTACTGAGCCAAAATATCCATTCCAAAATATCACTGATTAGGAATTGGTTTACAATTGTGTGAAATGCTGTAGTTCAGACACCAGGAATTGTGATCAAGCACCCAGCCCAGAATGCATCACAGTGGACAAACGAGGGAGGAGTACCTGCACAACATTTTGGAGGTTCCACAGGGAGGGTGACCTGAGACTGTGGCACTTTCATTTTTCTACTTTCCTTCTCTCCTAAACGCAAGTTCTGCAAACTTCAATAACACTGTAAATAAGTGTGCTTTTCTGACTTCTGCAGCATTCAAACATGGCCCTTTATTATCAAAGTATATCTCTATAAAAATATGTGGAAGGAAATGCATGAAAAAATTGGTGTAATTTTATTAATGCAATGCACTCCTATTGCAATTCATAGGGGATATTGACACCGATTTCTTCTAATCCTTTATCTTTTATATTGGTCATTGTCTTCTTTAATATTATAAAAACAAATGATACTGTCAATAACTGTTTATCTTTATGAAAACCATTGTCTACTAAAACATTATTTTGGAGGCAAAATTGGTTAATTAATATTTAGTATGGTGCCATCTTTTACACTAACTTGTTCAGAGAAGAATGAGCTTCTGTAAGCTACAGCCTACTTAGTTTCATGCTAACACAGCTAACTACTTCTCTCTAATATTTGTTGGTTAAGTAATTTATCTTATGAATTATATGATATTTCTTCAAGAAATTAGTTGACTTACATTATTGTATTTTTAAGCATGTGAGATGATGAATAATGTTGAGCATGAAATGGTTTTCCTTTTCCTGAAAAACTGTTTGAGAATTTCAAATGTTTTTCCTGTTCCACATTAGATAAAACTAAGATCTTCCACAAAAAAATTAGAGTGAGAGGGAGACCCATGACAGAATAGGAAAATGTCCAGTGATTAGGGCCTCTAAACCCTCGCAAGTGACAGATCCTGGTTCATATCTGTGTGACTCAGGCAAGTCCCATCAAAGGAAAAACTTTCAATGTGGA
>NW_017729029.1:63054746-63057415 GCF_001723915.1 Gavialis gangeticus | reverse complement strand
ATGACAGAATAGGAAAATGTCCAGTGATTAGGGCCTCTAAACCCTCGCAAGTGACAGATCCTGGTTCATATCTGTGTGACTCAGGCAAGTCCCATCAAAGGAAAAACTTTCAACGTGGAACCATTTGGAAAAATAGTTCTAATATTCCAGAAAAATTGATACAGCTTGTCTTTTAAAGATGGTTTTGGAGAGTTGTTAAAACATGGTCTATTGATCAATTGCAACAGCTCCAAATTGTTTGAATCCTTATTTTGTGGGGTGACATACTTAGCAGGCTTTTGCTGCTACAGTATACACCAGAATTATAATAAATGCCAACTCTGGAGACCAGTACTCAGAGCATATAGGTAGGCCATGAACTGGACATGTACAAGGACAGATCTGGGAAGGAGTAAAATAAAAAAATCCTTCTTCTGAAATCCACAACAGCTGCAAAGCCACTCTGATCAAATGGTGGCAGTAACCTCTTAAAATCCTTGAAAAGACCTCACTCATGATGAGGTGGTGTTACCGATCCAAATCCCAGCCCTTCCCTCTCCCACAATGCCACTGCTCTTTCCCCATTCCTCCCCATCTTCTGACTTACTACACAGGAAGCAGGGCTCTGCAGCACTTCCATATTCTGTTCCAAGAACCACTCCCATCTCATTGCAAAAGGGCTTTTCTAATCCTTTGAGAATGAGGCTGAATATGCCCCACAGTCCTCTGTTCAATATTTTACTCAGGTTTGTCTGCTTGTGCAACAGCCACTTTTCTTCCCACACTAAAGAGACACAAACTGACTGTTGATGCCACATACTGATGGACTACAAATGGGCAGCATTTGCATAATAGAGTAATTTAAATACCAGATGTGTGAAAATACCAACTGAAGCCATTACTTAATAGACTGCTTTACATTTTGTCTTCATCCTTAACACTTAGAGTCAAATGCTTTTATTTTATATTGTATAGAAGGAAATAAAATCACATAACCTGAAATATCTTTAGGCCCCATTCTAGCTTAGTTGATAGTTTTAAAACTTTATAGATTTCTATTTATAAGAATGCTAGCATGACATTCCTAACTATAGTAGCATGCAAAAATGCAGTGTCCTATTAAACTAAATGCAGTATTATGTAACTGAAATCAAATCAGGTCCTGAAATGAAAAGATGGCAATTAGATTTTCTGAGATAATGGTTATTATGGCATGCCATATACTCCGTTAGAATATCTTTGTTTTTATTGGACTTGAAACTCTAATTTAAGCCTAACCATGCTGTTTATGAAAGAAACTGTACTGATGAACTTTAAAGAATGACAGAATCAACTAGGACATAAAATTGACATTTTAGACAAGTTTTTAAAAAGATCTGATGTAGGTACCAAAATAAAAGACAGATTTTTTGTCTCATGACCTTAGTATGTTTGGTGAAGAGGCATTTTGAAGAATGGGCCAAAAGTCTGTCACAGGGGGAACAAGTGAGTGCTGAGCAGTTTTGAAAATCTGGCCCTTATTTAGGTATTTAAATGAGAATTGAATTTGTTTGACAATCTAGCATCAGCTCTGTGGTTTGGACACTCACAAATCTAGCCTTAAATGAACATGAGTTTCCTCCTCCCCCACTCATGAAAAACAAATACTCTCCTTTCAGTGTTTGCTTGTGGAGTCGGCCTTCCAAGTGGAAACTTTAAGACACGCAGCAGTTCCCTTATCATTTATCACTTTATGGTTGGAGACACACTTGACATTTATTCAAACTATGCAAATTTTCAAATATATTTTAGTAATAAGTTTAAAAAAATATTGGTAATGATTCCACTTGATCACAAAGCATTTGGATGCCATAGGAAAAAATAAAACATAAAGGAAAGTTCAGTATTAGCAGTAGTATTTAACACAGCATAACCATAGCACTCTATTTGTAACTACACAACATAAATTACAAAAGTAGTGCTGTAAATAGTATCAATTCTACAGTATACAACATACATTAACTCAACAATTGATTTTTTTCGTTATGCATTCACTATTTGCCTGATTCTTCTAATCTTTCCATATCACTGAACTGTATTGCAAAGCATTCACCATGGAAATGATGTGTTAATTTTCCATCAGATTGCCTCTCCAGTTTTAAAACACTTATAACTCATAAGCATTTGTAACCAATGTAGATTTTGAAATAACTTTTTATATGCAAAACCTGAAATTTTAAGACAAAATTATAGTACTTCTAATGAGCACGTTCTTTCCAAATAGCACAAGAAAAGTTTTTTATGATAACACATCTTGCCTAAAATATTTCAGTAAACCATGTTACACAAAAAGATAAAATATCCATGGAAAGAAGCATTGTAGAAAGCTATGAGTGAATCCCCAATTCTTAATATTCTGAAAATATAATGTTTCATGCAACTGTATGACAAATAACTCATAGCAAATATAGTTATTGGATAATGAAAAAGCTTTGGAAATGTTTGTCCTTGTTATTTCTCACAAGAGGCAAGATAGTAGGCTGTATGTATGAGATGAACACAGCCGAAAATGTTTACCTCTTCATTATCTCAATTCATTGGTACACTGACCATGATCTGGCCTTTTCTGGTTTCAGTGTCCATTTCCTCTATATGTGAATGCAGTCATAAACCTTAAACGGAAATAATTGTTAAGTCCTTGTCTTAACTGA
>NW_017729029.1:63041961-63049746 GCF_001723915.1 Gavialis gangeticus | reverse complement strand
TAAGTCCTGATCTTAACTGATTTATGGAGATGGGAACATAGACTTAAATGCTAAATCATATTGCAAATACAACCTTTTCCAATAATACTACCAATAAAATTCAGATATGGTCTATTCAATTTCCTCTTTTCTCTTTATGTTGCTTACAAATATTTGATTAACAGCTATACTCATTTGAGAAGTTTAGTGTAGAGTATTTTACCAGACACTTCAGTTTCAAAGAAATTGCTGTTATTGGCACTTACTAGGAAATCACCCACTTTTAAAAAATAATTTTTGCCTTCCATAAACCTTTTGCTACAACATTTTAAATGTAGTCTAGCTGAAGGTGGCTGATCATAAAATTCATTATACAGATTGTCTGCACTTTAACAAAACAGTAACAAGATTTTTTTTTCCTGTTTTAGAAAATTTTGAAAAAGGGAACAATGCTTCTCCCCCAAGAATGACTCTAAAATAATTAATTCTAAGTTATATTTTTAACCAGCAGAGAGGGGGTGAAAAGCACCTTGTTCAAGTTTGCAGATGACACTAAGATGTGGGGAGAAGTGGGCATGCTAGAAGAGAGGGACAGGTTACAACTAGATCTGGAGAGGTTACAGAGGTGGGCGGATGAGAATAGGATGGGTTTCAATCAGGAAAAGTGCAAGGTACTGCACCTAGGGAGGAGGAACCAGCACCATACCTACAGGCTGGGGAACTCCCTTCTTGTCAGCACAGAGGCAGAACAGGATCTTGGAGTCACTACTGATTCCAAGATGAACATGGGCCGCCAATGTGGGGACATGGTCAGGAAGGCTAACCACACTTTGTCATGCATCCATAGATGCATCATGAGCAGGCCCAAGGAAGTGATCCTCCCCCTCTATGTGACATTGGTCAGGCCACAGTTGGAGTACTGTGTCCAGTTCTGGGGGCTGCACTTCAGGAAGGATGTGGCCAGCATTGAGAGGGTCCAGAGGACAGCCACTCGCATGATCAAGGGGCAGCAGGGCAGGCCCTATAAGGACAGGCTGCAGGATCTGACCCTGTTCAGCCTCCACAAAAGAAGGCTGAGAGGGGATCTGGTAGCTGGCTATAAACTTGCCAAGGGGGACCAGCAGGCAATGGGAGAGTCCCTGTTCCCCTGAGCACTACTAGGAGGAGCAAGGAATAACGGCCATAAGTTGACGGAGAGTAGTTTCAGGCTAGATATCAGGAGGTGCTACTTAACTGTCAGGGAGGCTAGGATCTGAAACCAACTTCCAAGGGAAGTGGTGCTCACCCATGCCCTCGGGGTCTTCAAAAGGAGGCTAGACAGCCACCTAGCCGGAGTTGTTTGACCCCAGCATCCTTTCCTGCCTATGGCAGGGGGTTGGACTTGGTGATCTACTTAGGTCCCTTCTGACCCTACCAACTATGAAACTATGAAGATCTGAAATAAATAGTAAAGATGACATTTAACTTCAGTTTGCTTTGGATCAGGGCCTGGTTGATGCATATCTATGCAAAAACTTATGCAAAAGTTTAATTTCATAGACTGTCAGTAGTCCCATTTACATCAATGTAAATTAGTACCTATAGTTGCAATTAGCATGATAAATATCTTATTAAATATGAGGGACTAAAATTAGTTTCAGAAGTTATTTCAGTAAAATGACAATTAATTAATGAAAAGGTATATTGCCTCTAGTAAAGATTTAATTCATGTATACTTCATAAATTGCTGTTCAATATAATTCAGCAGAAATGTATTAAAACTATCTTTGTCAATGTAACTTCAACATATGTTCAAGATCCATGGCAAGATCCATGCAGTAATCATGCAATGGGAATCTGAAAAGTTGAGCTGTCAAGCCCTAACCACCATATCTCTGTAACTGCCTGAGTTCCGGATCATGGTTGCGTGTATGGAAATTTAAATATCAGCAAGGAGTAAAACAGGCACAGCAAGAAAAGTACAAGGAACAAGTGCCCAGAATTTAGATTGCCTTCAGGAGTAGTACTGAAAGCAGTACTTTAAACAGTGTTACTTTTACTAAGTCTACTGCAGAAAGGGAAATTACAAAAGATTTGGGGGCTTGAAGAGTTCATGTCATGCCATCAACAAATGAACCAGTCAAGGATACTGTTACATCACTTTAATGTCAGCTGCTATTTGAGACTTGCAGAGTCTAATTTTTGTGAGTACAGAAGCAGCTCTGACTTTTCTCATTGAACCTGTACACTAATTTGCAGGAGAAAAGAAATGGAAAAAGAATCAACAGAATAAATGGGAATGAGCCTTCAAAGCATGATTATGAGCTACTCTAGCTTTTACACCAGATTCATATAAATACATTCCTTCTGACTTTCCTGGAAAAGTATATACTTTATTGATTTTTTAAAATTTCTTATTTTTTTTTTAAGTTTTGTATTAGCAATGTTGTAGTAAATGCTATTTTTTAAAGAATTCAGTCAGTAGTATTATATTCCAGAATGGCTAGGAACGCAAACAGTACAATTTGAATATTGCAATGTTCTAGATATTCTTAGTTTTCAAAGCTGCTGGTTGAAGATATAATGAGAAGATCTGAGTTTTATGCATGAATCAGCATCCCCTTGTCATAATGTCATGGTGCAGTGATCCCTGCAGAGCTGTAAGACTTGATTTAAAATGGTAATGCTCAACACCCTCTTCAGCCAGCAGGATTAAACTTCCAAGATCTTGCATATATTAGGTCTGTGCTGAGATTACTATATGAATAACTTGTTACTATTATTGAGCTCTTATAGCACCCTATGGGAAACCTCTTTGCTTTTAGGGTAAAAATATGTATACATAAAATATCACTTACTGTTTGCTGGTCAAAAGATTAATAGGAAGGTATTTGTGTCACCTCACTTTAGTGATTTTATCTTTTGATATCAATTTGCATCAAGATACATTTCTGATATCATTGGTTGTGGAAGATATCTTCAGTTAGACTGAGCTTGCTTATGTTGTGCTAAAGGACTGTTTCATTTTTCTCAACAATCTCTGGTTTTACATTGTGACTCACTTGCAATACTCTAACTTCATTCCATTTGTTAGAAGCCAAATGATCCCAAATATCAGTTTGTGTTACACTGAAATGGTGGACTGATTTTCATCGTTCCTGTCTGTATTACCATCATATGAATTGCTCTTTTGTAGCAGTTGGCTGAGTCCAGTCCATTTTTCTTGTAAGGATTTTTGTTAGTGAGAACCATTCATACTCACACTTTCTAAAATAAATGTTCATCCAATGAGTAAAAGTTGCAGCGTCTCTATGAAAATCATAAGCCAAATCCTCAGATGTTATCAATCAACATTAATTCAATGGTGTTGCTGGATTAACACCAGACTGCTTGAAAATCTGGTCGCAAGCGTTTGCAGAGGCCAGAACTAACAATTTGCTGTGTGTCAGCACACTGCTAGTGTAACCACTATCACCCAGAATAGCACTACATAAAAAGCCTTCCCATCCTTTTAGTGTAGGTATCCTTTGGCCATCTTCAAATGAGGATATGCTTATTGGGCTGTTGCTTGCTTTAACCCCTTGCCATTGGTTCATGAGCTTTGCCTCCTTCCTTTTCATGAGGGCTTGGGACCTAGTTTAGAAGTAACACTTTACATAGTTTTAATTTGTGAATCAATTTTTTAAAACACAATTTAACTGCATTTAATAATAAGTTGGATTTTGACTTAAATACATTTTGAGCAGAAGAGATCATGTCTTGATTCTCCTTTAACTCTTTCTTTTGAGCATGCTTTGCTTACACTGTCTTGTATCTAATGTGTTTGGGTTTTGTGATATATGTGAGTGTTAACTTCTGGTGTATGTTTCTGTGGCAAAATAATCTTGCATGTCTACATTTAAAACTGTATATTATTTGTGGAATAAAACTTCTGATCTCTTCTACATACCTGTTTCAGGTAGTGCTGAACAAAGAGTTGTAAATACTGTTTGCTTGTTGGTTACCTGTTGTTGGGAATAGTCTGCCACCTGCTGGAGGCTATGAAGTTTTTTGTAATATCTTTTATTGGACCAGCTATACAGTTGGGAGAGATGCTGTCCAAGCTTCCAGGCACAATGCGTCCTTCTTCAGCCTTGTCCAACATCTCTCCCAACTATACAGCTGGTCTATTAAAAGAGATCACTAAAAAACTTTGTATCTTGTACTTTTCCTAGACCATTACAGCTACAATAACATTTCACACCCCTACAACCCCATGAGTGATATTTTTGTCTTCGGTTTGTGAAGCTATTCATAAAGGTTCAGAACTATATGTTCAAAAGGGAGATGTAGAGTTTCTAGCAGTTGGGGAAATATTTTATTTTCTCAGTTACTTGAATAATTATTCTTAACAGTAAGTGGCTCCTAATTTTGCTTTAGGTATTTGGGTCACTGATTTACTTTTACTTGGTTAAGGTATGGCTTCAGCTGTCATTGTCTCCTCCTGAACAATATTAATGAACTGGCTATGGTCAATTTTCCAGAAAGAGTTTTCCATTTTAGTTCTGTTTCACATATAACACTCTTTGTGGGCCACTTTGAGAAAGAAAGCTAGGAATCAACCAGCTTCAGAACCTCAGTACTCAGTCAAGAACAAAATGCAGGAGACAAGAAAGTGAGTTGTCTTGTTTGGCATGCCCATTTCTGAAGGATCATTGCTGACATAAACTGGTGAATTATCTGATTCATCACATATTTGTCTTCAATACCATCAAACCTTTCTTAGAAAGATATTAAAGAAATACTAAACATATTACTGGCAAGTGCTTTATGAATCAACATTGTTGCTAGACTAAATTGTTAGGACATAGTACCCACTCTTGTTTTACTCAATTTAGCATATACCAGAAGGGACTGTGCTGGCTTTAACACAGTGTTCTTCAAGCTGCTTGAAAATTCATTCGACATGATTCACACATAGAGATGAAAGAAAAAGGAAAACCTTCTGCATGGGCAATATTACTTGCCTAGTAAAAACTATACTGATTTCAGTGCTTTTCATAAAATCTATACTGGTCATCTAAATATTGTAGGATTATAATGAAGGACGATGATGAATTTCAAGAATGAGTCAGGCAAAAACATTTAATGTGGTTCAAAGGAAGTATGATTCCCCTACTTTCTGAAGAAATTAGAAGTAGCCATGTTTGCCATTAGCAGTTGCTATCAGTAGGAAAAAAATCCCTGGTGCAATCTCAATGAAAGCACATTAAATTAAATGAACTCATGAGTGTAGAGGAGTAAGAAAACATAGAAAGACCAGTCATTCAGGTCACACTTGAATTTTTCCATGATAAGAATTTTAAGGGACATCTCAATTCACTTGACTAATCCCTAGCAAAATGTCATGCAAATACTATCCTGGCACAGTATAAAGTCCTTGGAGTCTCCTGTGCTATTTGATGACCTGAGAAATCATCAATTAAACAAATGCAGGCATTTTTCCCACATTAGTGCAATAGCTAGTGTTCTGCCTTGTTCTGACTGGCTACTTGTTCCAACCATGTCTTTTCCTTGCTTGTGTATGATACCTCTTCTCCCACCCTCCCTCTTTTGTCTATTTAGATTTTAAGCTCCTAGGGGTAGGAACCAGCCATCCCTTTTCAACACTTAGCACAACTGTTCTCCAGTCTTTATTGGCCCTCAAATACTAACATACCAAATGTGATTAAGAATTATGCAACATTATGAAAGAAGCTGGCTGTTAGAGGAAACCTGTGTCCTTGCCAGTCATTAACACCCTTATTCAAAGTATCTCAAATATCTTACCCTTCAAAGGGAAGAAGAGTTTCCTTTCCATGCTACTTTGTTTCTGGAATAGAAACTTCATTGTGGTAACATATTAGATTTTGTTTCTTTGTTTGTTTGTTTGGGGGCTTTTTTTGTCACATGAAATCAGGGCCATCAGTGTCCTGAGCTGACACCTGTATTTGTTGCTTGATTGTCCTTGCAAAGTGTGTCTCTGCAGAGTTTTCATTTTCCCTGAGTGCAAGCCTCAAGGCCTGAGAATATATAGCTTTTTTTTCTTCGGGTTTTCATTCTCTACATGGGCAATACTCAGGTCACTTTGGGACCCCTGGATTTAACAGCTGATCATACAATTTCTGTTATTTAAAAATGTCAGCTTCCCCTCAAAATTAGCATTACAAATTGCACCTCTACTGGTATGGATCTGAGGGGATTTTTCTAGTTAGGCCATCCCTTCACCTTTCTTCATTTTGAAGGTGTTGTGCCACAGTCAGGTGACACCAGGCCTTATCTCCCCAGCCAGGCTGAACACTCATAATTCATTCCCGGAACAAATTTTAAAAAGACTTTCTCTCTTTCAAGCCTCTACAACAGCTTTTAGCAATCCTCCCATATTAAAGCAATGAAAAATGTCGCCTTCCAAATACCCTTGGTAATTGGACAGTGGCATGTGTGCATGGGTATAATCACCTTAGATAAGGTTTGCTAATCAGTCTGGAGCATACATAAATCATGGCAAAGGCCTTTATAAAAATGTCTCTCTCTTCCCACTGATCTGGGGCTAAAAGCTTGAGGCCAGCTTTCCTGACCTGCCCTAGTCCGTTTGTTTTAGATGTTTTCCAGCCTCTTTTCTTTGGTTAAGGGGGAAAAAACCCAAAAGGAAACAAAACCAAAAAAACAAACAAACAAAGGGAAGGAGCAGTGTCTTTTTTCCCCCCCTTCCCCAGTGATTTTCAAAGGAAATTCGTGATGTCGGGCCTTGAATCTGAGAAGAGCAGTCCAAGAGGCTGCTCCAGAGGCATGCAGTGGGGTGGCTTGTAGGGGGGGCTCCCCCCCACCTCTGCTCTTCCTGCTGTGCATCCCCACCTGCCCCTCGCCTATCGCCTGCTCCCGCTGCAGACCTCCCGGGATCGCTCCAGATGCAACCCGGGTTGCGAAACCGGAGAGTGAGAAGGAAACGGGGAGGGATCACGGCTGCCCTGGCCTTGCAGGGTTGGGGGGACGGGGTAGGGAAACCTCCCAGCTTGCCGAAAGCAAGCAAGGCTGGCCTCCCGGGGGGAGCCGGAGGATGTCAGGCAGGGACCCAACGCTTTCGACAGGCTGTCGGCCGAGGCGCCGCTCTCCCCGCAGCCCTGCGCTCCTCTCGCCGAGACTCGGGGGAGGGGGCGAAGGAAGGGGGAGGGAAGGGGCAGGGTGCTGGAATATGGAGAACCGGGGAAAATGGCTGATGCGCAGCCAGCCAGCTACCGATGCTCGGATCCAGGCGGATCTCCCCGGTCCCCCAGCCCCGGAGCCGGCGAGCAGCGGAGCCCCGCGGGCGGTGCGGTGCGGTGCGCTGCGCTGCGGCGGAGGAGCGCGGGGGCTCCGGGCTGCGCGGGGGGAGCGGGCGCGGACCGGAGCCGAGCAGCCGGGCTTATGTAATGGATGGAGAGGGCAGGGGAGGAACCATTTGCAACCTGGCCCGGCTGCACGGCAGGCGCTGGGGAAGGCGGGAGGGAGGCGGGCAAGGCGAGCGGCGCCTTGCCCGGCCCGGGCGCGGTACTCACAAGCGTTGGTGACGGCGAAGCTGTTGGCCACCTCCAGGTTGTCGATGTGGGGCGTCAGCCTGAACTCCGAGGTGGAGAACTGGACCATGCCTACCCGGAATGCGCTGTACTCCTGATCGGCGCCCCTCGGGAAGAGCCCCCCTGCGGGCACACGGCACACCGCGCCAGCCCGTCAGTGCCCCCGGGGCAGAGCAGAGCAGAGCAGAGCAGAGCAGAGCAGAGCCACCCTCCATCCCGCCACCCTTCCGCAGCCCACCCCACCACCCTACCCCAT
>NW_017729029.1:63031338-63040763 GCF_001723915.1 Gavialis gangeticus | reverse complement strand
CTGCAGCACGGCCCCGCCCGCCGCCCGCCGGCCGCACGGCGAAAGGCGGCTCCCGAACTGCCCGCGGGCAGGCTGGAGTCATTTGTCTAGGGAGCCTAAGGGAGTTAGAGGCCCGGCTCCTTCTGACAGGCAACAGAAGCTAGGCACCTAACTCCTTTAGCTTCCCCCCCCACACACACACACACTTAGCTCCCCCACTCCCCCCGGAGACAATCTGGGGCACATGGCTTCTAAGGAAAGACTGAGGGAACTGGGCTTAGTTAGTCTAGAGAAGAGGAGATTGAGAGGGGATTTAATAGCAGCCTTCAGCTACCGGAAGGCAGTGTTCCCTCTAAGCTGCATGGTGCGCACAGCTGCCAGGCGCCTGGGGGGCTGCATGCGCCACACAGCGTAGAGGGACCGCTGCCTGAAGAGGGGTTGGAAAGAGGATGGAGCTAGACTGTTCTCAGTGGTGGCAGATGACAGAACAAGGAGCAATGGGCTCAAGTTGCAGCAAGGGAAGTTTAGGTTAGATATTAGGAGGAATTTTCTCACTAGGAGGGTAGTAAAACACTGGAACAGGTTACCCAGGGAATGGTGGAAGCTCCATCCTTGGAGATTTTAAAGACCTGGCCAGACAAAGCCTTGGCTGGGATGATCTAGTTGGGGATGGCCCTGCTTTGAGCAGGGGGTTGGACTAGATGACCTCCTGAGGTCCCTTCCAACCCTAATTTACTACAATTCTGTTCTTTGAATGATGAGAGGTACCTACTTTATGGAAAGCTTTTCAAACCAGGATGTCTAAAGATTAGGCAACTGAATCTACCGGGTGGGGGGGCAAATCAGGGCAACTGCCCTGGGCTCCATGCTTTGGGGGGCCCTCCAGAGCTGGGTGGAGCAGCTGTGGCAACTCCATGCTGCCACTGCCAGCTTCACATCAGGCCACTTGCTACCTCTCCCCCCCCTCTCCTCCCCCCACTGGTGCTGTAGATGGCAGTGGCAGCTTCTTGGGATTTGGGGCACATGGGATCAGAGCAGGGCTGATTTGCCCCAGGCCATATGCCCTGCTTGGATTGGCTCTGAAATCCACATTTAGACACTGTAACGCATACCCTGGCTTTTGCATATGCTAGACACCTGTATCTGCCTGTGGAAACTGGAGTTAGGTGCCTAAATTATTTGCAAGCTTTGGTCTAAGGGAATAATAAATAATAACAACAACAATGATGGTGATTTAAAAAAAGAAAGAAATATCCATAGACGTATATCTGCACAGCCATGGGATACATTTGTTTGCATTAGGTGACATACAGAGGTGGAACAGGAAGATCATTTTGTTTGGAACCAAGTTTTATTGATACCTTCTCCATGATAGATTTCACCTGCACACCTGGCTATACTTCTAAGACATATTTGCAAATATATTTTTAATTGGTATAATAATAAAGTTAGGGGAGGCATATATCTGTTCATATATGTAGGTATGTGCATATATAAATATAATACATATACATATACAAATACATATACATATACAAATATAATACATATACATATGCATACACATATATATATGATTGATCCAAAACTGGAATTGCGGAATTCAATAAGGGTCTAGTTTTTTTAAAGAAATGAACTGAAATGCAAATATATAGACCTAGAGATAAGTGTAATTTAAAACAAACTTTTTCAACTTTATCAGAAAGAACAACATAAACAAACAAACAAGATATCTTACAAAGGAAAATTTTTAAAAAACCCTATGCAAATAAGTACAATGCAAATAAGTCTGCCATTTGATGTTGAATAATGAGTGTATTTTAAACATAAATGAGGTTTGATATTTCACTCAATAAAGCAAGAGAGGACATTTGTCTTTCTTTGTAAATATATCCTGCATACAGAAATGTTTTTTAATATTCTTTTGTTGGATTTTTCTTTTCATTTCTTTTATTAAATTCTGTTGGCCTCCCCTTTCCATGGAAGAATCAGGGCCCAGCCTCCATGCCTGATATTGACTAGGATCAGCATAGACACTAACCATCTGAAACTCCTAAACTCTTTTCCCCCTGCCCTAGTTCCTGAGAAATGCAGCTTTACTAGGTCATGATACCAGGGAATTCTGCACAGGTGTTTGCCTTTGTAGAATATAAGGAATGAGAACAGAGCTCCCTAAAGTATCTGACTTAACACCAAAAAAGGACTAGAACCTAGACTAGAACATTACCTTCTGCCCACATTTGCCACAGGATTATGGGGAGGTAGCAGAAGTCACTGTCACCCCTTCCTTTTTAAAAAAATCTTTGCAGTGCTCAGGTAATGTGCCCCATGAAGAAATCACAACAAAAGCCTGGGCAAGGAGAAGAAAGTGGCAATTAAGTGACTCACCAATCCCAATTTCACATGGCCTAGGAGAAATCTTCACAAAGATAAACCTCTGTTCACTTATTCAGTGGAACAATCAGATTCACAGTCATTGCCTCTGGTAAATATTTCTTAAATAAATGCTGCATTTAACAGCATAACTCTACAGATTCAGTGGGGTAGAAATACAGTCTTTGACAGAGATGTTAATGTTTAAATAAAGCAGAAAACAAATACAAATTCTGTTTAGCTGTCTTAATTGCAGCTATGCAGGAAACAATCAAAAGCAAACTAACTTGAGCTCACTTGTTGCTTGTATAAAAATTAAATTTAATTACATTTTAAAGAAATCTACTTCCTGAAAAATGCCTTTACTGGTTGAAAAATAATGAAAATGGCTAATGTTATTTTATCTTTTAGTATAAAACATAGCTACTCTATGTGCATATAAAGTCTTTCACCAGAAACATAAGAATAATTTAAGATGAAGCATGTTTTATCTGATAGACAGTAAAACATTAGCTTTCTGGTAATGCCTAGAGAGCTAAACCAAATTGGATCCAATTGTACTCTACACTATACACTTACACTGTGAACTAAATTGCTTGCTTCAAAGAATTTACAACCTAAGGCTTTGACCCTACAGTATGTTGTGAGGAGTACATATCTAACCAATGCAGGTAAAGACCTAAAACACAAAGTATAATACATGGGTAAACCAGCAGTAACAGGACAAGGAGATCCAGACTGTTTAACAATAATAATTTGTGGGGGGGGTTAGGTTAGAATAGTGTAGGAAAAATTCTTAGGTGTCATAACAAGTCACTAGCAATAGTTACAATAATAACAACTTGCCACCAGTCTGGATGCTGTTTTCTTCTAAATTCCATACTGTTTTACTAAAGAGGGTTTTTTTTTTCATTCTGTCACCAAACCCAATAAAAAGATATCATTTCTAGAAGTCAGCTGGCCAGATTGTCTCACCAGTTTTCCCAATACAAGATAATTGTCTTCCATGAAGTAGAACAAGTGTAAATGAGAGGAAAATATGGCCTAGTAAAACTACAGGAAGATAATTCCATGAGAAGAAACAAGAGAGGAAAAATATGCTTTCAAGTTTAAGGAAATCTTTGCATTTTAATTTTTTTTTCCTGTAACAGGCCTTAGTAAAATGTTTCCGACAGAAGAGGAGGAAAAGAGGGAAAAACTTAAAGGTAGTATTAGCTTATAACTATAAACTTAGAATAGATCATATTATATTAATACTAATTAGCATGGTCTGTATAAAGAAATTGAATTATGTTACTGAGAACCGTGATTCATATTATTGGTACAACAAAAGCAAAAAATCTAGCAGTTTGTCAGTAAAAAGCGAGGCTTAAAAAAAGGTCATGCACTCTGATTCATCATTCCTAAGTCTACTATATGTTTAAAATTCATCACCTCCCAAACTGAACTCATGATTTCGCTAGGAGTCTTTGTCATGAGTAAAGACTTATTAGGAGTAGAATAGTACTATAACAATGAACTATCAAAGATTGATGAAGGAAGTCCAGGTGTCAAACAACAGAGAAAGCTCTTTCAAAAGGTTTGTTGCTTCATCTCAATTCCACTGAAGGAGATGTCTTACTTTAGAGCAGGGATGTCAAAGATACAGCCCCTGGGCTGGATCTGGCCCAAGGACCTTTATCATCCTATCCCCAATGCTGCCTGTGGGTCTCAGAGTTGACCTACAGGAGGCATTTGGGATGCAATGGACGGTCCCACACACCACACATGGTGCCTGCCCAAGCCAGGACTGTACCACATGTAGCACCCGCTCCAGCACACATAGACCCTGTGCTGGATCCAGTAGCGTATCCCAGAGTGGGCACTGCTGTGCAAAGCAGGCCATACATTGTGATCACTCTGGTCATTCCAGGACACACACTGAATCCAGCATATTGCACACTGAATTCAGCACGTGGTGCTAGTCGCTGGGTTCAAGCCAGCCTGTGGACTGGCCCCTCACCACTCATTCAGCCCATGAGGCCAAGTGAGTTTGACACTGCTATTCAGAGGATGAAATATTTGGCCTTAAGTTTCCATTCTGATCATTTTAGCTAATAAATCTCTAGACTAACTGATAGATCTCAAAATGTAATTGTAAGTAGGGAAATTATCACCACCTGGTGGGGTTCTTGTCTACAGGATCCCACAGGAATGGATTGATTCCTTGCTTTTGATGGTTTAACAGTAATTGAGCAGAAAACATGAAATCATAGCTGAGAAAGTTTGCAGGGCATAAAGATGAGTGAAATGATAAATAATGTGTGTGGGAGGAAACAGCTATTGATAATGGGTGATCTAAAAGACTTGGTTAGTTGGACCCAGACACAATATTTATTTAAATAAGGCTAAATGTAAAGTATGCATCAAGGAATAAGACTGTAGACCATGTTATAGTTTATGGGGCTCTATCTTGACAGTCAGTGACTCTAAAAATACCTAGGGGGCCAGAGTGGATAAGTAGCTGAAAATGACAGTCCAATGCAACATAGTGGTCAATCCTTGCACGTATAAGCAGGGGGATCTGAATGGAAACAAAAGATTACCTCTGTATTTGGCCTCTATACAGTAAATAATTAAGGTGGGGCAAAACTGGGGCAGCAGCCTCAGGGGCAGTGGCAGGTGGAAGAAAATAAATTGTTGCCACAGCTGTATGTCAATACCAGCAACACCAGCAGGTAGAAGTTGCTTCTGGCTCTTGCATCACCACTTGCCATGTGCACACAGCTGCTTTTTACACCTCTGCCTGTATACCCTCTACTGAAACACAGTGTTGAGTTCTGGCATCCACAATTCAAGACGGAGGTTGAAAACTTAGGATGAGTCAGAGAAAAGTGGGAAGAAAGTCTAATGGATTGAAGAGCTTTCTGTTTAGTGCAAGATGTAAGGAGCACAATCTATTTACTTATCGTAAGTAGTGTTAAGGGGTGACTTTATCATAGTATATAAGTATCTATATAAGATAAATTTGTTCATAGCAGGCTCTTCAATCCAGTGGACAGAGGTAGAACAATATCCAGTATCTGGAAGATGAAGCTAGGAAAATTCAAACAATTTAAGGCAATTTTAACATAGAGAGCGATCAACCATAGAAACAGGTTGCCAAGGGTTGTATTTATTGTCCTCACTGAAAATCTTTCAGTGAAGGTTGGACACCTTTCTAAAAGAGTTCTAGTTCAAACAAGAATTCATTCAGGGGAGTTCTGTGACATAAACTGAGATCAGAGTACCACAATAATCATTTTTATAAGCTACAAATCTATGAATATTATTTTTCATATCTAGAATTCACATTAATTTTTAAATATTTTTACTATAAAACTCAAACACTGTTGTCTTTTTAAAAAACATTCAAGGTTTTCAAGATACAGAACTCCTATATCAGCTCAGATATAAGAAAAGTTTTATTTTAGTTTAACTAAGAGTATAGACATCAATTTGCCATGGAGCAAAGGGAACTAGACTACATTTTTTCATCCCAGGCTAATTTTTTTTTTAGTCCATACCCTTGCTTATATAACTAGAACAAAAACTAGACAAAAAAACTCTGATTCTCTTAAAAATATTTTTATGTTGTACTTAAGAAATAAAGTATTTCTCCAATGGTAAGTAAACAACCAAAAAGTGAAGAAAAGAAAAAGAATGACATATTTTCTGTTCATTTAGTATAATTTTCAGATTCTGGACCCCGAATGCCTCAATAAAAATAAAAGTACATTGGCCTCACCAAGTTAAATAAAGTCACTAGAACCAGGAAAGCCTACCTGCTCCCCCTGTTGGCTCTTTCACCTGTGTATAATCAGTGGTGTTGCAAAATACTCAACAAGCACAGCTATGCTAATTTCTGCCTCATGATATTGGTAGGGAAAGACAATGCACTATGAAGCTTTGAAGCAGATTTTACAAATACTGGAGAGTAATTAGCAGATATCAGTGCTATTTTAAACTCCTTTCATTAGGTCTTTGGTCATTGAACTTTGTTAGATATATAAATTATTGTGTGCATTTTCTAGTGAATTGGGATTAGGTATATTAAACCAGGTTAATATCCACCTGCAAAAAATGTTGTCATTAGTTAGAAGATAAAACCACTCAGATCTACGCTGTCTGTCTGTTGATGTAGCAACAGAGCTATTTCTGCTAGAGACCAGTGCAATCTTTATTACTTACATTTTTGATCAATGACACATGTTAATAGAATGGAAGAGCAGAGGGTTATAACTTGCACATTGGCACTATGACACTTAGATGACCAAGGAACACTGTCTTTCTTTGGAAGCAGAAAAACTTTGTAATTTCTTTCACCATCTCCTTTCTGTCCCAAGATACAAATTGCTTGTTCACATCCCCCTGGTCTTCAGCCTACTCACTTGGCCTCTCTTCAGTGTACGGGTCTACATGAGACACTATGTCTCCATAGCGACAAGCTACGGTGACGTAACTCAATGCTATGGTGACGTAACTCATCACTACACTGACGTAGCATCAGTGGGCACAAATTGTGACACTGATGTTGCTGAAACATCCCGTGCACTGCTGAGACTGCACAGTATTGGTAGTTACTGTGCAGTCATTTAGTATTTGTTTTAGCAACTACTGCACAGGAACAATAGTCAGGGGCACATGTAGATTCACCCACTATGTCCAAAATGCCACTGTCAAAATAAGATGTACATTTTGGGGGGAGTTTCACCATCCAATTTCTACTCCTTCTGATAAATAAGGATCAGTTTTGATCTTGTGTCCTCCCCAGGTGCTCTACCAGCTGAAGCCAGCCTTGACTCCATCACCACTCCTTTCCATGATTTTATCCATTCTGACTTCTGTATTTGAAATGCATTCCCCAAGCCCATTCATTGGGGTCAGCTATCTTTAATGATTCATTTCCCTTTTTAAATTTCACATCTTCTCTGTCAACTATGATAAATGAACTAATTATTATTTATAAAAAAAAATTTTGAATAACTGAAGACACTTGATTGAAGAGTATGTGCAACTGAGATACAGTATCACTTATCAAAAGAACTTTCTTCACTATGTAGCTCTCAGCATTTACAAAAATGTGATAAAAAGATTGAATGACAAGTACAGGTTGATAACAGTGATACAACCCACTTTCTATTGACATCTGGAATGTACATCTGTTACCAAGAAGTCATTGATTTTCATTTACCTGTGACTTAATTTTAGAAACAGCATCAGTGAAAACAACAAAAGCGGCTTCTGAAAAGAAGCTATTTTTCCCTCAGTGATTACACCTGTGGTCAACCATTATGACTGAACAATGTCAGTGATCCAGGTCAATAAACTGCAAACTATGATGAACAATGGGACTGTAGGGCATATGTCTTGTAGCTAATAGCCTCTGAACACATGCTTGTTTCATTAATACATTCAATCATGAACGATAGAAAAAGTTTTCCAGCACTGTAGAAAAAAAGCCCACCGTGATAACATTTTTAGCAAGGATTTTAGAGTAAACCCAAGTCCTATGGGTTTCATGGAATAGTACCTATCTACATGGAGCAGACTTGACTTTGGGTTTAAAGTCTCATATACAAGAATTGTACGTTGCATATTCTCTCTTAAGAGGATGAGGGATTCAACTGATCTTGCTGGAAATTGAGTCTGTGGTCCTTCAGAGGTTGGAATTTTATAAACTGATTCTTTAGAAAAATGAAAAGAGGTAAGTAATATACCTGGTCTTTTACATACATCCCATGTAGATTTACATCATGAATATTGCATTATTACAAACAATGATAGTGGCAAGATTTTTGTAGGTGATATCTTTTACTGGACTCAACACAAGAGATCCACAAAAAATTACAGCGTTAACCCATAACATGATACTACCATCGTTTTGGTAGTGTTGCAGTGATACTGTAGCTGTGATGATCCAGGCAATAAGTGAAAGGCAAGTGGGTGATACCTTTTACTGGGTTTTTTATTGAAGATATTACAACAAAAATCCTTGCCTCTTACATATTTCCGGAACCACCACAGCTACAATATTACTCCTACATTAATAAAACAATGGTAGTATCATATTAATAGTCAATACTATAATTTGTTATATGTCCTTAAATAAGATTCAGTGAAGTATTTCAAATAAGCTTTTAAAAGATTCCTGAATAACAGCAGGACTTATAAATTCCAAAGTCTATTGTTAAACTCCTTAATCCAATTAAGACAGCTTTTTATAATATTCCAGAGTGCAGTAGTAAATCTGTCTCATTACTTGTCTTGTCTAAGTAATATGAATGCAAGCTCATCTGCTTTGTTGGAATTACTTAAACAATGCAAATATCTCACCTTGTGGACTGAGAGTTCCCTGAGACAACAACAAACTCTGCAGTAAGACTATATAGTGTTTTGAATTATAGTATTTTTGCTTTTCAGATTCAGCTATTCTGCTAATATAGGGGGATAAAGTATGATAGTGTTTTGTCTCTGTCTGGGCTGAGGAACTCAGTTACTCACAGGACCAGCAGGTGGTTTAGCAAGTTTTCATAACTAAGTTTAAAGTGGTAAAGGGAATTTAAAAAATCAGATTTTTTTACTGCTTTTCTATTGTTGTCATGCTGACAGCTTTGCTGTGGTCACTGAAGAAATTAGTGAACTTCCTGTTCTATTTTTCCTTCTTTAAGAGGCTTCTTCTTTTTGGACCTTCCAGAAGGTAAGTCTATAGGAAATACTGGGGTATCTACACAAGATGCTTACTGGGAAGTTGCCTAATTAGTTTTAGCACAAGTTTTAACATGAGTACTCCATGAACACACTTTTGAGCAGCACTTTGGCACGTACTTATATCTTGTACAAACTATGCATGATATTAGTCCAAGGTCAAAGACTCTCATGGTTTACTATATAGTTCATTAGGCTGTTTGGGGCCTCATTTGGTGATGTTTGCTAGACATTTAGGCTAAGTACAGAGATTTGAGGGCATTAGGGGGAAGTTAAATCAGTTCACAATGGCTGCTTGATAACAGGTACATTGGGATGGGGGGTGCTATCAGGGGTTGGGGGGGAAA
>NW_017729029.1:63029790-63031214 GCF_001723915.1 Gavialis gangeticus | reverse complement strand
TCACAGGTGGGGTGGGGGTCAGGCATAACCTGTAAGGGGTGAGGGGCAGGTCTGACTGGGTGGGATGGAGGGGCAGGCATGACCCATGAAGAGTAGGGGGCAGGCATTTCCCATGGGTGGGGGGGGGCAAGTGCAACCCATGGGAGTGATATGAGGGATAGGGGGGCAGGTGCAATCAACTGAGTGTTGCTGGGGTCCAGGAGGGTCTGGTGGGATCAGGGGGGCTTTTGGGGCATGGCGGGGGGCTTTCCCTCCTGCCCTTCCCACCACCAGGACTTATTTACTCATCTCTGGCAGTGATAAAAGTTGATCAAAACAGTGGTACATGGAGTGGCATGTGGAATGGGTGTTAGGTGAGCTGGCTTGGGGGAGGGCAGTGAGGGGGCAGAGGGAAACAAATAGCTTGGTGGGTGTTGTGGAAAAGCTTAACCCTGAGACTGAAGCTGGTAGCTTGGTTTTTCCAGCCCTGGGGTGGCACAGGGAAAGTGTACAGAAGTTCCATGCCCTGATTTGACCTAAATAGAGTAAGTTTAATACTATATCAATCCAGGTTTTCTTAAATTGGGTTCCACAATTTTTAGATTGGTTTCTATGCATGGAAATTCTGTACAATTACAGATTTCAATTGACTTCCAGTTGCAGGGACCAGATCTGCAAGTGTACGGTTAGCACCAGGATGAGCAAAGTTTAAATTGGGTGGCCATTTTGAACCCAATTTAACCTCCAAATGTCTATACTTAGCTTTAAGGCTGGTGAAAAACAGAAATCATTGAAAATTGGAGAGAAGGGCACAGGCCAGTTGTGGGAGTGAAAAAGAAGTCAGAATGTATACCATGTAGTGGCTAACCATGACTTGAAAATCAGTCAACAGCGAGGGGGACTTCACTTAATAAGCACTACCACTTGCCTTATTCAGATGGAATGCATTGGCCTGTCCTTGTGGTTGGTTCCCATCAGCACATCAAATGTAGGATTTTTGGCACCAAGGGGAGGGTGTCAGGGCTGGCTTTAGCCCTCCTGGTGGTGGTCTGGTATTGCAGTACCTCCAGGCCTGGTACCAGTTCCCTAGGGAAGAAAAACTCACCCATTTTTTTAAGGGCTGCACAAAATATAAGTTCCCATCAGAATGTTTGTCTAATGTGGGCCATGTATTTTATAGTCATACTCAATGTTAGCTGCATTTAATTGACTTTTTAGCTGGTCTCCATTGCTGAGAAAATGCTGCTTTTGGCATCAGTTTAACAATAGATAGTATATTTAGCGAGTTTTCCTTGTATGAGATTATAAAACAAGGGGCCTTTTCCCCCCATGGTAATTGGGGTATAAAACTTTGTCTTGCTTTTGAGTGAATATGGTATACATATTTTTATAGATATAGTCTTATAGCAATATATGAACATACATATAAACACATGCTATGTATA
>NW_017729029.1:63015028-63024790 GCF_001723915.1 Gavialis gangeticus | reverse complement strand
TGAATATGGTATACATATTTTTATAGATATAGTCTTATAGCAATATATGAACATACATATAAACACATGTTATGTATATATTACATTTATATAGGGCGTGTCTACACGTGTTGCTCTGGCGACATTGTTACTGCACCATATGAGCAGCACATAGTTATTTTTAGCAGCTACTTCTTTGCAGTGGCATGCTATACTGCCGGGAGCGCATCGCTATGGCAAAATAGCTGCTGATCACATATAGACACCCACAGACGCTACGTAACCATAGCACATTGCTACATTGCCATAGCAACACATATAGATGTGCTCATATAGTTGTATAAATGTATAAATGTATAAATATATGTGTGTGTGTGTATACACATATATACACACGCACATACACATATATAAACCAAATACATATATACGTTTAAAATATTTATGATATAACGTATAATTTGTAGAATGCACTATATCAAGATATTACATTACTAGAGGCAAACACATAGCAGGAATCAAGAAAGGATTAGATGATTGTATTAATAGTAGGTATTGTGATGATTTATTAGATAGGTTAAAATATTTCTTTAGGATGATGTTCTGTGGAAACATCAGAACCCAACCACTGATGTTCTAGAGCTAGAAAGAAATTTCTCCTATATTGATATTATTGCATTTTACCTTTTATTGGCATTTTACACCTTCCTTGTAGAATATAGTCCTGATCATTATCAAAAACAGAGTATTAGAATAAAATCTGATTGGTTAGGATTTGGAATGCCAAATCTTATATTCCAAATTTATGATTTTCTGTATAACATATATTTTGGAGGTTCATACTCCATTGGCTGGAGTTTGGGTATTATAGATGTTTTTTTCTTAAGTTGTCATCTTGTCAAGTTATTATTAAACTAAACTGTGCCTAATAGAAATTATTTTTAGTTTTGGACAAATTAACACTTGTTCTTCAAATCCAGAACTGACTCCCAAAATAGGGCATAGCTATTTTTTACTTTTGTTGCTGCATGTTTAAGTATTGCATGATTAATTATTAAGCTATCTAGGGTTAGTTCAACTATTTATAAAACAAAACAAAAAGGAAGCAGGCTTAATTACATATATTAGACTGTGTCATATACTCACAATATATCAGATAGTCACAATAAATGCATAATAAACGTGTATTATTTATTTTTCCAGTTTGATTTTTTTGTACACATGATTTGACAAAAGAGTTCTTAGTTCAGCGCTCAGTGCTTGCCAGGTTGCTGCAGCAGAGCCATTGCAAATAACTGCTTTTTCGTTTCATGTAACTTGATTAAATTATACCCTAAACTATTCTAATAATGTTGCTCCTAACCAGTCCTTAATCTAGTTGTAGTTATCGTCACTCTGTCTAGCTTTCTGATTGTTCCTTAATACCAGTACTACTCCAATGGTACATAGGCACAGACAACTGGAATTCAGGCAATTTAGAGTTTTTAGGTTTCTGCAATTGTAAGCAAAGTACACAAAATATTAGTGTGACATGCCAGTAACGAGTACAAAAAAAACTGCTAAAATTTGACTGGAAGAAATTGAGGTAAACAACAAAGCCATCACCAAGGGCCTCTCTTCATATGCAGATAAAGGTGTGGTGGAATCTAATGCACAATCCACACAATCACATCTGCCATACCACATGTACACAGCAAGAGATGTGATTCTGGGATCACAAATCAGATACCATCATACCTGACTGCCAGTGCAGGGGGAACTTTATCCTAGCACTGGCAAGAAGCAAGTTCTTGTGGCTGGGAGCCCCCTCAGTA
The DNA here is from genome assembly GCF_001723915.1 of Gavialis gangeticus. Taxonomy (NCBI): domain Eukaryota; kingdom Metazoa; phylum Chordata; order Crocodylia; family Gavialidae; genus Gavialis; species Gavialis gangeticus. Next base: position 63,022,997 of record NW_017729029.1, on the reverse strand, counting down.
ACAGACTAGAGGATATTTGTGGATAGAACAATGAATCATGAGCCCCAAACAAGAATGAGTCTAGTATATTGTCACAACTATGACTGTATGGGCCAAGGTAAGGAATTTCCTCATAATATAAGGTACAGTCATCATTCTTAGTGCCTATCAGCACCCCTCTAGTTTATCTGTATTTAGCTTCTAATCAGGCATGTCACCTGTAACTATCACTACACAGAGATACTTAAATCATGAGAAGCAGTTGCTTTGTGTCAATGGCTAATGATTGAAAGTGAGAGTGGAAGGATTCAAGGATAATTGTGAAAGCATGATGCCAATAGTACATCATGATCCTCTCAACTGCCTTGACTAAAAATGTAGAGGGTAACGGTGTGGATGATACCTGATAGAAAATTTTGTATTTTTTTAACATACTGCACCTACATAGTTTACTTGATGTAAACAATTAATGTAGACATGACTAATCAATATAGATAACTGAAAAAACATACATACCTAATCTTATACTGATGCATTTTGAAACCAGTTGCCAAACTGACATGAAAAAATTAAGAGAAGGTATCGCTATCTTATTTAATCCTGAGAGTCCATATTTCATGCATCTTTCTCAGTAAGTTTTTTATTATATTAAATAAGTAAATCTATGTATCACTTAAAAAATAGAGATATTTCATATTTCCAGTAAGTAAACTTCAGGTTCTTATAGAGTTTTGATCAGGGGAGGAATGTGCTAAGTTTTTATTGGGGTGTATGTTGTAGCCATTTTGGTCTAAGGACATAGGCAGACAAGGTTCTTTGGGTGAATCTGGTATCTTTTATTAAACCAACTTAGATAGTGGGAAAACATTTTTGAAGTAAGCTTTCGGGTTCAAAACCCCTTTGTCAGGCTAAGGGAATTTCAGCAGTTGGTGTGTGCTCTTCTTGATCTCAGTCCTGATCCTCAAAGGAGACTTACAAAACACTTCCCAGAGATGAGCCCATGAACTCCACTTCATCAACCTCCTGGATACTAAAAATCATGGACTAAATATAGACATTGGATTTATGGCACATTATAATCTGCCTGACATCTGACTCCCCAGGTATTTCTCCACTATTTATTCCCCTTCTCTCTCCTCGCCCCCGCCCCTGCCACCCAGCCTGTCTCTCACCCACTGACTCCTCAATCTACATCTTCACTGACTGTGTCTTGTATGCATATCAACCCAGCCTCTGGCTTCTTTACTATTCATTCCATCCAGGAAGAGCACACACCAACTGCTGAAACTTCCTTAGCCTGACAAAGGGTTTTTGAACCTGAAAGCTTGCTAAAAAATTGTTTTACAACTATTTAAGTTGGTCTAATAAAAGATATCAGATTCACCCAAAAAACCTTGTCTGCCTTAAGTTTTTATAGGAATATATATATTTGGAGACCACAGATAATAGAATCTAAGGGTAGATATAAATGTAGGGGGGCTGATTTTTCTCTCAGCTACACTAGGGTAAATCAAGAATAACTATGTTGTAAAGCTAGTATAATTGAGAGGACAGTTAGGCACTTTAAAGGGAGAAGCTATACCATCATCAAAAGCCAGACTACACTCAGTAAATGTGATAATGGGAAAAAAGATAGCTTTCAATTACTTTTATGCCCTGGATCTGTGGTTATTAATAAACAGAGCAATATTCTTAATTACAATATAGTGCCTCCTGTCTACCTGCTCTTGTTCACTGTACTAGGCATGTTAGAGACCATATGAAAAAATGTATACATTTGTATAATTTCTACAAGGCACAAGTTTGACTTGAATTTGTCTCCATCCAACTGTTACAACAGGGAAAATCAATCTGCAGAGTCAGGTAGCACCCTTGCCCTCTGACCCCGCAACTTCTTCCCCTCTCTGCCCCTTCTCCTATTCCTTACTGTCAGACCCCGCACTGCCTGAGCACATGGAATGAGGGGAAAATTTGAAAACACTGACCTAGAAATAAATGTACCTGTATATAGACAAATTACTACAGGTACACATAAACTTAGTTCACTCATAATTGATGCATTTTTACCTGTTTTGGAAACTACTGCAAGTACTCCATGAACATACTTTCAAGCAGCAATTTTGTACCTACTTATATATAGTACAGACTATGCACAATATCAGTCCACAAACTAAATGGTCATGGTTTACCATATAGTTGATTAGGCTGGGCCCCCCAGAGCCAACAATGTTTCAAGCCACGGTGAACCCACAGCTCAGCACTGCTCAGTATGTGTGTATACTCCAGATAAACCTGCCAAAGGATCTATGTGCTAATTAACTCACCAATTGTGGCTGGAACCAGGTGTTCCTGTCACACAGAGGATCCTCCAAAAATTTATATGGAAGTGAGGCACAGAGCAACTTGGTCTGGCTTCACCTCATGGAGGGCTGCGCCACACTAAACATATGCAATAGGCTGAGAGATGGGGCAATTGAGGGATTCTGGGTGAATTGTCTGGGGCCCCATCTGGTAATGTTTGCCAGACATTCAATACTGGGGAAGAAACAGGAAACATTGAAAATGGGAAAGAATGGCAGAACTCAGCTGTGGAAATGAAGAGGAAGCTGAAATATCTTCAATATAGTGGCTCAACATGACTTTAAAAAGAGTCAGCACTGAGGAGGACTACACAAAATGGGCACAAGCATATATCATATTTTCATTGACCAAAATAAGTTTTCCTCATGGTAGGATCTAAGATTTCTCCCAAATGTCTTCCTTCATTGTTAAGTATAAGCTCTTCTATTAGCTTCAGTTCCACCTATTTCCCTAGATTCTAGATCTTTTGATAAGAGTCCTCTTTCTGTGAATGCCACAGAGTGGTCAAACATCTCAAAACTGTCTTTACAGCATTAATCCTTAATCAAACTGTTGGCCTTAGCATATCATACCTCTCTAGGGACTATCAGATTTGACAGATTTCTCTATCCCTTCCATCATCCATTTTTCTCTTTTGTACCCCATACTTTTCTTCCTGATTTCTCACCAAAAATAGGGCAAAGAATATGAGGAATAACTCTTGGAACTTAATTATCCTATTTCTTTGGCAGTAGTGAGTCTTTCAAAGCCTCCCAACCTGATAAAATCTCAAAAAATAGGCCTTTCCAAGGGCATAAGACACTTTTTTTTCCATCTGTATTGGGCTAATCAGATCCAAGAAATTCTCATGCAATCAGGAACTCCTAATAAAAAAGTCAATTAACAAATGTGCATACTTAATAGAAACAAGTAGACTATGTTTCACAATAAATAATGCTGTTAATGTTTAGTATTAATTTGTGTGTGATCCTATGGTACTAGCCTGAACTTGAGAGAGATCCAAGGTGGAAGCACTTAACCCCTCTCTGAATTTCTCTGAAACAACCAAATTTATAATCAGTATCATATTGCAAAGCAAACACCGTTTTGGTTATATATATATGTGATTGATCACTGTATGTTTCTGAATATGCCTTACACAAGTTTGTGTGTAAGCTTTTTTAAAGAGAGTTATCACCTCTCCACAATGCCAAAAACTGCATACTGTCATGGTAAGAATACGCCATTTCTTTAGCAATGGACAAGAATATTTTTTGACTGGAAAAGTCTTCTGCCACATTTAGACCTGTTTGTTTCTGCTAGCCACAGGCAGGCTTGAAAATGGCAAAAAATAAAATGGTGACCTGCCACTGAAAAGAGCCAGATGCGAAGGTTGTGACATATAAGTTATGTCTGCATTGAGTTCCCTGTAAATCAGGTCAACATAGCTGAGTTATCTTTAAACAGGATATTTGGGTGTTGCTAACTATGTGGCCCCGGAAACAGACCAGTGTGGAATAACTGCCTGAGTATTTACCCAGCATCTTGGATCAGTGTTTCAGTGCCGGCTGGAATTTGTGCTGCCGTGTCTACACTGCTATCAATCCTTATTCATTTTAAAACGAAGTTGGGCATGTCTGCATGAGAAGAAGACATGACAATGACTGTGGGTAGAAATATCCATAGAGATTCAGTTAAACTTTTGAAACAAATTTCAGTATAGCTATTTTTACCCTTATTTTGCAAATCTGTTAATGGTTTTACTCACTGATATCCTGCCTGGTAAATCATCAAAAAGCTAATTTTTATAGAATGTAATTTAAGACATTTGGAGGCTTTTGGATGTGATTTCATGAGAAGAGGAAGATTTTTAAACAAAGAAGAGTTGTCAGCAGCTCAGACAGATGATAAGTGTGGCAGAAAAGTAGAGACAGACCTGTAACAGGGAGGAACAGTTCAGGACTGGATTCTGCTTTAAATTAAGTTGTGTTGTTTTCTTTAAATTCAAGGGTAACATTCCCATTGATGTCAAAAGGAAAACAGAAACATGCTCCATATCTTTCTAAGACCATAAATTAACTTCTTATATTATTTGGATATAATAGATATTACTGTAAAATATGAAACTAATGGAACCCCATTGAGTCATACAGTTACAATGTACTATTCAGTATAGTATTCAACAAATTACAGTTCTAGACACAAAAATGTTATAAATTCTTTCTATATCTGAATTCATTTTTACCTTCAACATCCAGATCCAAGACATCAGAACATCAAGTACTAGCATCCCTGAATTCTCTTATCCACTTACACGAGATACATCTATATTTACATGTCATAACTCTCAAAAACAGGGATTGGGCAGTGTATACCCTTAGTCCTGGGTCCAAATATTTGGTTTGTATAGAAAGGGGAAAAAAATCTACTTTATGCTGCCAATGGGCAGTTTTCCAGGTATGTAAGTGGCATTTTTGGCACTTTACACACAATTTGTGATTCTATTACCTTTGCAATGTGAACATGCTCAGTAGGCTACTTGCTGTCTGGATGGATACATGGCTATGTATGTGTGTATGTGGGGCATGAGTAAGTCAAAATTCTACTGTCAAAATCCGGTGACTAATAAGTGTTAGATAGAGAACGAAGAATGAAGTAAGGGTGTATAGTCCTGTTGGCTGGATGCCTCTCTAGATAGAAGTGGGCCTTGGGTTCTGGCTGGGCCCCATTCCCAGCAAAGCAGAAACTTTTCCATTGCTTTCAAACCATTTTTTCCAATAAATTTACAAGGTACAGTATCTTAGCTTCAAAGGGAGTGTTGGAGGGGACTGATGTGATCCGTGCCTGGTATGTGACCTGGGGTTACAACTAGGGAGTTGGAGAGAAGAAGGTTCAAGACCCCTAGAACCAGGGTTTCCTGTTTCTTAAGAGACTGTCTAAATGACTCGTCCATTGGGCAAAAATGTAAAAGGCCCCTCTCCCCCCTTTTTGTTTCAGAATTTATGTTCAGATATACACATATGGGGTCAGTTTATAGCCTACTGTGCATGCTTGGTAGTTGTTGCTATTGCGTGGATTATCAGGCATCCACAATGGATTGGCAGTACAGCTGAAAACTGCATAAGTGCCAAAAATGTTGCATATGCGGTTGGATATAGAAATTGAAAAAAAGAATGCTGCTCAGCGAAGCAAGTAGGGAGTGTGAATTAACAGCACATGAGTTTCTCAATGCAAATTCCTCATTCAGGAGCTAGCAATCTATGGCCTATAGGTCAGTGTTGGCCTGCACAGCGATTTCATCCAGCCTGCAAGAGCAGGTCATCAGCAACAATGCAGAGATTGGTTGTATGGCTGATAGGATGTCAGTGAGCAATTGGCTCCAGTGAGCAGGGTGAGAAGCACAGCAACAGTGGCTGAAGTAGCAGCTGAACGAGGAGTGGCAGCTCATCTTCAGACTGTGCTGTGCTAATTTGGCATGTCTGAAAGGTTGCCAACCCCTGCCCTTTGTGGATAAGCTTAGTCTGCACTAGGAATGCCTCTGTGAAGTGTCACTTAATACACTTGGAAAGCAACCCTGAACAAAGGCACTTTTAATGTGGACTGAGAGCATCCACTTACATTAGTGCAGAGCAGCTAATGCACTATAAATTCATATCTGAACCTACCGCACACTAAACTGCCTGTGTAGAAATGTCATTATACAAAGCCCAATTTATAGAAGTAGAAAAGCCAATTGGAAGTGTAGATTTATTTTAGTAATCTTTTCTAAGAGTGAAATTTAACAGGAAGTAACTCACTTGTTCTAAAATTGCTTGCATCAGTTTCCATGGGCAGAAAATTAACTAGGTGTAATATACCTTAAAGGACAATAAAGGAAGACAATTAGTCCAACAATGATTGCAGGACTTCCATCTAAAAGTAGGCATCAGACTTAAAGCTTGTCTATGTAAGGAAGTTACTGCACAGTAAGCTAAGGTGTGGCTTTACGGTGTACTTTGTGAATAAAATAAGCAAACTCAAACAAAGTTTGAGGGTCCATAGAGGGAGCTATTGCAGAGTAGTTAATGTGCTGTAAAATGATACCCTAGTTGTCTGCACACTGACTTCCCAGTATAGGCAAACTCTTAGATGCCAATTCTACAGGAAAGAAGGTAAATGAATGATTTGTGCTCCAAGCAACAGCTTAATTCACCTTCATGGGAATTCAAGAGGGACCAGGGGAAACATACTCTTAAGATCCTGAGATTCAGAGACAACTGATTTTTCAGAACACCTTCAAATGCAAGGTTTGACACTGAACTATTTTCTTGGTAGAAGCTGTGGTGCCCAGGGACTAGAAGCCAGCAGCAGAGCAGAGCAGAGGCAAAGGAAATTCATTTCCCTTTTGTGAATCCCTGAGACTCAGGTGTATCTTGGGAGATGCACAAATTTAGAGGAAATAGAAGTATGTGTTTCTTCTGCCTACAGGGATACAGGTGGGAGAAATTACAGGAAACTGCAAATTGAAACACACAGATAGTATTCCTTTCAAAACAGGCTGTTCAGTTTTTGTTTGTTCAGAAGTTATGAACAACATTATGTCTAATCTAATTAAAAATGTGCTGTGTATTCAAGAAGAGTTAAAAACTTTACCTTCATCATTTTATGAACTCTTATTAATATTTTCTTAACTCCTATTGTATTGTTAGTTGCTAAAGTTAGCATATTTGGTGCATGCTTTGAGCTCACTAGGAAGGTAGCAGCAGTCCACAATATCACTATGCTGAATAACACTTTCCTAGGCATAGTTATGAACCCCATTCCAGACTGTAGCAGGCAACTGGCTTTTACAGGCAGAACTGTACAACTAGAGGGTGCTGAAGGACCATATTTTGATAACATGACATGAGAAACTCCTCGTGACCTTTTAATACTTGGGAGAAAACACAATTAAATAGATGAATTAAACCAATTATTACTCACTGAGGTAACTGAAGGAATTCTGAAATAATAATATATTGTTAAGTTTGATATACTTCTGCTGTCAAAGTTCAAGGTAATTATTATTTTAGCCTTCATAAAGATATTATTGGGAAATGTGTGTATTCAGAATGAGATGCTATCCTGTATTCCAGTCCTTTGGTTTTGTATAATCATGAAAATAAAGCATTTGCCATAATAATGAATATTCCTTTCCCATTGTCTTGTGTTGGTGGAGTTGAAAAGTACTATTGATTAAATGGTTTATGATAAACACAGAGGCCATCGAGTAAGCAGAAAAGCGAGACAGAACAGAGATTCATTTAACAATAAAATCTATAATTGAGATTATACAGATAAAATGTGGACATTAATTACAGGTAAGTCATTTTATTAGAGTGCTAACAAGCAAATTATCCTTCAAAAGGCATATAATTTCCAACTCTGGGTAATTATTTGCTTGCCCTCCAGAAACTTAAGAAAAAGGACAAGAATGAGAAAAATAATATATATAAATATATTGCTCTGAGTATATGTAAAAAAGTTATCCCCCCTTCCATTTTCTCTTACGATTCTTTTTCATTGACCCTTTAGGTTTATACTAGCAATTCCTAAAATATTCTCAATGGACACAAAAAAAAAAAAATTAAAAATGGAACCTTGAAATGGACCCTTAAAAATGCTAACTCCC
>NW_017729029.1:62986869-63014821 GCF_001723915.1 Gavialis gangeticus | reverse complement strand
CCCCCCCCCCCCCCCCCCCCCCCAGTCAAGGTTTTAAGTACCAAAGTGTCCAGCAATATTTGGCTTTCCCTTTGAAGCTAAATTCTGGTTGCCTATGTAAACAGACCCTTGGAAACTACAGACAAGGGAGACAGAGGATAATTGAATATCCATATCCTTAATGACAGAACTTTTTAGACCTTTTATAGATTGTTCCTAAAAAAATTACCAATAATCTACTATACGTATTGTGATTTGTAATTTAAGAGCAATCAATTAGAACTTTTGACAGAAGACCTAAGACTATCCAAAAATAATTTAATTCTTGTGTGCTCAGACAGTGTATAGGTCTCAAGGAGACACCAAGTGAATTGCTAATCAGAAGAGTAAACCTTTGATTTGAAACTGGAAGAGCTTGTGTGTGTGCGTGCGCAAGCAGCTATCACCACTGGCACACACTGTGTGTGTGTGTGTGTGTGTGTGTGCATGAAAGGCCAAATGAAGAATTTGTGAACTTTCTTTTTGCTCTTTCTGTGCAGTATCTAGGCTCCAGATTGAATTGAAATTTGGGACAAAAACTGCATTCCAAATTACAAGATGCCATGTGAGATTTCTCCCATGGTCCAGACTGTCCCACAGGTTTCAGACACGTCCCGCATGAAAAAGACATTTGTCTCAACAAAGGTTATTTGACTTGTTTCTCCTTGAAAAGGGACTGCCATAGATTTAGTTTGAATATCCAGTTATTTCCCCCCCCCTCAAATTCCTATTTTTACCTTGTACAGAAGATTGATCACAGATTAATTTTTGTATGGCACCCAGTAGTGGGAGCTGTCTCCATTTAATATTTTGACTAACAACCATACCCTAGTTACATAAAAGGAAATGTGTTTGTCTCAACCCAATGAAACGGTACTCCGACCTTAGGAAAGTCCCTGTGTATTATGTGAAGGTAGCTACTCAGGCTAGGAAGAGCAAATCTGCGAAATTTGCAGGGCTGGAAAACCTGGAGAGAGGGGGAGCATATAGGTATTCCAGCCTGTAGCTGCCTCCTCATCACTGTGGGCAACCTGGGGCCCTGGATCCCTGACAGAGGATGGGAAGTGCTCTCATGCTTTCATGGAAGAGCCCATTATCCTCCACAAAGAAACTTGAACAGCTGTACACTCTTTTAGTGTTGGAAGAAGGGCATTCCTCCTGGCACAAATGTGACACCTGTCCATGGTCTCTGCTATCACTTCACAAAGGGCAGTGTCGTAGTGGCCACAGAAATCCATGGGTACTGATCCTTACACTACATATTTGACTATTATATTTTTATAATCCTAACCATGTCAAGTGACTGGGTCTAGGGAGCAAAGGCAGTCTCTCACCAGACCTCCAGTCTGTCACACCCTTATTACAGATAGGATTTTGTTTCCAAAAGGAAGCAGCAGTATAAATGGGCTGGTGAAGGCAGACATTACAACTACCTCTTTGGCCTCCAGACAGGAAATCTTGACTTTTTTTATGGGCTGCAGTCTCTTTGTCCTTCAAACAATTTTCCCCTTCATTATGACTCTTAGATCATATTTTTGGTCAGCTGTGCTAACATGCACAAGCTTGGCCAAATGCAAATGCAAACCTTGAGTATGAGTCAAGGTGAGAATTAACTATGGAAACAACTGGTTCATTTAAACTCAAGAGTTTTGAACTTCAGTGTCTGCAAACACAGACACACCAGATCAGATGAAAAATAAATTATGATTCTTCTGTATCACAGGCATGGAAATGTTTCTTCAACTGAGTAAGAGAACAAGAACATGTGAAAATACACAGTGCAACCTGAAATTTTAGGCCCTATCCTGTGATATTTCTCCAAACCTCCTGTGGCCTACAGCCTGGAGACCAACCTGTTTATAGATTTGTTTGGTATCATATAGAAACAGGGAAGACCCTACCTTACATTTCCTCTCTGTCTACAGGTTTTCTAACTTGTGCCTGTGGTGACGGCTGCCAAAATTTGGCCCAATATTTATTACCATCATAACTTCACATCTTTGAAGTATGCTAGCTTGAAGGATGCAGCATATTTTTTTTTCTAAATGAGCTGATTTTACAAAACTAGTCATTCTCTGTTCTTTATTTTTCCACACAGAAGAGATCAGCTTTATCAATACTTCCTCCACTTACAAACTTTAAATAATATGAATTACAACTTAGCTTGTTCTTCAACGGTGCCATCTAAAATTATACAGGAACAAGATTTTTTTTTTTTCCCAAAAGCCATGAGAAGAGCTCTTAAATACTACATATATTATAATACTGATTTTAATAATACTCAACGTGCACATCAATTTCATTATCAGAAACACTTTAAATCTTTGTATGGTACTAATAACTGAAGAGAATTATCTGGCTTTATAATGAATGCATTGCCTTTCATATATTCCTAAAGCAGGATGTATGCTGTACAGTTATATACAACGATTCGGCAGAGCACAGACATTGCAGTGTCATGCTGTCATTCAAAGTTAAGATGCCGTATTTTCAGTACAATCACATGGCATCTAAAATGCAATATATTGTTTTGCAAATGCAAATAATTTCACAGAGTGGCCTTCATGACTAGGAAAGAGAGTAATGAAATGGGATATATATTACACAAATGAAAAAAATAAAAGATTTATCATAAATATATAGACCAGTATATGACATTGAAGAACAGGAAGCAGAAAGGAAACAGTGCTCTTGCATAAAGATCAATTCGTTTTGCTGCTGATGGAATGACGGGTTTGGGAGGGGGAGGTTTCTTGTTGTTCTTGGCTTGAGATTTCCCAAGCCCATTGTTGACTTCAATGGGCTTTCCATAACAATCATAGTTTGATAATTCAAAATCCCTTGGCAAACTTCCAACGATGCTGAAATCATTGGATCTCAGATCAGATTTCGAAGTGCAAACTTTTTTGCATCTGGTCTCACCAACCTATGAAATAAAGAGTTTGGAAAATCATGATCTACTCCCCAGTATTGACAAACATAATGCAGCTGTTAGAGAAAATAGCAAACAAACCTATAAGAAATTATTTGTTAATGGGTATTTCATACATTAGTGTAATTTGCTGAATGGTTGCATTAAGTACTTAAGGATGATCAGTCAATCATATAAACTAATCTAAACATTCATAATTGTATAATTTTGCATGTACAAGATGTCTCATGCTGTGGAAGTAGCTATAGTTAGATTGCTCCATTTTAAGGCTACAGAAAGAGAAAAAAATATTTTCCTCAGCGGATTCAGAGCTCAATAATTTTACCAAATGGATATTATTTAATACTTACATTATGCCCAGAAGCTCCAATCCAAAGTAACTCTAAACACTGTAGTACTTTATACAAAAGACCCTAGCAAGGTATTCTACATCAGACAATTAACAGACATAGCTTCTGTCTTAGATGGACCCCCTGAAAATGTGGGACAGCATCCTCTTTGTATTAACAATCCATGGTGTCTTTATAAAGACAGTTCATAGAAGTGCTATACCACTTTGCTAGGTCTGCTTACTAGGGGTTCGCACTTGAGGATTTCAGTCTCCTGAGAGATTGAATTCCTGTCTTTCTCCTAGCTCTGTCTAGTGCCCCACCATTCCTGGGAGTCATGTTATAGGAGAAGTATTACAGAGCCCTATGAAATGACCTGAGAAGCCTAAGGGTATGAGTTCAAGGGCTGGTGTGAGCCTTTAGAACCAGCCCTGGGAGCTGCAGGAATTATGGTCTTGTTGTCTAGTTTATGGGTTTATGTGCTGAGCTCCTGGTGGGTAGATTATGAGTTCAAGTCTGGATGTAGCCCCAGAGTCTCAGCCAGGAAAGGAGGGCATGAGGAAATTTTAAGCAAGTATGGGCTAGATGAATGGACTCTAAGAGGGATAGAAAACTGGTAGAGCATTGGGCTCAGAAAGTAGTAATCAGTGTCTGGTTGGCAGCTGGTGTCAAGTGGAGTGCCCCAGGAGTCAGTCCTGGAGCCAGTTTTGTTCAATGTCTTCCTTCATCAATGACCTAGAAGATGGCCTAGAGTGCACCCTCAGTAAGTCTGCAGCTGACACCAGGCTGGAGGGAGTAGCAGATATGCTGGAGGGTAAGGCTAGGAGTCAGAGTGACCTAGACAAGTTGGAGGATTGGGCCAAAAGAAATCTCCTAAGGTTCAACAAGGACAAGTGCAAAGTCCTGCACTTAGGATGGAACAATCCCATGCACCGGTACAGGCTGGGGACTGACTGGCTGGGCAGCAGCTCTGCAGAAAACGACCTGGAGGTTACAGTGAACAATAACCTGAATATGAGCCAGCAGTGTGCCCTTGTTGCCAAGAAGGGTAACAGCATACTGGGCTGCACTGGTAAGAAAGTGACCTACTGTTGCCAGCAGATCAAGGGTAATGATGATTCCCCTCTATTTAGTACTGGTGAGGCAACACCTGGAGTACTGTGTTCAGTTTTGGGCCCCCCACTACAAGAAGGATGTGGACAAATTGGAGAGAGTCTAGCAGAGGGCAACAAAAATAGTGAAGGGGCTGGGGGACATGATTTATGAGAAGAGGCTCAGGGAACTGGGCTTATTTAGTCCAGAGAAGAGGAGACTGAGAGGGGACTTAATAGCAGCCTTCAACTACCTGAACAGGGGTTCAAAAGAGGGTAGAGCTAGACTGTTCTCAGTGGTGGCAGATGACACAACAAGGAGCAATGGTTTCAAGTCAAAGCAAGGGAAGTTTAGGTTAGATATTAGGAAGAATTTTCTCACTAGGAGGGTAGTAAAGCACTGAAACAGGTTACTCAGAGAAGTTGTCGAATCTCCATCCCTGCAGGTTTTTAAAACCTAGCTAGACAAAGGTTTGGCTGGGATGATTTACTTGGGGATGGTCCTGCTTTGAGCAGGAGTTTGGACTAGATGGCTTCCTGTGGTCCCTTCCAACACAAATTTTCTATGATTCTCTCTCAGTCACAGACTTGTCTATTCTGCTATCCCATAAAAGGACAAGGAATGACACTTAACCATCATTCATGGACTAAAATTTTGAAAGAAATGGTTACCAGGGGGGTTTCCTTAGGCTGTGAAGAGTTCACATTTTAGATAAAACAAATATCTGAAAGGGTGAAACTGTAGGCAATTTGAAGGAATTTGGAGATCACTGGTAGGCAACAATTTGAGCTGGACATCTAATTGTACTTTGATCTCTCCCAGTGATTCATTTAATTTTAGAATATTTGAAGAAAAAGTAAGGAGAAAAAGAAGAGAAGTAATTTCAGCATTAGATTTTCTTGATCTATTGACAAACATTTTGAAAGCTGACACCAGATAAAAATAAAGCTGGGTTTAGGAAACATATGGTAGATACTATTTGGGTGAGTTGGGTGATTCCCTCCCCTTTTTTTTTTATTGATCAGGGTGATTTCAGGTGGGGATGGGAGGAGAAGGAAGAAGTCAGCCCATGTTCCACTTCACTGTAAGTTTCTCATTCGTTTCCATATGTGTCAAACTTTGATTTTTGATAAAACCAGGGCATTTGAAGATAGAATCTGCCAAAGCTGATATGCAAAATACCCAACAAAATTAAGGGTTATTTTTTAAACTTCGGACATTTTACTTCCATAATTATAAAGCCTTTTTTTCCTCTTTCTCTTTTTTTAATCTTGCAATTGGTTTCTGAACAGTCTGGAACAATCCTCTACTCAGAACAGTCAGGTCAAACTCCCTACCTAAGATCATGCTTGATTTATTTATGAAGAGGATGATATGTTGTGGTTTCCTCCAATAGTAGAGTGCTTTATCCAGGAGGTCTCTCCCAGACCTATAACCTACAAACCTATCTAATTGCATCTGCATTGGGAGATGTAGATGGCAAAAGTAATATGCATGATTGGAATGTAACTTAGCTTGTAATTTAAATATTTTAGCTAAAAATATCTGGGATATATTTCTCTTCAGTAATTATTAATCTATTTACACTGAACAGTGTCTGACTCCTATTCTACATAATCAAAGACACTCAGGTTTGATTAACAGATATACCACACATTCCTGCACGTCAGAACAAATCATGTACTTAGGGGGCTGACAACCAAGCTCTCTTATGTGTGTGCACAGTACCTTGCACACATAGGTGCCACCAGAAAATAATACAAAAATATAAAAAACAAACAAACAGTGGAACTGTCAAGATTAAAAATTAACATCACATTGAGCACATTTTCAAAACAATTCTCATGCAATCAAAGGAGTTGGGAGAAATTATTAAGTCATCTAGTCCCAACAAATGTACAATTGTTCACCACAATAACAGAGCATAACTTTGTCTTGTCTAGTTCTAACTACTCTACCACCTTATAGGGCTTGCACTACTCTGCTTTGGAGACCTTTCCATACTGTAACAAATCTCATTTTTAAGAAGTTTTTGTCTGATACTCAGGCTAAATTTTCCCCTTGTGATTTTATTATATTATTCCTAATTATACTTCTTGTACCACTCTTAATTATTGCTCTTTCCCAGGGGGTTTGCACTGTTTCCATTTTCTCATTTAGCTATTGCTTAGCCAGGCTTTTAATCCTCTCTCATAAATCTTTCCACTTCCAAGTATTTTTGTTGCTCTTCTCTAAATTCCCTCCAGTATACCTACAATTTTCTGGTAATGAGGTGACTTTGTACATTTTAAAAAATGCTCATTTGCCTTTTGTCCCTCTCCCTTCCCCCATACCTGGAAAATCTGGGATTCACATAATACTCCTGTAAACTTATCAGAAGACAGAGGATATTTTCTTTAGAAGTCAACTGCTACGAAGGGCTTGGTATTTAGACCATTACACTGAAGATTTACAGAGAAAGTAAGTCTTAAAGATTTAAGGCTCTATGTTGGGTCAGAGTTGACCACAGTTTTAGGTAGAGTTTAGATTATGGTTTGTATGGGATGGTTTGGATAGGGATGATCCTGCCTCAGGCAGGCAGTTGGACTAGATGACCTCTGGAGCTCCCTTCCAGCCCTTCTTCTCTATGACTCTGATTCTATGGCAACTTCCAGTCCTTGCACATCAATACCTTCTTACTAAAACATATATTCCTTGGCATATATACCTATTTTATATTTTCTCCACCCTGGATCTTAATAAATCACACATAGGGCCTAAACTCAGAAGTTTCTAAGAAAAGACTTATATATTTTTTAAGCCAGAATGAAACCACTGTAATCATCTAGTCTGACCTCCTGTATTATACAAGCCACGCTACTTCCACACTGCTTCAGGTCCACCAGCTGTAGTTAAATTAGAGCATATATTTTAGACAAACATTAAAGCTTGCTTTAAAAGTCTCTACTGATGGAAAATTCTCCACAACCATTCTCCATTATTGGTAAGTGAGTCCAATAATTGTTCACCCCGGCTGTTAAAAATTTGCACCTTATTTCCATTTTGGATTTGCCTAGCTTCAATTTGCTGTTAAAGTTCATTATACCTTTAGCTGCTAATGAAAGTGCCTTCTGTTATCAAATTTCTATTCCCTATATAGGTACTTACAGACTGAGATGATATCACATCTAAACCAACTTGAGTTTCCAGTTTCTTAACTTCTAACTACTTAACCAAAATGCTGCATGAAACCACGTCAAATGATTTTCAGAAATCAGTATACTACCATAGCACTATTATCTTTATCAAACTTACCATGTCATAGAAATCTATTTAAAAAAATGAGAGGATATCTATTTTACATATACCTATGTTCATTGGCTTTAATTTTATTATCCTTCTTTTTAATTAAGTTCCATATCAGCCATTCTTTTATTTTGCTCAGATTGATGTCAGGCCTATAATTACTCAGGTCATCCTATTTACTTTGTTTAAAAAACAGGCACATTAGCTTTATTGAAGTCATCTGGAACTTCCCCAATTTTCCAAGACTTATTAAATATCAACTTTAATGGTTCACAAGGCTCCTGGGCCAGCTCTTTTAAAAATCCTGGATACAACCTAACCAGACATGACGATTTAAAACTGTTTGACTTTAATAGCTTATTAGCTAGGGTAGGAATGGAAAGAATATCATCATACAATAAGAACATATCATCTGGATATTTCCCTAAATACAAAATGGAAATATTTATTGACCAGTTCTGCCCTATTAATGGCAATTCTACCATTTCCCTCTAGCAACAAACTTGATACCATTAATACCTATTGATAG
Source organism: Gavialis gangeticus (assembly GCF_001723915.1). Lineage (NCBI taxonomy): Eukaryota > Metazoa > Chordata > Crocodylia > Gavialidae > Gavialis > Gavialis gangeticus. The sequence goes on along the minus strand of NW_017729029.1, from coordinate 63,006,636 downwards.
GGTCCCTTTTGGCCTTTGCATTGTTCTTAAATATGCAAGCCTTTTGTTCTCAATATTACTTTTCTATAATTAATAGAATCAATATTATATTCATTTCTGTCAATTTTTTACTGCTACTTAACCTTCCTAAGTCAGTCCCTGGCTGTTCAGACTGTTGGATTTTTTTGTTTCTTTTGTTCCCCTTTCCCCCAATCCACTGGAAGTTTATTTCTTGATTATGCCTTTTTGTGCATCTATTAAGATGTCCTTAAACAGGTCCCAATGATCATTCACATTTTTTCATTCATTTAAAATTCTCCTTTCAGCTGATTTTGTTTACAATTGTTTTCAGATTTGTGAAGTTTGCCCTTATCCAGTATTGAATATATATTTTGCAGGGACTTTCACTCTATTTGCACATAAATGTAACCAAGTCACAGTTGCTTTTATCTAAGCAACCACTTTTAATTCTGTATTCAGTTCCTATTTATCTATTGTCTCTCAAGATGATTAAAATCTGCCATGCTCGATACAGTGGTTTCTGACATAGAACATTTGATAAGTATAATTTCTAGTGATCTCAAGGACATTTTAGTACACGCAGCATGAGACCTCCAACATATATTTTACAGACTAAAGTTCCCCATGGTAACAGTGTTTCTTCCTCCCACACAGTATGTGACTGACTGTACCAAGAGTAATGTCACAAAAGATACAATGTGAAGAACCCAAGGTACCCATGGCTTGCTTTGATTTGAAGTCAGCAAAAGGTACAGCTAACCAGCTCTGTACTTACATATCACAAATAAAAAATGTGCACCTAATGATTCTGGAAGACAAATCTCTGAGCGGGAAGCACACACATACGTGAAGGGAAAAACCACTACAGAAGGATCAGATGAATGATCACCAAAGGTCCGATATATTATAAATCAGTACAGATGAAAATAATAGGTATCAGATGCCAGGCATTGTTCTGACATGATAACCAAGAAATATGAGTATTTCTCTTTAAGAATGACTGGTTTTGGGCTGTTATCATCACCTTCAGAGAGCCATTCATCATCTGCCATAGTCATTATTCTTTTACCAAATGTTCAGCTCAGTCATCAGCATATTATACATGTGGGATGGCTTCTATAGATGGGCATGATGAAAATGTGACTTTTCAAATCCGGGAGGATTTGCTCAAGTTAACAACGTAATCTCACTCTAAAATCACACCACCAGTGGCAGCAAGGGAAAACTGACTCATCTCACAAATAGTTCTGCTTTTCCTTATTTTTTAAATCTTATAATGCCATTCGGGAGGTGGGCGGGTGGGAACCTTCCTACGTTGACTCTCAGCAAAATGTTCAAATTCACACAGTTACCACAATGCTGCATCTAAGATTACCACTGTTTTTCCTTACACTTAGAACAAGAGAGACTTGCTGTTGAAGTAAAGGTGGAAAAGAATATTTTTATAATCACTTCTTCTTTGTAGATTTAGGTCTTAGAACTTTCTGTACTGGCAAAAAATTTTTTAGTGTTTATGTTGAATCTTTTCATGTTTTCAAGCATATGGGTGCCCATGGTAACTTTTTAATAAATCTATTAGCTTCATTTAACAGCACTGATTACAAGGCATTGCTAATTTACCTGTGAATCCAAACATCTGAAGTGTATCCATGCAATGGGATGCTGGTAGAGCTGATAGAGTTCTCCTGTCTTTGGAATTAGGTAGAGCTCTCCTGTCTTTGGAGGGCAATGCTGGTGAAGCTCTCCTGTCTTTGGAATTAGCTTTCTTCCTCCACTATAAGCACTAAGCAGCATCAACCTATTTGACTTAGGAGCTTGCTGCATAGCCTATTCCTGTACTCAGGATTCTGAGGCTAGAAAGGCATGCCACAGACTGCTATTTCTGTGTAGGACAGAGTATTGTTTGGGTCTGAGTATTCAAAGATTTCAAGGGTGCCCAGAACCTCAGAGAAAGGCTGTTTTATTTAATATGAACAGAATATTCGCATGCATAAAAATGAGAACACTCTTTGCTCAACTAATTACTATGTGGCTACATACCTGCCTTTTATAGGCAAATGGTTTGGCATGCTTTGGCTGGTTGCTATTACTGTGCTCTTCTGCACACACAGGATGATAGTGACTCAAGCACTTCTTGTATCAAGATTAAAGATGCCAGTGATAATATAATGAACCACTAGAGGGAGCGAGAGGGTAATTTGTTGCCAGGTAGATTACAGTAGGAGTATTAAGTGTTAGCGTGATCTGTGAGAAGTTAATAACTTTCCTAGACATGGCATGTGGTGCTGAATTCTGAAATTTTCTAGACATATACATTTAAGTGGAATAAATTCATTTCCCTCTTTAAATGGAATAATAAGTTAATTTTATATTATTTTAAAACATAGGCCATATTATCTGCCATCTTTGATGATTCCTCTCTGCTCAGCCTTTCTTCATTTCAACCACATAACATGTGGATTTATCTCAGAGTCTATTAACCATCACATCACAAGGAGGTATTTCATTTGGACATAAAGAGTATTTACACATGCATTTATTATGACCTCCTCTCTCTACCATTCGCATGCATTTGACTCTCCAGTCCCCTAGAATGAGCTGATAGAACTCCTCTGTATCTTCCTAGCCAAGAGTCATGTGGCTCAGTCAGCTGGCCTCTTTTCCTAGCTCACTATGGTGCTCTTTCCAGGGATTATCAGTCCCCAAACATCTGTTTTTAAAGGGTCTGGGTCATAAATCCAGTTCCTACACCTTGGATCAAAGAACACTGGACCTAGGGCATTACTAACCACAAAGAAGACCATCTGACAATAAGTGAAGATTCTTGTATAATTTGGAGGTACTTCTAAAATTTCTTAGCAAAAGCAATGTTTTATGTGCACCTGTTTTCTGACCAGCAGAAGCTACAAGTGTAGCACTGTATCCAGAACATAGTATTCCCATAAATAGAATAAAGGTATTTGTGGGTAAAAGTCCTTCACAGCCCAGGGGATACACTAGTAAAACAGTCCAGTCTCAAACATGTAATGCCATTCTCAGGTTTCCATAATGCAGGATATGTAGAACAGGTTTATGCAGATTTTGGAGGGGAAATCCAAGACTTGAGCATAAACCTTCAGGTCATCAATTATTCTATTGTGGGAACGGGAAGGCTTTCTTTGAAATGTTTTACATTTATTTAGACCCCTAAAACACATGGTTATATGTATTCTTTTAAGAATCCTGTGTTGAATACTGATAGTTTAGAACAAATTACAAAATGATCATTAAAAAAATCCTAATTGTGTTACTCCATGTATTTTGGGCAATTAAAAGGACTGTGTGTAGCTAGTATGGTGTATGTAACCAAAGGAATAAATTATTAGGATAGACCATCACATACCTCTGTTTTTGCTGGCAGCACTGTTACATTATTGTCAAGTGACAATCTTGTCACTGATACAACTGTGTACATATTTTGACAAAAAGAATAAAAATTACTGACTGTTCTGCTGGAATGCTGCATCTAAATTATAGCTTTGTAGGAAAAGGTGCTTCAGAACAAGGGTATAATTCTTAGCTGTTTAAAATTCAGTGCAATAGAGAAGCAAAAGTGTTGCTGTGCCACTTTTAACCTTTCCTCCAAGTCCAGGGCTGACTGGGGAAAGAGATGAACTAGTCCCAGGTGCAATTTAGGACAGTCAGAAGGTTGCTGTAACTTAGCTCTGACAGAATGTGTTCACTTGAGTTTGTAGTACCAGCTGGAATATGGCAAAGTGTACCATATTTTATCCTCAGCAGGTTTCCTTCACTTCCTGGAGAATGCCAACTTACTAGGTCATCATATCCCACAAGCTGATCCTCTGATGCCTCCTCAAGGCAGCTTTAAAGTCATTTTGTATCATTCTGATACACAGCAGGGGCTCAGATCTGGCTTAATATCCTTATTTTGCATATCTAAATTGTTCAGTCATTGGATGTTGAGAGCTAAATTGGTGTCTTATGTTAACTCCATTAACATCAAAATAGTCTCTGCTGAAAAATATGCATCAATTAAATATCATTTAGGACTGGTGGGGGTTGGCCTGTGTTGTCTATAACTCTTTTACCAAAAACAGATGATGTTACTGCAGTAGGAAGCCAGCACCAATATTAAAAACTTTGGCACAAGCCAGTCCACATATGATCTTTAATCCTACTAGGAAACTGAATAGATTTCTTCATGAGCCCTGCAGCACAAGCAGAAGGGTAACAAGCAGGCACATATTTCTCCTATATACAAATGCCTGGACTTCTGGATCTCTGGGAATAAATATTCTTTATATAATACTCTGTGTCACTGCATTTCAAGTAAAATAATAAAACTAGCCTAATTTGAGAACATTCTCAACAATCCTTACTAGAATCATTGTCTTCTGAATTAAACCCAATTTGACAGCTATTAATTAGACATCAAGATGCTGGCCATTGATTTACCTGGAACCCAGCAGCTGGCATTATACTAGCACATTAAAAAAAAAGAAACAGCAACAAAAAAGTCCCTTGAGCTTTTCAGCAGAGAACAAGAAGCCAAGTCACTTGGGGCCAGTTGTTCAGAATGCTGTCCATAAATGATCATGGTATAACCAAGTTAACTGCCCTTGCTATATCTAAGTTTAAGCATTATCCAGAATTAAAAATAATATATCTCTGAAATAACAAGGATTACATAGAGCCCGACTTGCTAGTATAACTTTACAGCTCTTACCTGTAAAGTGCTGATGTGGACAGGAGTGCCTGTTCCATTCACTGTATTTTTTTTGGCTGCATTTCCACCTTTCCCATCTGCTTGCTCTGCCTTGGCAATTTTTGCTTTTTCAGCTTCAATTTTCTTTGGATTGTTCAGCATTACTTGAACCACTGCATACTCAACCAGCGAAGCAAACCCGAACAGGAGGCAAACAATCAACCAAACATCTAAGGCCTTCACGTAGGACACTTTGGGGAGTTCAGCCGCAAGAGTAGTACATTCGGATGCCAAGCTGAGCACTGAGAAGATACCTACAAACAGTAAAAATAGATATTAACTAATGAAAACCTATCATTTGGTGCCCTTCCCCTAAAACATATATGCTATCAGGTTTTAACTGATGACTTTTCTTAACAGTGAATGGAATTTAATGAGTATATTATGCAAGAGATGACTGTTCACTGGATACATATACAATGCATACACTAACACCTATATAACATTTACACTGCACTTAACATTCAAACACAATTTAATTAATATTAAATCTGAACATATGCTAGTATATTCATTTTCATAAATAAGCAAATAGACACAAATGTGCTGAATTCTCGATATGGGCACACACACATACACATGCAACAACTAGGAAATGGTTTTGCATAAGATATATCAAACATATCAGAACAAGGTGCATGTAGCTCTGGGAAGATGGAAGGATATGAAATAAATATGCTATTTTAACCTGGTCCTTTCTTCCACATCTTTTGGACCAGACATCATGACTAGAACTCAGCCAGAGATGTCCTAGGAATCTGTATTTTTCATAGCATAGAGCATACTTAAAATAAAAAATACTTAATATGATCTGTTGCTTAGTGTAACATGTTTAGATAGAGAGAAAACATTCCTTCTGATCCAGAGAAGAAGCCAGTGAATCCACAATTATTTGTGAAATGGAAGGAACTGGGGTGATTGAGGGCTATACAGCCATTTATAAACTCATCATGAAAGACCCAATGATGTGGGAGGCCTCTTGTATGGCTCTAATGAGCACTGCTTTCCTAAAAGATTTCCAAAGCTTGGCAGTATCACGATGCTCATTTCACAAATGGCAAAATGTAGAAATCACCTAAAAAGAGGAGCTGCCTGCAGTGTTGCATATCTACATACAGTCATGTTTGGAAAAGGATAATTCTTTCACTGGTTGTCAAACAAGACACGTTCACTTTCATCTCCCATATTCATAACTCCTGGGTTTAGTTTTATGAACACTAATGGTATAATTCTTTCCTTGGTTGCACCTGAGAAGACTGGCTGAAGTTAATGAGGCTATATGAATGTAAATGAGTGCAAAATTTGGCCTTCAGCAGAAGCATCTAATTATCTCCTTTAGGTTGATTGCATGTATTGTCCAATTTATGAAAAAGTATTGATAGTTCAAACATGAATACTTCTTTTCTGATCCCTTATCCAGGACTAATGCCTGGAACATTTTAATGATACTGAAAATATTTGCATTAGTCCATCACACTGTTTAAGTCTAACATCAGACTTTAATAGTACCACTCAGATTTTGATAAGATTGATCAAGCCAGTATATCAATAACTGTAAACACTTGATACTGCTGTTTCCTAACACTTTATTTAGTATTCTGGATGGCACTAATTTAACACTGGAAGTTTGTCAGATATTAGCTGCTAAAATGAAGAGGACTAAAGCATAATGATGACACCAATGGTATATAAAGTTCAAATATCCTAGATACATTATCTAGAAATAGGTAATATCATTATAGTGTTACATAGTCAAGAACTCCTATTTTTCCAATAGTATAATGCATTTCCTGACTTACTGAGTTGTGAGCTATCAGACTGATATACCTGGGCCAAGACTGAATATGAAAAATCCCTACATAAGGAGAACCTTATCTTGAATATCTACTTCCAATTTACTTTTCATTCTTTACAAAATGTATTGCTTAATACACCCATGCATGTCTATTCAGAAGCCCTTAAAATCAACATCAATTCCAAACCTGAATCAACTAGCAGCCAAGGAGGCCACAACCACAGATTAATGAAAATCTCTTTGTAACTGCATATTTTTCATCACTGTTGTAGAAAGTAATTTTTGTTGGCCTATTATTAGTAGTAGTAGCATTGTTGTTGTTGTGCTATTAATACATATTTCTTGAAAACTTATTCAGCTTTGTATAGTCACTGCCCAAAGTTACTTAAAATGTTGGAACTTGCGAACTTGGATTTCAAGTTTGAATCTGACTTGCAAATCCCACTGAGTGAAAAGTTTACAGTAGATCTGTCATCACTTTGTTCAATAGGGCAGTTGAGGTCACTGTAACCTGCTGCTAGTTCCCACTTATCTCTATGTCTGGGGTAGAAAGTTTAGTCTCAGAATGAGATAAACTTTTAAAAAAAAAAATCACACAAGATTTCAAGAAAAAATATAAGCAGACAGAGAAAAAGAAATATTCCATTAAGTAACCTTTCAGTGCAAAATCAAAACTGGCATCACTTCAGAAAACCTGAGAGCAGATTTGTAAGAGCACCTTTCTGTGTTGATGTATTTGACACCTACCTATACTAGTCAAAAACCAAGTAGATCATGACTAGGGAGAAAAAAATAAACTCAGAAGTGATATATATAGATATAGATACATAATATTAGATATATTTTTATATTTTTAACAGACAGTAATGGAACAACTTGTTTATAGACATTGATTCTTAATTCTTGCCAGTTAGTTTTTGCTTTATAGCCAGGAGCAGAATGGCTATATCTCATGAATAACTCATGAATATGAACTGTTCATATTCCTCTTTCAGTGTGTATGACCTAGCATTTGTCAAAATTAATTTGCCATCATGCTACTAATTTCTGTAGCTGTACAAAGCTACTCTGCAGTTCTTCGGACATCTCTAATTCTAATATACCCTAAATCTTATGTAACCTGAAAATTTTGTCCAGTCTTACTGTCTTAATGGATACCAGACTGTTGTGTTGTAGAATCTCATGTTCTACTAAGGTTCCAGCTCTGGGTAGTGACTAATCATTGACAAACCTGTAGGTCAGTCAGGCAGACTCCCTGTATGCAAAGACCAATGACCTGACAGCTTTCTTGGGTAGTGGGACCTTGCAGTCTGGCTGTCTCTACATTTGGAGCGAAGTCTTAGATTAGTGATTTCCAAACCTGGGTGCTGCATATGATTCACAAGATAAACCCAAACATCTATATATGATTCACAAAGATAAATCCAAAGGCTGCATCCAGACGAGCCTGGATGTTTGGTTGCCCTGGGACAACTAGCAACGGTGCACCCTGTGCCACTGCTAGTTGTCCCCAGGGAATGCCTGTGCCATGTGCCCTCTAGTGCATGGCAGGTTCTCTCAGGTAGGGGATGGGAGGCTGGGGCTGGCACTTGGCTGGCCCCAACAGCCTTACCTGGAATCCAGGGGGCCTCCTGGGATTGCAGCAGTGGTGATCATGCTACTCAGAGTCTGGCTGGCAGCTGAAGCGTGGGTCCAGCCAGCCAGGCTCTGGTTTTGAGCAGTGCATGTGCCACCCTGCTGCTTTTTTTTAGCAGGTTTTTTTGACCCCTGGATATCCAGGGGTTGCTCCCTCCCCCACCCCCTGCACTGCTCCCTTGCAATGTGGAGAACAGCTGAACATGCAGTATGGGATGCTGCAGAAGTGTCTCTGGTGCGTTCATCTGGACGTGGCCAAAGATTTCACATAGGAATCCACAGCAACAAAAACATTTTGATGTGCTGTGGTCTTTCTGAGTTCTTTGCAACAGACAAATTCCTGTCTTATTTTCCATAGTCAAAGGAAGTGAAAACTAAGAGCTGGCATTTTCCAAGGGGTGCCTTGAGTCTAGAAAAGCTGAGAACCACTATCTTAGCCTCTCTGAGTCCCCAGTTGCTTAGAAACAGTTAACCTGCATCCTGGTTCTGGGCCCTCTAATTTCCCTAGTCATAGCCTTTAGAGACAACAAACAATAAAGCAAGGAAGCATAGGTGTATAGAAGGAGTTTCTTAAGCACTACACACATACACACATTTTACTCTTACAAAGTACAAAGGTTTCAGATCTTTGAAAACCAATTCCTGAATGCAATTCCACTTAATCCACCTTTACCCCCTTTCTGTGGATTTGGTTCAGATCCTTAAGGGGGGCAAATTTTATTTTCCACACTTTCCACCCACTCCTTCTATGCCTTCTCTTCCTATTGATGAAACTTCTGTCCTTTGGCTTGGAGAAATGCCTTCTTTCTAAAAGTTTCTCTTCCCCCCTTGCCTATGTGTTCACTAAGGAAAAAAACAATCTTCTCCAAACCTCTTTTTCCAGATCACTAATTCATATATTAACCATCTTTTCATTGTTGGCTTTCAAAGCATTTTATGTTTCTTATTCACTTGAACACCTCTGAAAGTCCCAGCCATAGAAATGAGTGTCCCAGTTACACTTTTTTCTAGAAGTAATTCCAGTGTGTTACTTTAGGGGTGAGTCAAGAGTACCTTCTCCTCTTTCGAGTTCAGGAGCAAGCTGTTCCAAGAAGCAATTTCTTAAGATCTGGCGAAACTGTTCCCCAAGCCTTGTCCCCATGCAGATGGTAGAAGACAGCACCTATTAGTCCTGCTTTACTAGTTGTCTCCGATTTCTCGACACGAAACACTCAATATAATTTTCTTTATATGGACAACTGTTACTATAACCTTATATCACAGAGTGCCTTCTGTGTTTGTTTGGGACCACTACAGCCTTGTCTGTTCTCTAACAGAGCCCCCCAAACCCAGCCCAAGCTTGGTTTCTAGAGGAAGATGGAAACCTGTGCTTCTTCCCACTTTGAAATTCTGGCATTTTGGTCCCTTACCCTCCCTGGTTCTCTATGGCTCTGACTCAAAGAGTAAGCATCCAGGTTTGCTCCAGAGAGAGAGGCTTTGCCACCTTTGGGGAGACCCACTATAGCCCCCAGTCCCAAGCAGTACACAGAAGACAGTCTCTTCAGAAAATGCATTTCCTGGGGCAAAGGCCACCCAGCCAGAGGTTCTTTATCCCCTCCAAAAGGGGTCAGCAATCCCTCCACTGCTAATCTAGCCTGCACAGCCCAAAACACCCCCAAAACTATTTCCCTTTTCCCAGCTCTACAGATCCCCAAAGCTCCTCTACTTCTCTCAGCCCTCCAGTTTTTTCTGGCCAGGAGTTGCCAGGATGCTTTTTTCCATCCTGCTATCCCATGTCATGCTTATTTCTTCAGGATACCTCCTGGATATCCAGCATTTCACCTGTCTTGATATGTCAACAAAGCCATTTAAGACTGTGTTGATGCTAACAGTCCATTTTGTCTCATTCTACACTTAGCCAGCCCCGGCAGTTAACTTTTCATTCTCTGCACAGGCTAATGAAGTAAACTGAGTTACACAATATTATAACATTGTGAATGCAGTTAACACAGAAATACCGCAGTAAGACTCATTGTTGCATGCTCTGCTTGCTCTCAACCTAAAATAGACTAGGATTCCTAGCCAAACAGTTATCAGTATTTTTAAAAAGACAAGTGAAAAAGGAAAGGGAAAAGCATATGCATGTGACGTCTCTTCTTAAATGCTCCTTTGTAAAAAGAGACAGTAAAAACTATAAATATATATAATTTATATTTTAATTTTAACACAACACATTATTATGCACAATGTAATTAGTCAGGGTGATTCTTTATTAAGAATATTAAATCTATGCCCCTTTTGCCTAGTAGCAAATAGGGAACATGCTTCTGCTCCCAGTGAAATCAGAGGATTGTTCTCATAGGCCACGTCTAGATGAGCATGACCATGTGGTATATGGCACTGTAGACATGTCTGCAGCACCACATACTGCACATTCATCTGTTCTCCACACTGCAAGGGAGCAGCATAGGGGTTTGTTTCTTTACCCTTGGATATCCAGGGGTCCAAAAAAACCCAGGCAAAACAGAGCGGTGCATTTGGGGGTAGCATGCACCACTTAAAACTGGAGCCTGGTTGGCTAAACCCACACTCAAGCTGCTGGCCAGACTCCAAGCATCAGGATCGTGACTGCTGCAGCCCCAGGAAGCCCCCAAGTAAGGCTGCTGTGACCAGCACAGTGTTAGCCCCAGCCTCCCTTACCCTACCTAGGGTAAACCTGCTGCACATCAGAGGGCACGTAGCCCAGGCATTCCCCGGGGACAACCAGCAGCAGCAGCACAAGGTGTCCTGCTGCTAGTTGTCCCTGGGGAACCAAACATCCATGCTTGTGTGAACACAGCCTTTGATTTCAACAGAAGCAGAAGCAGTTCTAAAGACTTGTTTTATGCTTCAATTCAGAAAATTCCTTAAGCACGTTAAATGGAAGTCCAAGTGCTTAAGCATTTTACTAAACAGGCTAGACTTCAGCATGATGTTGAATTGCTATCATAGTCACCTGATAAGAATATCTGATAACAGTGACTGCTCATTCCTCTCAAAACAGTATTGTTCACACATTGTTCTTTACTTTTCAGACAACTGCTGCATGAAGTAGCTATTCTTAGTTATAATATCATCTTGGCTAGCCATTTTTTATTTCAGGATTCAAGTTTCTATCAGGTGCCTATTCACTTACTATTTCTAGCATTTACTATATATGGATAAGATTAAAGGAAAAATGTTTTCCAGATATAGAAAATAGGTATATCATAACTTTTTTGTCCAAACACTAATTTAGATGGCCCAAATAGAAAATGTGCCCACTGTCTAAACACCAGATCTTCTATTAACCAAAACCCTGAATGTAGAGATGTCTTTTATTGGGCTGGAAATGATGTTTCAATGAAAATGAAGACCATGCAATGAGAGTGAAGTTGCTTTCAATGTCCACTCATTTGTTATTAAAGCAACTGAAAATGGCAAAGTGGTGCTAAGTGAGTTGTGACAGTAGGTGTAAATGTGGGTTACCCAATGGGACTCTTGCAGCACTTGCATCAGGATTGATCCAAAATGACAGCCAGGACAGAACAACAATTAGCAGTGTAGGAGCATAAACACCCATCATGTAAAATCCAACTTGTCGTCTTAAAGTGAAGATTACTTCTACACAAGTGTAATAACCTTTAAAGAAATAAATGCATTAATGTTCTAAGTGTTTTACAAGCTAACCTTTTCAGATTAGAAAACCTTAGAACGAGTCAGGTTTCTGTTCTCAAGTCAATTTTACCACTGACTTCAGTAATGTCCTTTAAAGTTTGAAATCAATTGACATTATTCAAATGACAAAGTATTCAATTAAAATCAAGTGATTGAAGCTTGCCTATAAAAGTTATAACACCTAAAGGAAAAAGAAAGCCACAACTCAAGATCAGTCTGTTGTATCTGCATTCTTACAGCACAGAAGAATCAAAGTGCACACTACTAAGCCAATGTCTACATTTCCCTGTAGAAAGACATGGAAATCCAGAGTGCTATCTTGCTCTTGCCAGCAGTTATTCCTGCAGGGATATGGATTCAGAATTGTACATAGAGCAAAACCAGCTGAAAGAAGGAGAACTGAAAAATATACTACTGTATTTCAAAAGAAGCACAATGCATGGGCATTGGCTAGAAGTTACACTCCAAAGAGTCTCTGAGAGCTAGGTGCCCAATTCTCCTTGAATTTTAATGAAGTTTAAGCACCAAATCCCTTAGGCTTATTTACAAAATCACACCCATTAGCTATCTTGGGTAAAGGAAGGACTCAGTTATTAAAATAAAGGTTAAATAAAGATTGGGAGGATTAGAAAAAGAGGAGGCCTAACCATGGCCTAAATAAAAGTTCTACAATAATGAAAGTTCAGAGACAGACATTTTTAGCTCAGTACAAAATTTAAAGAGACAATCGCCTAAACTTAAACTCTGACTGGTGCAGATATGGGTTTAGGCTTATTTAAATGTGGGACTAAAGAAATGCTTGTAGTGCTCACTTAGTCCCAAACTGAGTCATGCTGTATTTGTTCTGCAGTTGCTTCCACTTAAATAAGTAGCATAGCCCCCTCAGGCCAACCCTGCATGTGCACCAATAGTCTCTGCTAATATATCAGTGTACAAATCACATGGCAGAGCTTTCTGTCACCATCACAGGGAAAAAGATTTCCAAGATGCTTTTCAACAATATTAAATGAAAACGTTGTCCCACTACAGTTTATACCAGAAGTTAGGATATGGACAGACATACATTTGTCATGGCTTCCAAAGGGCAAAGTGAGCTGCTGCTCAGGCCCACTAAGCAGCCATTACGCTATAAATGTTATGTATTCATAAATCGATCCTACAAATACAGACAAACTGCCTCAACTTTGAGCCTGTATGAAGCATGGTTAACATTGGAGTGGTTTAGGTATATTTGCATCAGCTCCAGCTCATACACAGTAACAATAAGAACATAATAGCTGCAGAACATCTTGGCTAGGTATAGACATTAAAAAAGCCTGAGTTGGAATCAATCTAAGATATGTAAGCAGCATAGTTTAGATCAATAGCAAACAGAGCTTACATTCGCCCTTTGGTGGGGGCAGGGAGGGTGGAATCTTAGACCATGTTCCACCATTTTTAAACCAGTCTATATGGCTAAGGACAGACATTCAAAAAGCCTGAGCCTGAATTGATTCTACCGTTGCAGGTTAATCTAATCTGCAAAGCTTAAACCAATTTGGAGGTGGACATACATATTCTTTTCATTCCAGAAATGCAGGCACATGCCTGCAGTGGTTCAGGCTAGAAGCCGGGGGACACTAGAGCAGCCTTTCCTTCTCTTCCACAGTACTGAGCTGAGAGGGAGCATGGCCAGGCCCGGCAGGATGCTCTGATTAGCCTACCAGGGAATTGCTAACAGTGTTTATCACTCCTAACTCGGTGTTTGAGAAAACAACAGAGGGATATTACCAGCTACCTGTTGATTCTGCCTTTGTCACTGTATGGACTGGGGCCAGGGTCTGCTAGTTAATCCACAGATACCTCTCAGCAAGTATACCTGCTTAGCAGGGAGTAGAGGGGTGGGGGGGTGGAGCGCAGCCTGCAAGTCCTTGCTGGAACTCCATCCAGGGAGCAGAGGGGAGGGGCCAGGTCTGCTGTGGAGCAGAGAGACCCACCCAGCCCAGAGAGCATGCTGTGATGCTGGCGGTGTCTGCTTTAACTTAAACCAGCAAGGGGTCTGGGACAGACATTGCATAAACCAGTCTGACCCAAATCAGTTAGAGGTCTGATACTACATTCAACCAGGTTTGGCTGAAACTGGTGTGAGATATTTTCAAACTGGTTCATGTGCACTGAATATCTGTTCTGTTACAGGTTTAAACCAGTTTCTGATCATTTACACTGGTTTATGTGTAATGTCTGTCCCTAGCCTATGTGCCAAATTTCTGTTCTGTTACAGGTATAGACTGGTTTCTGCTCACTTATACCAGTAAAAGTGTAATGTCTGTACCTGGCTCTTAAGAAGGAGTGCTACTTTTTATTTTGAAGCTGCTGTAGTGCAACTTAAAATGTAGAGCTTCAGCAGCAAGAGGTGAAACACAATCCATTTTTACCTTATATTAATAAAGGTTATTTTATGTCCGGGTTTTCCCAGACATGTCTTCTTTTGGGGTCCTCCCATCTCCATCTGGGCAGTTTATTTAAAGTATCAAGAAATGTCTGGGATTTTGCTCTGCCTCTACTTTCCTAGCACTTCCCAGCTCACCCCAGCAAGGAGATGCTTGGGGCTGGGAGGAGCGGGGACAGGGCGATTGGACAATTGGGCATCACATGCTCTACATACAGCCCTGACAGCTGCAGGCAGGTAAATTTATGGGGAGCAGGGATTGGAGGGCCATGGCTGGAGACTGTCTGGGTGTGGGCATGTGTGCCTGCTGAAGCTGGGGTTGCAGAAGGGTGGGAAGGGGGAGAGATGTGTCTGTTCTCCCAGTTAGGGAAAGGGGTGAGGAAGATCTTTGGGGGCAGCAAGGAGATGCATGGCAGCAGTGTTGGCAGGGACAGAGAGCTGCAGGTCAGGAGTGAGGGGCACTGGCAGGGTTCGGGTAGGTGCTGCAAGTCAGGAGTGAGGAGCACCAGCAGGGCATGATGGATAAGGAGCTGCAGCTCAGGAGTGAGGGGTTTCAGCAGGGATGGGAGGGGCACTGGGTTTGGAAGTGAGGGGTAGGGGCAGGGCATGAGCATATCACTGCCCTCCCCTCACAATCATATACCCTTCCCTCCAACCGGTGTCCTCTTTTTTGAAACTGGAAATATGGTAACCCTACCCTTCTTTGAAACTGCCAAATATTTCCAGCATATACTGTATTATTGCAAATCCATTGTTACCAGATGACAAAACATTTTGATTTTCAAGAAAAAGATGAGTCAACAGTTTAATGAAAACTTTCAGAAAGTTTCAGAAAATTTCTAACTGTTAAGTCATTTACTGATGATCAAACTGTACACGAAAGAAAAGGGAGGAACATGTTATGATGACATGTACAATATTCCATTAAGTAATATCTCAATATACCATCAAAAATGGTGGATCGTGGGAGAACACCACTACTATTTTGCTTCTTATTGACACTAGAGACATAATGTTTAGCTATGTTCTGAACATGTTATCAAAACAAATTTATTTAGGATAGCATTCCCTCGGATTGCCCTCATCTTTGCCAAATAATTTAAAGGCATAGGATACAAATCGGTCCCTCCGATAAGACAAGCCTGTCTCTTGTGTACCATCATCTGTTTCCCCATTGTCTATAAAGATTTATTCTATCCTAAAAACCCCAAGCTCAAATTCTTTTTTTTAATTTATTTTTAAAAGTCTGGTTATTACCATTTTTGAGTAATGTGTTGTTTAATTGTTTAAGAATTAAATGACTTTGTGGCTTCTACATAAATTTGTATCTGACATGAATTTATACCTGAACGCAATTATTGCCTAGGTAATTGTGAGTTGAACTTTTACAACTGTATAATTTTACCAGTTGAAGGTGTGAAGTAATTATATAATATTTAAAAATGATAAATTGACTAGCAATAATATGTTTCCTAAGGCAGACATACCAGGTTAGGAATTTACTCCTGTTGTAGTTGATTACAGCTGTAAAGAACGTTTGCACCCTCTAAGCTGAAACAATGACCATCTCACCCAGTTTTAACTTTAATGGTTCCAAGATTCACTAACATTAGTTGAGAACTCTCCAAACACAGGGTGTAGATCCACAGTACCTCTAGAGTAAAAGACCCTTTCATTTAGCAATTATCGGAGCTACCATCTGCAAATTTTGTTGGGAGCTTTCTACAACTTACAGCCATAAACTACAATGGAACCAAGCAAAATAAAGATGATTGCATCTGGATGTGAGCAGTTTCCTGCGTACTACAATGTTTAATTGAGGTAACAATAGGTAAACCATTAGAAGCCAGACTACAGACATCATTGTAAAAAGCAGTAGTACTTAGATTTCAGCAAATAATCATGCTATTGCAAAGGTACAAATACAATATAAATTCTTGCCATAGTGATTTGTTTTCAAAAGCACATAGAGAAAGCAAGAAGCTACACAAAAAAAAGTTTGAAGTACTAATAATAAAGCATTACCCATTTCTGAAATAACATCTGACAAACTCAAGAAACCAAAATGTCCCAAGTTTAAAACAATTTAAGAGAGAAATTCTAGATACATTGATAATTAGAACAGACAAGCCACTTCCAGGCCTAAATAATTCTTCTTGAGACTTTGGAAATGAAATGACTCCTGGAGGACCAGAAAACACTTAAACAAAACCAATAAAGCCTTTTATCAGGATCTCTTAATTAGATGTCTCAATTTCTGAATTAGTTTGTGGTTATTATATTTGACTGTTGCTGTATTATTCTGATTTTAAATTACTGATTAGTTAAAAATCTATGTTACTAATTTTCTCTCATGCAAAACAGAAACTATAAACTTGACAGTTAGCCAATGACAATACATAGTAACTTAAAGCAGCTTGACATTTTTCAACAAATAAGTTTCTAAATATTACCTACCTGTGCCTTTGTAATATTTGGTACAGTTACCATATTCAATATCCTCCTTTTTAATGTCAAACTGAGGCAAAGCAATTTTCTCTAACTGAACAGGATCTCCAGATTGCCAAATAAAACGTAAATCATCAGTTGTATAACCAACTACAAGGAAAAAAATTAAACAACTCTTAAATCAGAGTAAAATCAGAAAGAAATTCATATGTTATAGAATATTCTCTGATTATTTGAATTTTGCTTCCTGTCACAACATAATCAGATGATTCATCACTAGATTTTTTATTGTGTCTTTCTTATTTAGGGCTCAAAATGATTTTATATTACTGAAAACTGAAATTGAATGTAAGATTTTCAATTTAGTACTCGCTATTTAAATTGAGAAAGTGATTTTCCAATACTTTGAAACTTGTGTAGTAATTTACATCCTGATTCTGCAAAGGATATAAACATGTAAACACCTTAAATGTGTTCTTAAGTCTCATTGCTTAACACAGAAATTTAAGAATGTACTTAAATTTGCTTGGCTAAATCTGGGCCTTTACTGAGTACAAAAGGGGGCATAGAACTAACATTCTAATTTGGTAGCCATACACCTAATTTACATTTATTTTGTACAGATTTAAAGCCCTGATTTAGGAAAGTCCTCCATTCAGGAAAATACTTGGGCCTAAATTATACAAAATGAAATGTGGTTTCAATGTTTAAATGCTTTCTGGAAAATAGATTGATTTAAACACATATTTAAATGTTTGCCTAAATCATGGCCTATCCAATTTCACAAGGTGCAAGGTGATGGAGTAAACATGATATGTTATTAACTAAAGATGTTTTCATTTTCATGATTTTACAAAATGTCATTTCTGTATGGCCTGTATTGATTAAAATGAAATTAATATAGTCAATGTGTGACAAATGGCAGTACAGGTAAGGGACATGAAAGGAGTATGTTTAGAATATAGAAATATTTATGGAGCTGTCCTATTCAGGAGGTGAAAATTACTCAGGTGTTTTTCACATTAAAAAAATAGCTGTGATTTAATTAAACTAAAACATTAATGCAGCTCTTGGACTTTTAAAAAGGTAGTAATGTTTTTGTGAAAGCTCAAACTTCTCTAACTTTCCTACTTTCAAATGTGTGTTATAAAAGTTATGAAAGTAAGCTTTGATGCCTCACTAATAAATTACTCTTATAATTTTCACAATGCACAATACATTTCAATGAAAAAACCAGAATTGGAGAGATTGACTGTCCAAAAGACAAAGAGATACATGTAGGGTTCATAACAATAAATATAGTTGCAGGGAACTAGTCAATAAAATCTAGTATAGGCAGCATAGCATGAGTTATAAAAGGTATTTTTAGAAGGGATGAGAAATTAGTGGAGGAATGACAGATAAAGCACACTGTTCCAGGTAGCTGATGGTGCTAAGGAAAAAGATCAACTTTCAACATAAAATGGGGACAGAGAATTGAAAAAATACCTAAAGTGTCAAAGCAGAGGAGAAAGAAGGGAATACAGAGGCCATTATGGGCATGATCAGGAAGGATCAATGGATGCAACATAAATGGATGAGAGACATGATCCTGGGCAAGATGGACATAAGGTCTGACCCAGTAAATGGTAATTCTTCATTATTAAAGGCTTTTCAAGACCATGGAAATATGTATGAGTGAGATTACAGCAGGCTTAGTAGACTTTAGTTTGGCTAGGATAGCTACAAGAGGGTGAGGAGGGCAATATCGTAATCAAGGTGTGCAATTACTTAATCACAAAAAACAAATTTTTCATGTGTATGCTGAGGAAGTGACAGACTATGTTGTAGAGGTGATAAATCAGCCAGACAAGCACAAAACTGTAATAAGAGAAATGGAGATTCCAGGGTCAGAGATAACTCCAAGTTAATTGCCCTACGAAGTACATGGTTAAGTGAATGTTAAAAAAAATAAGGGGGGGGTAGCAGGTATTCACTTAATGGTGCACCATGATCTGATGTGCGATCCCATTAATCATACCTTCTACATGGCAGAAGGATATTCATACCTCCTGCATGGCAGGAGGATATCCTTTTGACAGATGGCACAATTGTTGGGATCAGAGATCAGATCCCAATCACGCTACTAGCAGCAAGAAGCCCAGGGCATGGGTTTACAAGTGCTGGGTGGGGGCAGTCAATAAGCTCCCCCACCTGGCACCTGCAAATAAACAGACTGCCTGCTGGGACCCCCAAGCCTCTACTCGATCCTGGAGTCCTGGTGAATGGCTAAAATCTGGGTGTTCATCTGAGCTGTACATGCAGTTTTTTGACATCCCTGGTGCACAAGGATTAGGGAGTCTCTCCCCAATACAGGGTCCCCATGCATCAGAATGTCCGAAGTACTTTGCCTTTATAGTGCAGCCCTCCCTTGGGGCTGCAGAGAACAGCAGGAAAGACTGCCAGGAATGAGGGTCACTAAGTTGCCAGTGGGGGGGACTCCTTGTAACCCGGTTCCTGACAACCCATTTAAGCATCAGGACTGGGGCTGTCCCAGTCTTGATGATAACCCCCACCCCTATGTTGATGCTGACAGCATCGCATGGACATGCTATATTTTCCAATTATGGTGCCATACAAACAAGCCAAAAGAACTCCCACATAACTTGCTGAATATTCTTGTGGCTGGTTTGCCATTTTATGGTGCAATAAATCAGCTGTACATACAGAATTTTTACTATTTATGGTTTCCTATTTATGCTGCAATTAGTGACTTAATCACACGTTAAATGCAATTTAAGAGATCAAGAGTTCTTTGAAATAGGTATACTTGTATGACACAGAGTTTTTCATGAGCTATGACAAAATAGGTTGTTGCCTATGAACATTAATCATAGGCAGAGGAAGAAAAAAAGACTTGGGGGGGCGTGCTCGCTCCCCAGCGGGTCTTTGGGGAAGGTGCTGATCAAGGCCCCACCGGTGAAGGAGGGAGCAGGGCACATGCAGGAGCAGGTGCTCGGGTGAGTGGGGCCCCAGCTGAGC
>NW_017729029.1:62980238-62986752 GCF_001723915.1 Gavialis gangeticus | reverse complement strand
GGCCCTGATCTGTGTGTTGGGTGGAGGCGGCTGCTGCTGTGTGCTGGGCTTTGAGCCCCACTGCCCCGAGAGCTGCATGATGCCATATACATCTCACCACAGCTCAACAGTGCCAGGCATGTGCTGTTGGCTGCTCCTGGGGCAACTGCAGCAGAGAGCAAAGCAGAGCATGCAGCAGCAGCAGCCACCTCTGTCCCACACACAGTTGGGGGGGCACATTCCCCCAGGTCTCCACTTGTACCACCACCCAGGCCGGCCGGGGCCCCACTCACCCTAGCTCCTGCTCCTGGCTGCTCCGGGCAAAAGTAGGCTGGGCTCTGCTCCCTGCCTTCACACCTTGTTGCCACTACTTCGCAAGCAGCCCATTTGATGAGCTTTAGCTAAAGCACCCCCCACTGCCATTTTGAAGTGTGGGGACACTGAATACATGAGACACCGAGGTTGCTGGAGTGTATGCTCCAGCAGAATCAATTAATCAAGTCTGCTTGATTAATTTGATCGAGGCAAACATCCCACACATCTACAGGTACCCTAAGGTGCCACACCTTTCCCTATCTTCTGCTTGACTTCAGACTAACATGGCTAATCACCTCACAGGCTTCAAAGTGAGAGCTATGATTAAATTGTGAAATGGCAAATGAGAAAAGTGAGATAAAGAAGAATTCTTAGGAAAAGTGGTTTAGAACCAAAGGCACAAGAACCACTAGAGACAAAAGAACAGTAGGTAAAGATATCAAAGCAAAACCAGATGAGAAAGGACTCAGATCTATTTATCACTTTGGCCATTCAAACAAAGGATATTGGCATTGGTGTTATATATGGCCCTCAGAGCATGTGGCACAAGAGTTAAATGCAGCAAAGAAGAAAAAGTTACTGAACTTTTGGACATGAGTAATTTTTCAACTGACCTTATGTGGCATAAGGTCAATTGGCAAAAAATAGAAATTGACATGTGTAGTAACGTAGTCAATATTATTAGAGAAGCTGATTTTCTCCTATACTTTATAGGAGGAGCCTAACTTCTGCTTATAGCAGAAACAGTTGACAGTACTGGGACAAGAATGGATTTCATATAAATTCTGAGTGCAGTATTAACCACTCCACAAACTAAATGATGATGGTAATATAGAGACATAAATCTGAAGACTTGGTGGCTTATATAAGTTGAGGCGCAAACAGAGGAACTGTCACACCATATCAGAGCAACAGTCAATCAAGTTCACTATCTTCTCTCTAGTAGTTGCTGGACCAGATACTTCAGAGAAAAAACACATGAAATGCTACAGTTGACAGTTATCAGGTAACCTAGCCATAGAAGAAGTTTCTCCTGTTACTTTCAGTCATATTTTAGCTAATTCTATCACACACGAGGAGTTATGTTCCTTCTAATTACAATAAAATCTTATCTAATGTATCTATGGCTATGTCATTTATTCATAGAAATATCTAATTCTTTCCTGAATCTGTGTGTATCCTTTACCACAATGATACCAAGTGAAAATAAGTGCCAAAGGCTAACTGTATTTAAGTAAAAAACATGACCTACTATCCATTGTAAATTTTCTGCCTTGCAGCTTCAATAAATACTCCTTTTTCCTTGTATTACAAAGAAGGATCAATAGGAGTATTCAATTTACTACCTTTGACCTATTACATATTCTATTATTCCTCTCTTTTTTAAACTAAGCAAAGGGAATCTTTCTAGATTATCTTCATTTTAAAGCCTTTTTGGACATCCCATATTATCTATTACTTGTACCAGCCTCAAAATCCTATGTATTGCCATAAGGGGGCTGAGAACTGAGAAGAGAAACTAAGGAGCCAGATGGATGAAGTGATGTGATCATGTGGAAAGGTAAGCAAAGATTTCCTGTAACTTTGACAACTGCTGAATGATAAACAAGTATCATAAAATGTCAGAGAAAGAACGGCAAGGAAGGCCTTCAACGGATGCAGATCTTTTTAGTGTATCATTGTTCTGTTTTAGTAAACCATATCCCATTTTGGTGCCTTTAAGCACAAGTTATGAAAGCCTGCATAGCTGTTCTAGTGCATATTTGTTGGGACATCAGAACCCCACAAAGCTAAAATGTAGCATGGAGTTCATCATTCCCATATTCTGCTAAAGTTTCTGACATGCACGTATGTGCCCGAGGTCAGGATTATGACCTAACTATATACAGTTTGGAAAACAAATCCAAAAATCTTGCAGCAAAGGCACCTTAATAAGTTTACTAAAAAAATTCAAGAAAATAAACACATAGGCAAATCTAAGATTGAGCCCAGGGTCAATAAACCCTATAAAACATCATTCAAACCTGGTGTAAGAAGGTAGAAATCTATTTACTTTAATTGATTACACTTAACTATACCAGTGTTGAACTGAGCCCCAAACTATCCAAGGGAATTACTGATTCCAAGTGATATTCATACCCATTTCTTTCCCAATCCACCATAAATGTCTTCAGCTACTGTTATATTTGGTAGCAACATCTAGTAATAATGATTCCATAAACAATCAGTTTTTACAGAAAAGATGCACCAATTTATATTTGGAGCAATCAACTGATATGAATTTAAACAACTCATTACAAAATGGCAACATTAACAATATAATATAGATTGTTTGTTTGATTTCCAGACAAGTCTAGAAGGTACCTATTTTTAGAAATAGACTGATTTACATACAGCTTTCCAATTGCATCTTGCAACGCTGTGTATCCATAGGAAACAAAGTCAAGTCCAAAGGGCATGACAGAGTAACAGATAACCTGAAAGAGTAAAAATGATGCTTACAAAGCATTTCAGATGCAAGTAATAGAAGTACAATAAGGCAGAAAAAACATATGTTTTGCTTTTAACTCTAAAATTACTAAAATATTACAATTTCAATGAGGAAGATCTTTATTTTTAGACATATTGTAAAGTACAGAAAGTCTCAAATTGTCAGCAGGGTTTAATTTCAATTATTCATGACAGGGATGCCAAGTGTATCTGGCCTTGTGGACTGAATGAATAAAATGGGGCTGGTATGAAGGCTGAACTGGACCCACAGACCAGCCCCACATTCTAGATTCATTATGTGTCCTGCAGTAGCTGGGGTGGGTGCCATATGTGGCCCATTCCTGCTGTGGTCACTCCAGAGTTGTGCAGCAGGGCCCCAATACAACTGTTGTGCAGTTGTAGTACACAGCCCTGGAGCAGCCACCATGGGCATCATGGCCATAGAGTGGCATGCAATTGCTTTAGGGCTATGCTACACACAATGGCTGCTCCACTGCTCTAGATTGTGACCTGGAGGCATCGCTGCATGCAGCACACAGGGCTATCCAGCACGCCCTGCATTCTGTCTGTGCATTGTTCTGAGACCAGGGGTTAGATGACAAGGCTGTATGGACTAGATCCAGCCTGCGGGCCATACATTTGACACCCATGATTTCTGATAGTACTGATCTGTGGGTTAACAAGTGCAAGGTACAGCAGTATATTTTTTTAGACAATGATTCTGAGTAACGTGATCAAACTACAGTATATACCCCAACAAACCTTTATGAGTGCCAAATTTTGTATCGTTTATAAATATTAAGGATTAGAAAGGCTTTAATTTAAAGGAACATTTTAGAAAGAAAATTCTTTCCCCACAAGTTGGGGGTGACAGAATGTTTTAGACAAAATGGTTTCCATTAGAAAATGCTTATTTATTGAAACTGAGAAGGTGCACAGAGAAGGGTCAGTTTTCAGAAATCCTGATATGAAAAATGTTTCAAAAAAAGTTTTGAAAGTGTTGAAAAGTTCTATATGACACTTTCAAATTATTTTTATTTCCAGTTCAAAGTGACTTTTCATTTTGAAATTTGAGTTTATATATAGCACAATTAAAAACATGCAATATCAAAATGAAACATTTCAAAATGATCTTAATTAAAGCATTGATTGACCTGGTTATTTTTTTTCCCTACAGCTCATTGGTCCATAAAAGCCCCTGGCACTGTGGTATCTTATTTGGATTTTGGAAGGGAAAAATTTCAAAGTCTGAAACTCATATAGCCTGGGGAAACTATTTTCTGCTCAATTCTAGTCTAGAAGTACAGAGGCCATCTCAACCTAAAAGTGATTTCAAGTAGAAGTTGGTAAAACAGTGCTATACGGAGTGGTAGTGATCCTCCAATTTCATTACTTCTCCTTCCTGTTCCGTGTGC
Source organism: Gavialis gangeticus (assembly GCF_001723915.1). Lineage (NCBI taxonomy): Eukaryota > Metazoa > Chordata > Crocodylia > Gavialidae > Gavialis > Gavialis gangeticus. The sequence goes on along the minus strand of NW_017729029.1, from coordinate 62,982,553 downwards.
TGGCAATGGAGTCTATCCCACTACTCCAGCTGCAACAGTGAGGGGTCTGGATAGGTCACCTACTAAGGTGATGAGAAGAGGGTATTGTTCCTGTTTTTGTTTGGCAGATGGTTATTTTGGACTTCTTTCCAGTTTCACTGTCACATAGTTTGCTGGATCTTATACTAGTCATGTACCATACACACCTTTTCCCCCAAACTTATCCCCTAAAATTGGCATGTGTATCTTAAATGGAAAAGCTGAGTTTTGTCCTAGAATAGAAGCACCTCACTTTAATTCCTGTTCTTCCTGACAGTAGCAGTGGTATTTCACTCAGGCAGCTGAGGGAGTAAATTCACTTAATGGCACATTGTTCTTCACTCCACAGGTATTAATGATTTCCTCTCCTTTTGGATATTCTTGATTTTCAACTAGTCAAGCTGACCTTACTTTGGCATTTTTTTCTATCTGTTAGCTTCTCCTGGTATGTCTTTTCCCATTTCAACTGGGAAGTGTTTTTAGTTCTTTTCAAAATCATAGATCTACCCACAGAGATCAGTCTCCAGCAGCAGCTAGGGGTTTCAGCTTTTGGTTAATCAGGAAAGGGAGTGTGAAGACATTTCAGATTAGGCACTGTCTCTGCTCTATGTTGACATAACTCCAGAAAAATATTTTTTCTTCACTCTCCATTCCCCAAAACAAGATGTGTATCTTATTTGGGGGTGTGTGGTATGTAAGAAAATAAGATATGGCAGGGCCCAAAGTCTAGAAGAGACTTTTTTCTATATAACACAATTGATAAATCTTGTATGGATTTTTACTTACCACCTGGCATGCTATCTGGCAAAAGTCTAGGTTTGGGTTTAAATATACATTCCTCATAACTTAGGTGTGTTCTGGTGTGACCGGTAGGTTAAAGCAGCTCCTTGTAACCCAGGGTGTTATTTGGGTATGAGCTTCAACCAAGTTGCTGGAAAATGGCATGGCATTCTTCCATGTCTGCAACGGCATATGATTCCCCTTATCTCATCTTTCTTATCTCCTAAGCTGAGAAAGGGAATGGGCTGGGCTTCCAGCTTCCAGCCATGAATCCTATTAGTTCCAAGAGCATATGTGGCATCTTGCCTTCATATCTGCTCTCATGTTTGTAGAACTTGGAACTATTGGCCGCTGGCTGAAATCTACCCTGAGACATCTTAGTGGGGACCTTCACATTTAAATGTATCACGGCACATGCGTTTTATGGAGTCTATGTCCACATCAATATTTTCCAATTCATATTTGAGTATGAACATAAGTACTCATAAACTGCTGGGAAATGGAACCAAACATCTGGAAATCATTATGATTTACCACTTCAGTTAAAAGCAATTCTCTTCTAAACATCTAGATCCTGTAATCTATGATACACTTCTATTTTCATGAACCATGTTTGTTTACAATATATTGGGCATCCTTTAGCAATAAAGCCAATCCATAAATAAAAACTTCTACTGCTTTTGAATCCAATGAAGAAATCTGTACTTAATATTCTACTGATCTTAAGCAATATTTCCTACTACATTTACACTCTGTGTAACAGTCTTATATGTACAATTTCTGAATATTCTTCCCCTAAGTCCCAGTAACTGCTGGCACTTTTATAAATCACTTTTTCATTAATTTATGGGGCATCTATGGCATCTGAAAACTATATAATTTCCTCTGAAGGATCCTAAGTTATATATTTTATCAAGTTCACTATGCTTCTGTGAATCTACTCAATTATCCCACTACAATTGTTATTCATTTTGTGTAGCATGTCACGGAGCGAGATCCCCAAGGGTGGCCATGATACCCTGGTGGCTCTGTAACCATGCAAGCTCTGTCCTAAGGGCACCCTCTTATCTCACCTGTCACACCTTTGATGGAAAAATAATTCAGGAGGCTGCCCATGAGCCTTCACTTACTCTTAGTTTGCTGAACCTTACTCAAGCTCTCTGACCTGTAGGCCCTTTGCCAGGCCTCTCTTCAGTACGGTGCTGCACAAGGTACCTCAGGCCTTATGGGCCAATTGTGTGGCTGAAATCCCCCTCCCCCTTTACTATGCCCCATGCCTGATGGGTGTTACATTGCTGTTATGCTCTGTTGGGACCTTGGCCTACTCGGACTCCACCCCTTTGATATAGCTAGGCCTTCTAGCCTAGACCCATTGTGTTGGGCCTAGCTTTGAGGCACTAGCCCACAAACTCCTCTTATTACTGGGCCCCTGGCCCTTGTAGCTTATGCCCCTCTGGCACTAGGTCTCCGGCCCCTTGCAGCTTGCGCCTCTGTGGTGCTGAGCTCTCCAGCTCCTT
>NW_017729029.1:62975021-62975238 GCF_001723915.1 Gavialis gangeticus | reverse complement strand
GACCCACTGTGTTGGGCCTAGCTTTGAGGCACTAGCCCACAAACTCCTCTTATTACTGGGCCCCTGGCCCTTGTAGCTTATGCCCCTCTGGCACTAGGTCTCCGGCCCCTTGCAGCTTGCGCCTCTGTGGTGCTGAGCTCTCCAGCTCCTTGTAGCTCATGCCCATCTGGCACTGGGCTCTCCAGTCCCTTCCAGCTTACACCCCCCTGGTGCTGAG
>NW_017729029.1:62943789-62970021 GCF_001723915.1 Gavialis gangeticus | reverse complement strand
ATGCCCATCTGGCACTGGGCTCTCCAGTCCCTTCCAGCTTACACCCCCCGGTGCTGAGCTCTCCACAGCCCTCTTGCTGTGCCCTCCCTGGTGCTGGGCTCTCCACAGCCCTTGAGACTGCACTGCTCTGGTCCTGGGGCTCTACACAATCATGCACCCCAATGAGGCCTCCTCCTCCCCTATTTAGTCTCTTCCTGGTCCACCAGTTCAAACAATAACACAAACCTAAGCCCCTGGGCTACAACATAACATTAATAATAAAGGCAGCACTCTGCCCTTTTAAGAGGGCCGACTCCCACCCTTAAAATACCAGACCACTTTATCTCTGGGCACCTTATAAGCCCCTAGAGTCTTACTGCATTTGCAGGTAGCAAAGCAGGCAGCCAGATGCATTGGGTCATTCTCTTGTTCAGGAGCATCTTTTCCTGGCAATTGCCAAAGAGAAAGTGACCACACCAGGTTGATCTTAAACTGGTTTTGGACATTTCGAAAGCAGTATATATGCACTAAACTTGTGTTGTATTACAGATTTGAACCAGCTTCCAGTCTTTTATACTGGTTTATATGTCATTTCCATCTCTAATGATCTAATGCAAATATATTCTTTAAAGACCTTGATGTTAGTAAAAATATCATTATGCTTTAGAATCTATGGTTTTATGAGAATTTTCTCTGAATCATTTATGTACAATTTATTTAATATCAGCTATAAATATGATCATGCAAATGATAATGTTGGGGTGACATAGCTGTGAGGATCCAGGAAAAAGATGAGAGGCAAGGATTTTTGTGGGTGATAGCATTTATTGAGCCAACTGTATAGTTGGGAGGGACACATATGAGTTTTCAGGTACCACTGCACCCTTCCTCAGGTGTCTGAGAAAAAGGTAGATGCAACAGAGCTAAATAGCAGCTAGAACAAAGGCTTATGAAACACTCCATACATAAATTGAAACTGGTAATAAGAGATGTTATCAGATTACTGACACGCAAGTTGGTCCAATAAAAGATATCACTCACAAAAATCCATGTCTCTCACATGTAAATTATACATATTACTAAGCATTAAAGTTATATGCATCTCATATGAATCTGTTTATGCAGGAAGATGATATCCTTATCTACTGAAAAAAGATAAGTATTTATCATTAAAAATACCACAATACCTCATGCTGACTAGGACATCTCCATCCCGAAATATAAAAAGAAGAATATTTTCTTGAGTGACGTCATGGAAGTTGGCATTCTTTTCATTTGCAAAGAACAGATCTGGTTTCCAGAGACATTTAAACATTGTGGGATCCACTGTTAGGGTATCAGAACCCCTCCAGTCATTGGGCAGTTTAAGTCTGGGGTCATTCCACTTCTGTCTTAGGAAGATATTAACTCGGTAATCCTGAAGAGAAGAATTTGTAAATGTCCATTAGTCTGGCATAAAAACTCAGGGGAAATATCATAAGGAATCCTAAATCAAGAAACAGCTATTTAGATTTCTTGCTTTTACTATGATAGTTCTTCAGATGACACCAATGAAATCATTCTTGATTTTAATATAAATTGTTAGCGTGTTATATAATGGTCTTTTTTCTCTATTAGCCACATTAAAATTAAAACAATGTGGGCCAAATCCACTCTCATTTTTGTATCCCTGGATATCAGTGTATCTACCACAGTAAATGAGGAAGGTGTTTTTATAATTTTATAATACTGAGTTAATTCAGGCATCAGTAAATCATGCCATGTGTATTTTATATGTGTATTCACTTCCTATGACTTGACAAACATAAACCACAATACATTCTCCAGTTAGCTATGGTATGCTAACAATGTGGCATTACACTGTCAAATCAAAGAACAGAGCAGAAAGAATACCCTTACAGAATAACAGATTCTAAACAACAACCCAAAGAAATATGAAACAGCTTTCTAGATTTTGAAGGAATGTTGTTACATACATTCCTCGAGTAAGTTACAGCAGCCTTAGGGCTTATAATGGACCTCTCCGGACAGCTTTGGTCTCTGAGGATTACGCATAGGATCTTGTAACATCAGTGAAACCCAATGCTCACGATTTAAAAAAGAATGCATCTCCGAGGGTCCAGGATCAACAACCTTACTCTGACCAAAATCCAAATGAAATCACCAGGAGTTTTGCCCAGAGAGGGAATTGGGCACAGAGGGAAGCAAATGTTGCCTTCAGGGACTGCAGCAGCATGTGTCTAAGAGCACAAATGATAGCCACATGTGTTGTATCCTCAATGAGGGCTGTGTGCATACAAGGGTAAAATCTGACCCAAAACATGAGTTAGGATTTTTAGCCTTACCTCTTAGCCTTGCTGCCTTTTCATTTAGGTTTAAGACAGACCATAAATGTTATTTACATACTGAGTGGGTTACCAAAAGAGAGAAAGAGATGCCTTACTGTTTAAAAAAAGGAAAAAAGAAAAAACTCTTTATTTAAGACAACTTCTGCCTCTGGGCTTCCTACCATAGACTATCTTTTTATGTTTGTCTACTAGACAATAAACACTGGGATTCATTTATGACAGTGCTAGCATTTTACAAATAATAATAATCTGTTATGGATGAACTGTCAGTTAATAGGGATATTCTTGGTATATGTTTCCTCTCTCAGTGTGCCAAACTGATTTAATAAAGAACTTTTACTGTACTAGTTACTGTCTTCCTGTAAAGCACTCTTCTGTTACTATAGCTTAAGTACTCCTCAAAATTGTTACATTTATGATCAAGGCCGTGTCTATTTTGTACCATGTAGTGAGATGTAAACATACCCACCCTACCTCTATCGTAGGCATTAGAACACATCTACAAGTTCATTAATGCACTTTTGGTACTGTGCATTAAATTTAGTACCTCCATTGTGAGGTACTAAAAAAAGGCATGTTAGGATATTTTTAATGTGTACTAGTGAAAGAGCACGGTTTTTTGTGATGCTTTAATGCTCATTAAAATAGGCTAAAGCCTATGTGCAGATGCACCCAGTGGCAGTAAACCCCTGTTGGTACAGAGTTCTGATTAACTAAACATGTCAATCAATAAATATTGCCTTCTTGTCCTGGATTTAGATTTCTGTCCAGCAATTTCCAATGACGCTTGGAATGTGTCTGAACTACACAATGCAGAGTAGTATAGAAATGTTCAAGTTATTTCTACATGAGTTAACTCAGGTACCAGCAGCAATATATGACCTGTAACTATACTTCTGCTGGTACCTGAGTTAGCTCATGCAGAAATAACTCGAACATTTCTATACTGCTCTGCATTGTGCAGTTCAGACACATTCCAAGTGTCATTGGAAGTTGCTGGACAGAAATCTAAATCCAGGACAAGAAGGCAATATTTATTGATTGACATGTTTAGTTAATAAATCCAGTGCCTTTGAAAAAGTTTTACCACCAGAGATGTGCTGCTTTTTGACAATCTGTTGTTGGAGAAAAGAATGCAAGGTATTATTTGCTTTGATGCTAAGGCCCACTTTTACCAGGATAAATGTGCCTTCAAAAGTGGCAATTCATGACAGGCCCTTTATACTGTTGGAACAGTAAAAGGGGTCTGAGCATTTGAATGTGTTCAGTCACTATTTCTATCTCAGAATGCATCTGTTCAATTATACGTATAATTATGGCTCTGTTTACTTTTTGCATTATGAAATTCCCATCCCATATGGACTTATTTTCTCAGTGGAAATGACTTAATTGTTTTTAAACCACTTGTGATAAATACTACTCATTGTTCATTCTCACTAGCATACCATTATTCATTACACTGAAAATGAATCTCCTCCAAAAATCCACCATCCCAATTACAAGCCTTGATAAGCTATTTTACTTTGTGGTAAAGGCAAAGTTCCAAAACCTGGATTCAACTTATGCATTCAGAATCAAGGTACATGTGTAAGTCATTGCAGAATGAGAGGTTAGGTATTAAATACACAAAACACAGAATGCATTAGTGAACTCTGAACACAGGGTTTCTTCCTGTATTGTTTTATAATTTTCTACTTCATAATTATGACAACCTTATTCTTTAAAGGCATCAAGCAGCGAATTCTGAGGAAACATTTTAAGGGCTTGATCCTGTTTCCATTGAAACCAATGGAAAAACTCCCCACCTAAATAAATACAAAATATTGGTTGGAGAACCTAGGCTAGGGAAGCCAGCCTATATCTCAGGATTGTGTACAAATAGAAAAGGAAAAAAAGAAAAGGTTATGACATAAGATCAGGCTCAGTATAAGCAACAATATAAAAAAGTTTCTATTTTAGTAGAAGATGATTTTTTGTGGCATCTGGTAGCAGCATAACCAAAGATACATCAGCATTTCTAGCATAATTTATTTTGGGAGGAGCTTAACTAGTCACTTAAATTTGGGCAATGGAACATAACCTGAAGTACTCCCATTATATTTAGGCAATGTGGGTGGGGAGAAGAGAGTGCATAATAAACATTTTGCCTTTTCACACAATACTTATAAGCCTGTTTAGAAGAGAATAAAATTAAATGCCTACCTGGCTGGACTCGTTTGAGTCCCGTTTCTCTTTTTGGGGTTTTTTGTTGTTCTCCCGCCCTGGCGGGGGGTCGGGCTAGAAGATCTACTAGGTCCCTTCCGACCCTTAATCTATGAAATCTATGAAATCTATGAAATTTTCCCCTTGTTGATTTCAATTTATTTAGCCACCTCTTCATTGTAAAGAGGAAAATAATAGCTACTTATTAACATTTAAGATGGGAGGAACTGGACATTTTTTCTACTAATTTACATTGTATTAGATATTCCTATGAAACACAAGCAGGTAGAAGGGTTAGAGAGCACCTATTTCTATAAAATATTTGAAGTATAAGCTTCTGAACAGTGACTATATGGCCAGACCCAGGTACAGGTTGTGACACACAATACAGATGAGTTTACTGTCTTCCCAGCAAAACAGAAACTGCTGGACTTTATGAAAATTTGGGCTATGTTTATATTAACTCCCATGCTTACAGGAAAAGAAAACCAATACCAATTAAAATTAATGTAAAAGAAATAGAATAGTGCTTTTCTTAAAACACATGAACATTAGGAAACCCCCCCCCTCCTTTTATGTAAATATTTACTTGATTTAATTGGAACAAACAAGTCAGAGTTTGCCTTAAGTCTTAGAAGAATATGAATAAAAATATGACTTATATGAGAATCATATTTTTGGGGAGGCTTCCCACTGACTTCCACAGACCAAGGATTTCTCCTTACATGGAGACGTATATTGGATAAAGTAGTTCTAAATTTTAGGAATAGGTCTTCAGTTGGGAAAAGTGTCACACATCTATGGCAGGCATCACCTGCAGGTCTGAGGGCTTTGTTGCATAGTAATTTTAAGCAACACAGGGACCTCATAACCCTTGGACTGTCCGCATGTTAAGACATGTAAACTTCTTTTAAGCACCCTTTCTGCATCTCAGAGTTACTCCACTCCAAGGCAGGTTTACCTCTGATCTGTGTTACACAGTTTGGGTCCCATGAATGTGTGGCTGCTCCACAGAGATAAACCACCTAAGTTTCAGTCCTCCAGCATCCCAGGATGCAATTTCCCCTCCCCCGACCCTCCTGTTCTGCATGGACAAATTTTACACCCCCTGAACTCGACTGCCTAGGGGGTGGTGCTGACACCAAGTTAACTCCTCCTCCCTTCCCTGGGGGTCTGACTTAGCAGGCAGCTCACAGGGGCACAGACCAGTCTGGGAGGGATGGCTAGTGGGGCTGGAGAAGGGAGCAAAGTAGGGAGCAAGACCGGGATTTCCATCCTGGGGTAAGGACAATATCCCTGTGAGATATGGCTACCCAATCCCAAGCCCAATGCCAATGCCAGTCCCAATTCCAATTTATTAAAATAAGAGACTTTCTTTAATTTACCTACCCTTTCTTTTTACTTTATTGTTTGTCTTCTTTTATTTTATCCTTTAGTGGCTTCAGTATCTTACTTCCTTAATTTCACCACCCAGTCCCCCAGCTGCCATTCCCACTCATTGCCTCTGCACCTCCCATTTCACTATCCAGTCCCCATCATTAAAACTCTCCCCCTTCCAGCCTCATGCTCCCTCCCTACAAACCACCTCTGCAACCCACCCCCACCTAGAACAGGGAAAGGAGCCTGTCCTGGCTTGCCAGACCTGTAATGGCAACTCACAGCTGTAGATCTTAGTCAGGCCCCTGCTCACCAGCCTCTAGTAGCCAGTCACATCTGTGCAGATTGGGGACAGTAGGAGAAGGTTTTTAGCCTGAACATTGAATTATTCTAAATTCAAGCTAACACTAACACTGATCAACATTTGAGAGGTTTAAAGTATAATGTGTACCAAAGCCCTCACACTATTAATGTCTATCTGCTCTTAAAGATACTTTTCTATAACCATTTCCAAATATGGAATAGTTGTTTTCACAAGCCCCACACCATGATCTCTAATGTTTCCAGACACATACCAACCCTTTTCTCCCCTCCCTCTTTTTTTAGGATTCATTTAAATCTATAGAAATGCCATGACATGTCTAGAACTACAGACATGCTGTAACATGCCTCGCAATAGCTGTGGCTGGGGGAAGGGACTCTTACTCTCCCAGAAGGTCAGAGAAAGCATATTAGGCCACCTTCTCTTTGTTAGGAGCAACAGACCTCTTCTCCACCTAGATCTAGGCACCTACTTGAAAAATAAGGATCCATCTGCTCCCTGACTAATCAAAGATACCAGCAACAATACTTCCATCTGCTTCTATGATTTATCTCCCTGGATCCACTCTTTCCCTCCTGCCAAACACAGAATTCCCATCTGTCACAACAGAAATTAAGGTTGGATGTTAGGAAGAACCTTCTCACTATGAGGATGGCTACCCTGATACAGACTACCAGAGAGGTTGGAAGATATTAAGAGTAAGGCCCCTGGCAGATATTCATTTAAATGAGCCAGGAGATCTGCTCCCCAATCCCAGCAATTGTGCATCCTGCCATGCCAGACATGCACGGTGGGAGGTACAATTTTGGGATAGGGGATCAGATCCTAATTGTACCCTACCTACCAATGAACCAGGAAGTTGAAAGCTGGGTGCCCTCAGGTCTGCAGCAAGGGCTGACAATTAGCTGGTTGTTGTCCCAGTGGGGACTGCAATGGAGCCCATTTGCACCCCAGCGCAGTCTCCGGCTGAAGCTGACCGTCAGCCTAGTTGGAACATCACCAGTGAGGTCCCCAACCAAAGATGACAATCAGCTGATTGTTGGCCAGGCAGGGACCACAAACTGGGGCTAGTTTGGGACCCTGTGTTCTCTGTCTTGAGCTAATAATCAGCTGGTTGTTGGACAGTGGGGACTGCACTGGGGTTAGTTTCAGACTCTGATTGCGTCCCCAGCCTGAACCAACAATCAGCTGATTGTCAGGCTGGCCACATGTTAAATTTAAGGTGCCATACAAACCATTTTGATTATTTTTTCTGACAATTTCATTTAGGAAAAAAATGAAAAAAAAGATGTCAAAATGCCATCTTTGATACTTGTACAATGAAAAATGTATTTTTGTTGTCAAATTACTTTTCATTTTGAAGCATTCTTGATCCTATAGAAATATAAGAGAATAAAAATTAAAATCTGCCATTTTGAAATTATTGATGTGAAACATTTTGTTTGACCCACATTTAAAAAAAAATAATTTATATTAATTAAAAACATTTTTGCTTTTCTTTCCTGTCAAAATCTCAAAGTGTATTTTCTGATCAACTTTAGCAATGCATAACAAGAGTTAAAAGCTAAGCTCTTGCAGAACAAATATGACAATAAAAATTACCAAATGAAAGCAATAGACGAATGATAGGTTATGCATGATTGGCTTTAACAAATAATTTGAAATAGCACTCTCTAATAGATTCTAAGCAAGTTGAATATTTATTACCAAATGATAACTGAAGATATCAGAATTTAATGTGTAGAGTTGAGGCGGGTGGAATGTAGTGGATTATGACTAGTATTTCTGTTATAATTAGTCTTGTTTGAATACAGTCCTCTAGAGTGACAGGACCCCACCCCAAATGGAGGAAGAGTCTGCTGCAAGGATGTCAGTACTTTGAAACCTTACAATGAGAACAGGAGACAGAAAAGTGGAAGCGGCAGAAACAGCATGTCACAGGCTGAATCAAGAATCCAAAGTCACCCACCCTACATAGAAACACATGCCCAGGTTGCAGCAGAGTCTGTCGATCCCAGATTGGCCTCATCAGCCATCTTCAGACCCACAGATAAGATAATCATGGAAGACAATCATGATTGTCCCATGACCGTGAGGGATTGCCAAAGTAGAAGAAAGTGACAGAGATGAGGAAACAAAGGCAAACTGATGAAATTCAGAGATAAAACTGCAATCCTGCAGGATATTAGCAGAGCTGCAAACATGACTGAGGAAAGAATTATAATATAAATGGGACTTAAAATTATTAAAATGTTATCAAAATTAAAAGATTCATATTTTAAATATGCAAGGTAATAGATCTGGGGAAGTGATCCAAAATGAGATATTCAACTTGAGAGAAAAACATCTGGAAATCAGTATACAGAGACAATGTAAAAAGTGAGAGTGAAAAGTAAATTAGATGCGAGTTTGGAATGGAATGCAGCCGTCAAAATGGTCCGTGCGTTCTATGATTCAGATATAGAGTGTGCTGTATTTAAGTTACAGGTACTTGTCCAAATACCAAATTGCTAGCCTTGATATTTATTGCATCTGAATCTAACAAGTGGAATGGAGCCAGCAAGGAACAGAAGCCTGAAGCAGACTGGAGAAAATGGAAAATCCTTAAAAACAGAGTCCCTATTCTCTAATAAAATTCCTAATTCTTCTAACTGAAATGCCAGTTGTTCATATTAGTTCTGTCAATGTGAACTAAGATACTACATATTGCTCAAAACCAGGCAAAAATGTTGGGGCGAGGTCCAGAGAAGTATTGAAGTACCCAATGCCTATTTAGGTACCCTCAATGAGGGCTACACAAGAGAAACATAGGCATTAGATAGGCTCCTAAGCACCCTTTTTGGACCTAGTACTTTTTGTCCATAACAGAGTGCTTTTCATTTTGGCAGTCAGAAAAAAAACCCAGCTATACAGGGTCATTTACATGGGGCTCAGAAATGGTATAACAATTCAACTACAGGTGTTAAATCACTTTGCACGAGTCAAAATGAATTAATCGTCACCATGAATGTACTCACTTAGGAATAAAGTATTTTTAAATCACTTTACCCCTAAACTACTTATTTTTTAAGGTGCTTCCCTGTCTTACCTTCTTCCTGAGTTCAAATTAAAAGAGTTTCCCACCTCTCTTTATTCCTGAATGGGAATATTCACATGGGCAATTACTGAACTCTAACTTTAGCATTCACTTTATCCCTTTAGCTGATTGCTGTATCTCCTTAGTATTCTTGTGTAGTCCTCAGTTTACTATCTTGCATCTTTTATAACAAACAAAGGAAAGAGTTCTCAAATCTGCATGGATACTTTATTCCTCTACTTTTTCTTCTATATTTCCACAGTACTTACTTATATCCTCAGGCTCCTGCAGAAATTAAATAACTTATATACTATGTATTATATTTGGTACAGCCACTTATTTCCCTTATCTAGTCCAATCTCTCTCCTTAATAACTGTACAAATAGCGACAAAATTACTCTGAAAGAGGTCACTAATTTCATGCTAACAGACCTTATCCCCTCCTGAACTGAATAGCTTAATTAAAATAAAACCATATTTCACACTTTTCAGAATCCAACAGCATTCCTTTATTTTTATCTTTCAAATAAATTTTTGCTTTCAGATTCATATCCTCTAAAAAGTAATGAACTGAATTATTCATGAATAACTAATACAACAGATAGAGCTATTTTTATGGCATAAAGATAGCCAGTCCCTCAATAAATCCCAATCTGTCTGTGCATAAACAAAGTAACCATTTATATGTGTAAATCATAATCCACTGCTTAGAAAAGGTTAAGTTTCAATTGAATTTAATTAGAAATTTTGCATGAGTTAAAATGTAAATATTCATCAAATTATACTCTTACCATAGTTGTCTCCTGAATTGATCCAAAGCTGTTAATGAAAATGTTGACCGCTACATCAACTGGAATCCCTAAAAAAAAAAGAAAAAAAGTTAACTCTATTGTTCTACATTTAGGGCAATCCTCTTCTGAACTAGTGAAAATGTATACCATCCTGGCAGTAGAAGAGCGTCCTTAAGTTATACATAAATTATACTCACCTAAAGGCCATTTCAAAGCCAGATAATTTCAAAGTACATTTTGTGTAAATATGAATAAAAGCATTTGCTGGTCTGTGGAAATGGTATTTAATTCTTCTACAGTTACTAGAAGTAACTGAGACTTATACGAATTATTTTCATGTTACTGATAAGAATCTAGAACAACTGCTTAGCCTAGAGCTTTAAAGAGAAAACATTTGTGCACTTTGTACATTTTTCAATTCCCATAATTATTCTATTATCATATGGTGTAAGTATGTCTGTGTAGAGGCTAAAGGTACCCCATTTACAGCTTATCAGCCCCTAGCACAAGGCTTCTCTACTTTGCAGACTCCAGCTTGCCAAAAGGGTATTCTAGAAACCAAAATTTGTCAGGGCATTGACATGCTCTACTTTTGCTGCTTCTTCTTCAACCATGCTCACTGTGCCCTAAGGCCAGGTAGGGACATTATACTTTTACCAGCATAAGTGATTAAAAACTGGTCTATACCCATAACAAAACAAAAGTTCAGCACACACAGACTCGTCTAAGATTTGCTCCCCCATACACACACAAAGGGTGCATCCAGACGAGCCCACATGTACATGCAGAGGCCCCATGTGCCATCAGGCCGGGCCAGTTCCACGGAGGCAGGACTCGGCCTAGCATGACATATGGTCCCTGAGAGCAGCACTGAACCCTGAGTGACAGCTCAAGTGGCCCAGACCTGCCTGAAGGCACATGGCCTCACGTTGAGCTGGGCTGGGCCCGCACAATGTGACACAGGCAGCGCCAGGTGGCAGGCAGCTGGGGCTGGGGCTGAGCCATGCATCTCTGCACCATGGGTGGGGGGGATGCCAGGAGGGCCCTGAGTGCCTAGATGGTCACTGATGCTGTGGGGGGGGGGCTGTGGGCCATATGTGGGGAGCATGTGGGCCTTGAAGGTGGGATATGTGTGTTCTATGGGGGGTATGTGGCCTGTATGGTGGGGTGCATGTGGGTTTGCAGGGGGGGCATGTGTGCCCCGCAGGGGTGCATGTGAGCCCTATGGAGGGCTATGGCCCTGTAGGGGGAAGCTGTGGCCCTATAGGGGGGCTGTGGCTCTATGGGGGGAGCTGTGGGCCCTGCAGGGGGGTGGGGTGGCTCCATTTGGGGCCAAGAGGACACGCTTTGATAGTTCAAAGCAGGCCACCACAAGGAGCACATCTTCTGGGCGATAGTTGCCCAGTTGGCAAAACAGAGGCACCCCATCTGCATCTGGCAGGGGCGCATCCATAGGGCAACAGGTCCAAGGGGGCAGATGCTGCTACAGGTGGCAGCAGATCACAGCCAGGCACCAGCCCCCACTGCCAGACTGCTGCAGTGGGTAGAGGGTGCAGGGGTCACTCCAGGTTAGGGCTCATTCAGCAATCCAGCTGGCACAAGGGATAGTGTTCCCAGATACCAAGTGGCCGGGCCTCAGAAGCTCCTGAGGGCAAATAGCTGCTCACCAGGGCAGGTTTTTATATTGCTGGGGCCAGCACATGGCAGGTTTTTATATTGCTCTTTTATACAGCCTCTAACTCCCCACTGAGATCAGAGTCAGACTATTTGTTCAGGAATTAAATTCATGAAAAAGCAATATATACACCATCTTATGGTTTGATTGTGCACTAAGTTTATCAGGTTCAATGTTGTAATTTTGTAAATTCACTTGCAAGTCACTGAGATGACTGTACACTGTACTCAATTACAGAAATATGCATTCTATTTAATGTTTAGTGTTGCTATTTCTTACTAGCACTGACCAGTGAAAGCCTGGTTTCCATGTTATGCATAGGATTGATGCTATGCTGTACTGAGAACTTCTGCAAGTACAAGAATGCTCTATACTCCAAATTACTTCAGTCCCTGAAAGGTTTGGACACAAAATGCTGGCCAAGAAAATCAGTCACGGCTGAGAAATATTTTAATGTGGGTAATCACTTGTTAAAAATATTCTTTTTTTTCTTCTTCCACTTTCCTAAACACTGATGTAACAGTTGTCTTCTTTTTCCTCAGTCTTGATATTTTTTTAAGACTGGCAGCATAAAATAAATGAAAAATTTGGTAAGCTTTAATCCTGTGGCTGATAATGGCAAATTGGTAAAAGTCTACTCAGAAAGATAATCAAGATTATAGCTCTCTAGAGTAGCTTTCTCATATGTGTGTATTATGATTATATTTCCACACAAGCATACAAACACACGCACACATATATAGTTAATTTTTAGCTGAGCAAATGTCACTGTTACAAACTGCAATATAAGAACGGATAATAAATTTGTTTACACTTTCTCAGGGGAAAAGAATCTCATTCTTGGAGTGCTTATGTTGCAGTTGTGTGAATTATTAGATATTTTGTAGAAAACATGTAGTCCATTAATTACTTTAAGTAGAAAGGAGTTATATTTGCCAACAGGGAACAAAATTCACTTGTTTTGAGAAAAAAAAAAGCCGTATATTGAAAAACATACATAAACACATGAACCAGATGCAATTCAAAAGTATATCAATAATGTTTGTCAACATATATTTAAAAGAATTGCACCCATCTAATTTCTGTCTGATTTTGGAACTACTAATTCTGTACATCCCACATCCTAAAGCAAGATGACTGAAAATGACCTACATAAAAAGTCAGTAAAACTGTTTAGTACGTAAAAAGATACTTAAAACTGAAAACCATATTTAAACACTAAATAAAAATCTTTCCTAAAACCTATATAATTTCATTAATATTACAAAGGAATTACATTAAAACTTTAAGATATCACCCTACATACTCTATGCATTATCAGCATCATGGAACATCCATCAGCTGAAAAGGGTATGTGCATCTCAACAATTTCACACCCTTTTCAGAAACGTGATCCTACATAATTTTTTTAGAAATCTAGTTGGCACTGACTTTCTGTTTGTGAATAAGAGAAAAAGAAACGTTAACTTCAAATGATAGAAAATGTCTAATATGTGACAAACCTTTGAAATTTGGTCTTATCCTGGGATCATAAGTGACCAATAGCCTGTTCAAGATATTGCTGGTAGAATTAACAGGTACTCTTGCAAGGTCTTCAGGTGATTGTTGGCTGTAAAAAAAATGTATTTGTTACTATTAAGATGGCAAGAACTGCAAATTTAAATCTACATTTAATATTTCAAATTGATGCCATTCAAGTTACTGATAAGGCCACAAATAATACATTTCTACTAAGAAGTAACCTTCCAAAATACTTGTCTTATTCTACTAATACACTACAGCAGTGACATTTCAATATTTTTCCCAGATGTTATAAAAACCAGTGAAAACACTAATAATTCCTCTGGTTGTAAACAAAATAAAAAACTAGAAAGAGTGAAAATGCACTACTGGTTCTTTTCACCATAAATACCACAAAGGCTTTAAATTCTTCATTAATAGAAAACAGCTACTGGAATATTTTTAGGGACTTTCAGATTAGAAACATAAACCAACTGACAAGGAATTTCTAGGAGTCAAAACACAGGGATTTGGCAGTCTTTTGCTTTCAATTGGACGAGCCACCTATCCCACAGAGCTTTAGAGCCATTGCATAACTTCATTGTTAAGCACCGATGAATCTTTGCTATTAAAAAGGGGCTGCTGGTTCTCATTTTACTTCTGCAGCAGGAAGTGTAAAATCCTACATTAATCTTTTCATGATTATTCAGGTTTTAAATTAAAATGATTACTAAAATTAAAAAAGTTAACATAGGATAGGTAAGAGTAACGTATAACTTGGCATAGTGGACACCATGCCTAATAGTGTACACTTGTACCCATGTAGGACATATGCATAATATCTAAGTAATTCTTACACCTTTAAATGTGTACTACAATAATTTTGTATCAGTCTTGTTTATTAATCAAGATAATGCGCTATAACAAATACACTTTGCAGCAGTCTGTTACCTTTAACTACCCAACTAATAAAGTCATAACAATCATATCCAGTTATTCTAACAAGATCTATTTTCTATAAAACTTATGTTGTTTGGCTTTGCCTACTTTGTTCTCTTTGAATTTGTTAGGAATCCAGGCCTAAATCAGCCAATCCATTATTTTCCTTAGGATCAATGTCAGGTCTGTCAGGTCAGTAATTACTCCTGCTTATTCTATTTTTTTTTTTAAATTGGCACAACATTAGTCTTCTTGCAGTCCTCTGGAACTTCCCCAGTGTTCTAACATTTACTGAAAATGAAGAAAATCCAAATAGCTTTTCAGACAGGTCTTTTACTATATTTTTATGCAAATGTTCTATTGTGTTAAATAAGTAAAATCTATGTATCACTTAAAAAATAGAGATACTTCATATTTCCAGAGGCTGCAGGGCTGGAGACCCAGGAGGACAAGGGCAGCCCCGGTGGTGGCATCCTAGAACCCATCACTGGCATCCCTGGTAGGGTCCAGGTAGGTGGACAGGGTAGAGGCTGCAGGTGCATAGCGGCAGCCCTGGGGGCGGGGGGTACATGGCAGGCAGACAGGCAGTCACTGCACATGGAGGAGCCAGGAGGGGTGAGACAGCCATGGGTCAGGTGGCAGTCGATGCAGTGGGCCAGGAGGACCAGTGTGGAGGCCAGGAGCATGGGGCACTGCCAGGGGTAGGGGTAGGGGTAGGAGTAGCCATAACATGGGGAGGCAGAGGCAGTGAGAAGAGCACTGTCGCATGCTGTCCTTGCACTGCACACGCTGCTCCTACCCAAAGCAGTGGCTGGCCAGAAAGTAGTGAGCAGGGCTGCCTTTCAAAAGGGCTGCCAGTTAGTGGCAGCTGCTGCTGAAGCCTGGAGCTCCCCCTGGCACTGGCAGGGGCCCATTGCAGGGCCCCTGGAAGCAGAAGCAGATTGGCAGTAAATCTGCTCCAGCTTCCCTGCACAGACATCTGCCTGGCACCATTTATTCATGAGTAAACTGGTGCCACAGCAAATGCACATGGAGATGTGCCCTGTGGCAAAGATACATTGTGTAATTCCATAGATATGTTATACCAGCTTTATCTACAGCAGTTGTATGTCATGATAATTCCCTAACAGGCAAAGTTCTTAAGAAACTGAATAATATTTTAGCCCATATTTTTATTTAAAATGTGTCATCTGGGTGCCTAAAGATAATAAAAATTGTATTTTAAAACAATAGCATTTAACATTGCATTCTCTTTCACAACCAAGATCTCATAATTGTCCTCTTAAACTTAAAGTAGTATAAGAAATGGATGTATTATGGTGCTACAGGTTTTTATTTACATACTGCCAGAGGGAAAAAGAGAAATCTGAAGGTGGGCCTTCATTCTTCAATAATAATAATTCATTCAATTCCCTTTAAAATTGAAAAGCATTTATTAGGTATTCTTTAGGCAAGCTATAAGTCTAATCAGCATTCTTCCTTCCCAAAAATAACACAAGGTATTATATCAGTTATAGGATCACAGGAAAGCAGGGCTGGAAGGGAGTTCATGTGATCATCTAGTCCAGCCTCTGCTCAGTCCAGGTTTATCTCTTACTAAACCAACCCAGTCAAGCTTCTATTTAATTTGCTCTTGAAAATTGCCAGGGATGGAAATCCAATGACAGAACTAAAGCTTACTAATACAAATGGGAAATATAAGGTAAAGATAACCTCAAAATTAAATGCATGCAATTTGGAAGTCTCTAACAATTTCTAGGTTAGTTACCTGAATTTCTATTTAACCTGGAGAAAATCTGAATAGCTATCACTCTCAAATATAAAATGCATTTTTTTGTATTCATTTTTGGTTTTAGACCACTCATTGCTAATGTGAAATAACACAAAAATATTTATCAAGATATAAAGTTGAACATCAGAACATCAGCAACCAGATTAGGTTAACCACCACAAGAATATTCCCAAAACAAATATTATTACCCTATCTTAATTAAGATTACATATTAATTCTTTATAATCTTCATCTGCTTCAGTCGGATTAATATACAATGCTTATTTTCATTTTTTTCTTTACACATATTCATTGATTGTTGAATTCAATATGTATTCATCAACAATCGCTCCTGCAAAATTTTTCTTTCTCCTTTAGTTACATTTTTAAAATACATCTTACTCATCTCTAGTAATGGATGAAGGAGGGTGAGAAAGGCCTTCCATTTTCTAAAAATTTCTCAAGAATCACATTTACAAATCCCTACCTTTAATTTTGATGAAGAGAAGAGATTCTGAGAGGTTTTGATCAAATGAAGAGATTTGTTTCATTTTTTCAGTGTTTGTGTTTGCTACTGATCATTGGCTATGACCAGTGAAAGTATCTCGTATAAATATATCCAACAATTTTGGATTACTTTCTTTTTGCAGATGTCACAGAATAAAATAACATTAAACTGAAAGAGAAATCTTTCTTCCTTTACAAATTCCTGAGACCATTCTGTTTCTCATTTGAAGGAAAACAGCATGAAGAAAGGATGCCAGGTGGTATCTGGAAGAGTCAATTGATTCAGTACTGAACAGCATCATGCTACACTGATATCTGTGAAGGCTTGTACAATCTTGGTTAATCATGTAAAAGTGTCATGGAGTTATCTATTTCTCACTTGCACACAATCACACTCATTCATCTCTGGACAAAGTGAACCATGAAACTGTTTGCAGTTGCTGCATACAGAGATAAGAAATTAGAAATTCACTCTCTGATGTACTTTGTGATCCTCCAATTCTAGCTACTTCTGTTCCCCAGGATATTTCTTGACTAGCAAATAAGAATTAAAGTGGGAGAAACTAGGGCAGAAATAAAAAAATCACTCAGCCTTCTTTACCCTATTTGTAAAATTCTAGAATTCTAGTAGATTCTATTTGCCAACACACATCCTTTTTAGTTTTGCTGAGATGCTAATTTTCTGTGCTCTTATGCTGTATGCCATACTGGGTGCATCTACACATGATCACTAGCTATGTTACTGTAGTGGCGCTCTCCCCACTTACAGTGTACCGCTATGGTGATGTAGTGGGGAAATCTTCCTGTATGCTGCCCATACAGCACAGTACAAGCAATTACTTCCATGTTTTTGTACTAAAACACGGTGCAATAACAACATTGCCGCACAGCAATGTGTAGATACAGCCACTGATACTTGATAATATAGATCCTGCTTTGTTTACAAGGAGGATAGAATTTTCCAAAGGAGCTCAGGACCAGAGACCAGTATTAAAAAGTGACTTGGCATATATCTATATTGTTTCCAGAAACACAGCTTTCAGACATGTCCTGACCACCAGTACCTGCTCTGCACACAGCAAATCCAGAAATGGGGCAGTGAAACTGCCTTGGAAGCATCCCTTGCATCTGCCCTCAAGCACACTCTTGGAACTCTTGGAAAGGGGCTGTTAGGGGTGCACCTCGAGAGTGGTTTCACCTCATTTGCAGAAGTGGTATAGATATACCCTTCTGGTCTTGAGACCCTAATTGTCAGTGAGAGTCAATGAGCCCCAGAACCATGTAGGCAATTTTTGAAAATGTTACCTTAAAGAAGCTGGGCACATTATTTGAACTACAGGTAGTCTTCACCTTACAATGTTTCGAGTTACAATGTTTCGCACTTACGAGGTTTATAAATTGACACCCCATTTCAACTTTCTGATGGCAGTTTTGACTTTACAACACTTGATCTGATGCCATGCCATGCCAGTGAACAAGTTTGCTGCATCACCCATCTCCCTGGAGAACATCTGTCCAAACTTCCTTGGAAACTTTCTTTAAGAAAGTAGACAAGACTCTAGAAAAACCTGGAGCCAAGACTCCTGAGAAGACTCCAGTCAAGAGCCCTTCAAAAAATCCAACAAAGTCACCTCAAAGAAGTCCTTCCAAATCAATATGATTGCCATTTACAATATAAATACATTAATGTAGCTATAGAGTTAATAAATGTCATAGATATTAGGGCTGGAAGGGACCTTGGAAGATCGAGTCCAGTCCCTGCCCCAGGAAGTCAGCTGGGGTCATAGGATCCCAGCAAGATAAACATCCAAATTTGTCTCAAAGGTGTTCAAAGTAGGTGCTTGAGCCAATTCTGATGGCAGGCTATTCCAGACCTTGGGGGCTCGGACAGTGAAGAAATTCTTCCTTATGTCCAGCCTGAAACAGTCTTACAGAAGTTTATAACCATTCGACCTTGTCACCTCTTGGGGTGCTCTGTTGAACAATCATTCCCCCAGATCCTGGTGAACACCCCTGATAAACTTATAGGTGGTTATCAGACCACCCCTGAGCCTGCACTTTTCCAGGCTAAAGAGTCCCATAGATCTCAGCCTGTCGTCGTAAGGTCTGTTTTCTTGACCTCTGTTCATGTGCATGGCTCTTCTCTGAACTCTCTCAAGCTTCTCCACATCCTTTTTGAATTGTGAAGCCCAAAACTGGACGCAGTACTCCAGCTGCCATCTCACCAAGGCTGAGTACAATGGGAGAATGATGTCCTGGGATTTGCTTGAGAAGCATCTATGGATGCAAGCCAGCGTTTTGCTTGCTTTACTAGCCACAGCATCACATTGCAGGCTCATGTCCATCTTGTGATCAATCATGACACCCCAAGTCCCTTTCATCCATAGTGCTAGCCAGCGTAACACTGCTGAGCCTATAAGGATGCTGCAGGTTTTTCCTCCCAAGGTGGAGAACCTTGAATTTTTCGGTGTTAAACACCATCAGGTTCTCGTCTGCCCATTTCCTGAGCCTGTCTGGATCACCCTCCTGTCCTCGGGTGTGGATGCTTCACCCCAGAGTTTGGCATCATCGGTGAACTTGGCCAGTCTGCTTCTGACTCCAATGTCCACATCATTAATGAAGATGTAGAACAATATAGGTCCGAGGAGACAGCCTATAATTGGACTCACCTATAATTGATTGAGTACAAAATTCTGGGTTATTTTTGGCAAAAATAGGGTATTGGGCCTTGGTTCAGGAACCAATCTCCCATTTATCCCATTGTTTCCTATGGGAAAATCAGTTCCGAGTTACAACGTTTTGACTTAAGACATGGTTTTCAGGAACCAATTGTGTCGTAAGTCCAAGGACTGCCCATATATCCAGTTTTGTCCACCAGTCATCACTGCAAATAGGTGTGAGTTCCAGGTGCATAGTTAAACTATATGCAAATTAGATTTGCCAAATAACAAGGGCCCATGCATACAAGCTAGTGAACATGAGGTAAAGAGGACTGGGATTTGTCTTGTGTCAGCAACTCTATTGTAACTCCCCATGCTGTGGATTGATCTTCATGGCAACTGGCTGAAATTAATGAATGCTGTATATGCTCTCACTTTTAGGGGGATGATGAGAATACAGCCCTTCATTTCCTTCAGATAATTTACTTATATAAGTAATGTGGGTATACACCATGTCAGGTCATGTATACCCACACATACAACTGCAGAAAGAAGAAGGCTCAAAAAGAAGGAGACATAGTGTGGTAGCTGAGTAACTGAAATGAGTCTCCTTCAGAAACAAGCTTCTGGGGGATCCATGCAGATAACCAGGTAAAAAGGTCACACGATGTGAGGAAAACTGCTTATAAGAGAAGCAAGGCAACAAGTAATCTGGGGAACCAATAGGGATTGGGCAAAATTAACTACAGCTGCTTCCCTAGATTAGAAACCAGAAGAAGTTACTAAAAACAAGGTAGTTCAACCCAACAGGAATGAGGTTGTTGTCTCCTGGAAAGGATCTCCCAATTCATTTAACTCTGATGCTCTGAGAATTAACAGCTTATTATGGACCCATAACCAAATCAGGAACAGTGATGGTTTGTATAAAAGTAAAATTGAAGCAAACCCACTGCAAATTGTTGCAGAACTGTGAAAGGTCATAAAATGGGTGATGGTCAGACTCAAAATAGAAGTGTTATCTGGTTTAGTTACAAGTGGACAGATCAGCACTCTGATAAAAGAAATACAAGTCCTGCAAGATCGCCGTATGCCCATGGCCAGGTAGCTGGTATGATCTTCCCCAGGTCTCACTACCTACCAGAGGAAATCTATACTAATGCTGGCAATTTTTGCTGCACCTCTTGCATAATGGTTTAAGGCCTTTTCCCCATGGGTAGTATGGTAGATTCCACAAGCAGCATTAAGGATATTTTAAACAATCAGCTGTTACCCAAATTTGGAACAGTCACTTTGGACCTATACCTCTGACGCAGCCATAAGGGCAGTACTACCTCAGAAGTGTGATAGTAAGAGATTCCAGTGTTATGTTTGAATTGCAAGCTGCTCCCTAGTTCCAGGAATATTTCCTTACTTTATTTAGTGATTGTTTGATATGAATATAAAAGCAGTCTTGGAAGGAGGAAACTGAATCCGGACTCTCTTTTCCCCTCTTCCTTAGGTGAGTGCCATAACCACTCATTACAGATTCATGGGGTGCCTGTAGACATCCAGAGATGCTGCTCTGATGCACTGTAATTACAGTGTGTTGGAGCAGACTCAATTAATTGAGTCTGCTGGAGCATGACACTTAGCGCACTCCAGGAGCCTTTGTGTCTCAAAATGGCCTCACTTCAAAATGGCCACAGCCACCACCATCATTTTGAAGCGTGGGACACTGAATACACAAGACACTGCTGGTGCTTTAATTAGAGCGGCTCTCAGAGTCACTTTAATTAAAGCATTCCCCTTCCCCACCCCCAGAGCATGTTTAAAGACTAAGTGAACTTTGGCACATAAATGTGATCCCACTTCCCCTTGACAAAGTCCTTGAAAAAATTACACAAACTTTTGTAATATGTCGTCCTCCTAATCTCGTTCACTTTTTGTGTTACAAGTTTCCCTTGGACTCAAGCAGGTTAGAACAGAATCACAATTATTCCTCTAACAGGTGGAACAGATTCTCACTCTTCATGTACATATAATAGGAGTGATAATGATGTACGCCACTGAGAATAATGAATGTCCTCATCGGAGAAGAAAAGAAGTTCATATCAAATGTGATAATACTTGCAAATTACAGTGACATATCAGATGCTGCAATATGTTCCACTATATCCTTTGGTTAGATAGAATCAAAATCTGCTGTTTTAGTTGTGCTGCTACCAGAAATTTTTAAAAAATAATATAGCAGTATATGTTGGACATTTATTTCTATCATTAATCTCTTGAGCTCTTTAACAGTAGTACATGATGCTAGATCATCACCTGTGAACTTTAAACAGATGCTGGCAGTGGGGTTTATGTGTTACATCACAGTCTGGACAACAGAACAGTGGCTTGCTGTGAAATGACATAAGGATTAACTTGACTGGGATGTGTCTATTTCTTTCCTGATGGTTATACCACATGGCAAGGGTATATACATGCTATTTTTCTAAAACTATGGATGCCAGAGCATAATGAGATCTTAGGAAAGGAGATTGCAGATGTGAAAAAAAAAGAGAGAATAAAAAGCATTATTCATTATCCATCCTTCCCCAATAGCTATGTCCAAAAAGTATGGTCCCTGATAGAGTTCACTGAGGTTGCAAGGATTCCTTAAGACAATAAGTCCCAGAGTATGTCTTGTAAGCCCAGAAGAATGAGATGTAATGTATTCTGACACAGTCAGTCAACAATCTCACAAACTCAAGAGAGCCTCATAAAGTTCCAACTGAGAATGACGTATGCTTTCTTGACCACTTACTAGACCTTAGCACTCCTGATTTCTCTGACCTTCTGAGGCTGGCAGATGGCAGAATTCACATGCTCTGGAGGGCTTTACGGGGCCATTTCTCAACTTCAGAAAAGGTAATGTTCTATTGACTATAATCCAGATTATGATTTGTCCTCTTGCTTCCTTGGTAAGAAACTATGGAGAACCACATTGCATTTCCTAGATCTTATTTACTAGGTCGTATATTCTTCCTGTTCACATGAAGAAAAGTGAGTATAGTCCTTAAAAGTCTGAGCAAGGAACATTCTTTGATGAGATGAAGGGTTCCTGCCTAGAGCAGGGGATTGGACTGGATGATGACTTGATGTCCCTTTGAGCCTTGTGCTTCAATGATACTATGATTTCTATGATTCTATGAAATAAAGGATCTTGAAATTCAAGCACAGGACTAGGATTCAAGTAATTTGGGTTCTATTCTTAACAGTCACAAACTCCTAGGCCTGAACCCTAAAACTGCTGGTCTGTTAATGAACAGAAGCACAAGATAGATGCCCCCTCCCCGCCCCGTGAAATCAATTCAGGCTTGATTAAAAAATATTTTGATGTTATTATTTATATTGTTCTTAAAAATAATTCTTAATTTAATGCAAAATATATTAAGGCCTATTCTCTTTCAACAGCTAAATAAAAACAATAAATATGTAGATATATCTCAAAACATTATGATGTGGGCTGCATTATTTTCTATATGCCAAAAAAGAACCAGAGGAAGTCATTTAAATTTGTGGCCATAATATATAAATATGATCAAGGCTCAATTCTTGGAGGGACTAGAGGCTGTTCTTCTGGGTGCAAGGGACTGGCAAATTTATTACAAGTCTTGGGATAAAGCCTCTGACTCTAGTACACACCATCATATCTGTCATCAAGATCACTTGGATGAGCCCACATTGGTGATTTCACTCCTATGTTATAGCTTGTCCCTACCCGAGCTCTGGTTGGCTCAGCTCTCAAATTATGACTACTCCACTCACTATGGAAAACACTGATATGCCTACTACCAGCCCAGGCTTTCAAATGCTTCTGGACACTTCAAATGGCTTCATTTTGTCTCCTTGTACATGTGCACAGACAGAGATACAAACAAACAAAAATCCTTTCTTTTCTGAACAGCTTCCTTTTCTGCTTCTAAATAAATACATTCCTGTAGTGCAGAGGCAGGCAAAATGCAGCCCGCATTCCACATGCAGCCTGCCAGGCCATTGCATTCAGCCCACGGGACCCCTAAAAAATTTAGAAAATAAATATTAATCTGCCCCCGGCTGCCTGTCATGCGGCCCTTGATGGCTTGCCAAAACTCAGTAAGCGGCCCTCTGCCCAAAATAATTGCCCACCCCTGCAGTAGTGCAAAAGGCGTGTGTTATACAAACAAATGTCTTGGATTACTTGTAGTTCTTTTGTTTTTCCAAAGGTATGAGTGGACTGTGGGTGCAGATGTACAGGGGTAGTTATAAAACATGGGAGAAGGAGGTCAAGCAGGATGTGCAACTAGGAAGAAGCAATGTTGTGTTGCTCATGTCAAATACAGGCATTGGGGAAGAAACAATGTTTTTCAGTGTGCAGCTTCCAGTGTTGATTTCAGCAAATGTGAACAGGAAAGGAAAAAATCCCTGCTATGCAGCAGGTTGTAAAAATGATTCTATCTGGGAATATTTTAAAAGAAATTCCTGTTCTTTGGGGTAAAAAGGGGATAAGGAAGAGGGCATCTCTGAACAAACTAGTTAGAAATCTTATTTTCCCAAAAGCCTAATGGACTGGCAACTGTCCTAATTCAGCTGCTTGACACATCATGGGTAAAAAAGTTTCCATTAAATCATATATCCACATTTTTAATGGTCATATCAACCAATGAAAAGTCACCTCTGTTTTAAAAAAAATAACTGAATTGCAAAGTTGATTAAAAATGATGATTTAATTCCTTAGTTTAAATCAATCCACTCTGAGTACAACCTACACTGAGGTTATCAGCTGCAGGAACTTCAGGGTAAGTTATATCTTATGCACAGACCGTACTAGATCTGTGGAATGTTAAGCAGTGTTAAAGTTTGGAGCAGTGTATCTCGGGATGCTTGAGGACTGCAAATTGTTTGTTTTATTTCCATGGAACAGCCTGAAGCTACCCTAACACAAGCTAGGTAGCAAGGCCAAGAGTTAAGCCTTGCCTGAAGTGGCATAACTTTGAGGGACTCCAAGGGCACTTAGCAGAAGTTAATAAGATTTAAGGTACAGACACTTGCATTTTAAGTGCCCTTAGAATAGCCTAAGTGTAACGTGTAACTTCACCCGCATACTAACGTGTGCATGTGTGTGTTTGTGTGCATGTGCACATGCATATAATCCATATACAATCGATAATATTGAAATATCTATAATTTAATATTATCAATTCTATATAGGTTATGTGCACACACACACATGCATACATGATGTATGTACAACATGTCGCAAACTGATTCTAAAGGTCTGGAAAAGATGTCGATACAGCCTAAACTAAATGTCAGCAAAAACTATGACTGCTTTAACTGCATTATGTAAATAAAAATAGTTATTTAAGGAAGTAGAAGGGGCAGCAAAACCATAGAGTGAAGAGAAGATATCAGAAGTAGCTGTCAGAAATGGCCAAGTAGTAGCATTTGGTTTATAGTTACTACTGATACTCTGTGGGTATGTCTACATGTGCACTAACTGCAAAGTAAGTGGTTTTTAGACCGGCATCTACATGTATAGGTGTTACTGAGTAGTAGCACTGTGTGCGCTCCAACTTGGGAGTAAAGTTACATGTGCCTTACTGCACAGTAACTATTTACGCAGTAACTAAGTGGGTGGAAATTTGCTGCCTGCATGAAGTAACTATAAACCAAATTTGTTACCTGCACGATGCAGGTAGGAAATTTATGGTCAACTCAGCATAAGTCACCAGAGGTACTGCACAGTACAGGTGCACACATGTAAACATACACCTGTACTGCATAGTAACTTTCAGTTACTGCACAGTAACTTAAGTTACTGCGCAATAATTGTGCATGTGTAGACGTGCCCAGTGTATAGCTACTTCTCTCTGCTCCACACGTAAATATTATAGATCATCCTTGTCTAACAGCTCCATAGCTGATCCATAGTTGATCCAATAAAAGCAAACCTTGATCCTTGCATATTCCCTGGATCATCACAGCTATATGAACACTACAACTATACCATAATATTGTTTATTAGGATTAGAAATTCCTTGGATGTGGTACCATATGGTTATACAGTGTCTAGTATAATAGGGCCAAGATGTCAGTTAGAGTATTAGGCCCCCTCTACACATTAACCGTTTTATCACAAGTTGAGATCCAGCTACACGTTCAACCAATTAATGCTGTGATTAAACAACCAATAAGCTACAAAGTTATTCCACAGAAAATGCATAATAATTTTGTAGCTAATTCTAACCCTGTCATTAACTGAATGTGTAGCGAAGTGCTCCACAGGGATGCACAACCTGCTGCCAGCCCCACAGCTGACAAGATTCAAACTAGTGCAGCGTTCCCTGCACTGACCCGACTGTGTGGCTAGTTAACTGTGGCTCTTGCAGCGGAGAGAAAACTGCCTTGCCTGAGAGCCTCATAAGGTGCTCCCACTGCCCCCCCCGTGACCCCTGCATCTTATGAGGCTTTTGGCGGGGCAGCATTCCAAGCATTACCCCTGCTGCAAGCCCCACAGCTGACCAGGTTCACAGTGATAGCAGCATTCTTCCCACTGCTCCCACTGCAAGCCCTTCAGCCAATGGGGAACCCTGCCCCCAATGCAAACCCTGTCGCAGTTGTGAGAGCTGGGCAAAATCCCCCTGCACTGGTGATAAAGTGCAATGGGATCTAATGCATGATCCTACAATCACACCAGTTGCCATGCTCCTGTGGCATGGCAGGAAGTGCAATTGTGTGGACCAGACTTTAAATCTCATAGTTGCTTTACCTGCACATGTAGAGGGGCCTCATACAAATTTAAGTCTGATGTTACAATCCAAAGCAAAAATGATCTTCACCTGTACTTGGAGCAAAATATTCAGGAAAAAAAAATTAAAAACCTTCAAATTGTTTCAATATATGTTAACCAGAATTATTGGGAATTAAAAGAAGAAAAAAACTTACTCTAGGGAAAAACCTAAGCTATAGAAAAACTTCAAAAATCCTAGAAACTAGATACTGAATTTCATAGTTTCAAAGTTTCATAGATTTAGGGTCGGAAGGGACCTAGTAGATCTTCTAGCCCGACCCCCCGCCAGGGC
>NW_017729029.1:62940240-62943465 GCF_001723915.1 Gavialis gangeticus | reverse complement strand
TCCAGCTGTGGCCTGACCAGCGTCGCGTAGAGGGGGAGGATCACCTCCTTGGCTCTACTCGAGATGCACCTGTGGATGCACGACAAGGTCCGGTTAGCCCTGCCAACCATGACCTCGCATTGTCGGCCCATGTTCATCTTGGAGTCGATAATGACTCCAAGATCTCTTTCTGCCTCCATGCTCTCGAGTAGGGAGTTCCCCATTGTGTAAGTGTGCTGCTGGTTCCTACTGCCCAAGTGCAGCACCCTGCACTTGTCCGTATTGAAACGCATCCTGTTCCTGTTAGCCCACTCCTGTAACCTATCCAGATCCCTCTGCAATCTCTCACTCCCTGCTAGCGTGCTCACCTCCCCCCAAATTTTGTAACTTCAGTTACAAAGATGCCTCTCTTCACATTCCTGTACATCAACAACACATGGGGCTTATATAAATCAATAAAATATGAGGGAGGGGTAGTCTATAAGGTTCATCTCTCCCATGCCTTCTGCCTAACATTTAATAGCTAACTTTTGCTTCCTTTGCCATTGGCAACTAGGGGTGCATTGATAGAGACTTTTTGGGCCAACACCAATAGCCAGTTTTTAAGGAGGCCTATGAGCCAATCCCAATCTGATTTCCGATATGCAGCCCAGCAGCTTGAAAAGCAGTCTCCAGTTGGCAAGTCTCTTGTGGTGGAAGGGGAAGGGGAAGGGAAGATGTGGGGGAGGGCAGATGGAGGCCCTTGGGGTGAGGGAAGCAGTGGGGCTGGGGCTGGGGCAGGTGCTACCCAGCTGGGGTGGGGCTGCTCCCACTGCCGCATGCACCCCAGGAGGGCATGTGGGGAGCGTGCCCCAGATCTGTGAGGGGCAGGCTGCCATTGTGGGCTGAAGTCAGGGCCGTGCCAGGCTCTTCCCAGCAGGGCTGGGCTGGGCTGTGTTCAGGATGGGTGGCAGTGGCACTAGGAGGGGACTGTTGGGAGGGGCTGCAGCCACACCAAAATTCACTGTAGCCCCCCCAGTGTCCCTCTTAGCACCACCACCTGCCCTGCCTCAAGCACAGCCCAGCCCAATCTCGTACTGGGAAAAGCCTGGCGCAGCCCTGGTCGCAGCCCACAGTGGCAGCCCACCCCACACACAGATCTGGGGGCACATGCCCACATGTCCTCCCAGTGTGCGTGCAGCAGCAGGAGCCTCCCCCTCCTCCCCACACCTCCCAGACAAGTTGCAGCTCCATCCCGCATCCCGCCCTGCCCCAGATTTACATACATATATCTATGTATTTTAGTCATTAAATCCTAAGAAGGACATAACCAGTAAGCATCAGTTTTGTGGAGCAGAAAGCAAGAGTCTGCTCGATTTCAAAATAAATCCTAAACAAACTGGTGCAGAGCCAGACAGACAAAAGAACAGAACACCATGCTAATTATCACATATAATCATTCAATACACATAGGACCAAGAATCATGAATAATTATTGCAAAAGGTTCTAAACAAAGCAGCATTTTCTTATCTGGAAAACAAGTAAAAGTTTCCAGTAAGTATTGGTACATAATAAAAAATGGACTTTCCCATGCCAATTTCCATCTCTGTTGTCAGCTTCATGGTGATACTAATTAATTTCATATGAGACCATGACAGATGGCTGACAGCTTGCATTCTAATATGAATGTAGATAAAGGTAAAACATATTGATATGTGTGACCCAACAGTACAATGAAAACTGCGGTAAAGTCCAAAGACCATTTATATTCATAATTTGTTTTACAATATTAAATTACCTGCATGAAATTACCCTCTCTCCAACCAAACATTAATACTAGACAGGATATAAATTGTTCCTAGAGATGCTAAATGACTTTTTACTCATATACACAAGTGGCTCTGGCCTACAAAATGCTGTACATTTCTTTAACTCTTTATACTGTAACGTAAGACAGTAATTCAGTCATTAACTTTTTATTTTACTTCACTCAAGGTTAATGTAAATAAAAGATAAATGAACATTTCAGCTATATGATAAATATCTACTTCTATTAGCTATTTTTATTATAACAATTTAAAAAATAATTTAAAAGTATTCAGTATCAAATGGGCATAATTTAATTCTTTTCTGGAAATTCCTTTTTCTAAAAAAATTCTCATCCAACTTTGTTGACAGACCATTTTCTTCCATGGTATATTTGGTTAACCCATATGTAGTAATTTATTTCAGATTTTACTTGATAATTTTTTAGAAAAAATATTTCAATTTTCAGGAAAAAAGACAGGCAGATTTAATTATCCCTTCAACATGAAAAATAGCCCTCTGAAATATACAGTGTTATCCATTCCAGCAACTAAGACTTTTGATAGGGCTATGTGGATGCTGCATAGATATTTTACAGAGCTCACAGATTAAATTTTTGCAGCCTGTGTGAGTTTATCAACCATATTTATTTTGTAGGATGTTTTTAACCAACTAGTAGCAACAGGTATACTCACACAGGTGTCTTCATCATGATCAGGTCAATGGCAAATAAAATGGGAAGAAATATTGTCAGAAGATAAAATTCCACCACTCTAAAAATGAACATGTTCATCAATTGACATTAGAAGTCTTCTAGATGCTGTCCACCTGTTCAAATATGGACCCTCCCAGTGTGAAAGCATTAGCATCCAATTTCATTTTAAAACTGTGAACCGTATATATCCAGGTGCTATGTTTATTTTTTACTCGGCCTAACTTTCTGTCAACTGTTTTTGGCTAACGCCATATGAAACCTGTGAGATAGTGCTCATGCTAAGCAAGGCCTAGCGTAATTAACAACACACTAAAACTCCCAGAATGCTTCAAGGAGGTTGAGAAGTCAGCGATTGACATTCTGGTGATCACTATCTGACCCTTGAATAGAAATGCTGACAATATGATAAAAATTGCAAGCAAGCAGCTTATATTGTTAAAACAGGAAACCTCACGGCTAAATCGCAATGACAAAACTAACTGCGTATTATGCAAGCAAAGTCTGGCAAATGTTATAGTTAGGTCATTAAGAATTAACATAAGAAGCGTAAAAATTATAATAAAGAGCATGTCACCTGATATTATAATATAGATGAGTTAACTAGTAACCAATAGAAGTAAGAATTAGAAATGCATATGTATATGTGTTATCGCTATATAAGTAATAGTAAAGTTATGTTAAATGCCTCACTCAGACAGAGTGGGGACAGTTTTGTATCTTTTGTCTAAAAAAAGATAAGGGACTC
>NW_017729029.1:62931042-62935240 GCF_001723915.1 Gavialis gangeticus | reverse complement strand
AAATGAGCTGTTGACCAGTTCTGAGACTACTGAATTGGGCAGCCGCACCTAGCCTTCGGGTTAGAAAGCAAGGGCCTGATTTGGGAACCTCATGAACCAACAAACCTCCTTAGTTTATGACTTTGTGAAACAATAAAAGTTTTAAATTGAACATCCAGGTCTGAGCCTGTGCTTAATTCAGTCCTTATATAATTCGGCACGAACTCACACAAAACCTAATACATACAAATTACTGTGCTGCTAATATTAGCACAAGAATTTAGAATGAGGCCTAAGTGGATATTATTAATAACCTGACATAATACTGCACTGCATCTAAGATTATTTAGTGCACACATTTATTTTTCAGCATTACAAAAAACTACACATGTACTTTCAACAATGTAAACAGTATGCCGGGAAGTACCACATGCTTTTAAAAAAATATCATCAAGACAAAGTGAAATATTAATATTTCAATTCCAATTCTATTTCAATGGAGGGATAAAGAACTCGAAAGATACTTGGAAGACTCAGGTTCTAGTCCAGATGTTGCCACTACACTGCTGGGTGACTTCAACAAGTCAGTTTCCACATCGGTAACATAGGGAGAATATTTTTCTCCTGTGTAAAGCCTTAGGACACATACCAGTGAAAAGTACTACATGACAGCTGTAGTACTACAATACTGCCAGATATTGATAATAATTCATAAAAAGTACAAGCTGTGCATCATGTGTCAGGAAAACAAGGCTCCCAAGTCCAACACTTTTATCCTTAGGTTCCCAAGTCCAACAGAATGGTGGACTCTTTAGAATCCAAACAAAATAACCATGAAATCTTTCCATAGATAGAAGTTTCTGAGCCTTTAGGAAATGCCTACGTCTGTTATTTAAAACGTGCTTTTCTGCTTAATAGGTCTTTTCTCTTTATCTGCGCAGTTAACCTGACTTTTTAGCATGCCTCTCTTTCATGGTCTGAGGAAAAATGACTGCAGCTAATTTTCACTTCACCCACATTTATCACTTAGGGTAGGTTACTTTTTGTACTCATTGATAACTCTTTCAACCTTGTCAGTTCAAATATAAAATGAGTTTGGCATTAGAAACAGTGGGCCCCTGTACTCTGAAGCACTCTGAGGTCATCTGCCTTTTGCTGTCTGTGTTCTCTGCTATTGATCTTTATATATTCAGGGGGCAATTGAAATTTATCATTTCTCTATATTTACAGTAAAACTGTTTCATGGGTGCATGTGCCAGTACTTTTTTACAGCAACCATCAACTTTACTTTAATACAAACTATATATATATGTATGTGATTGATGCAAAGATATAAAGCATATCATATTAAGAATGTGAACAGGACATGCACTATCCTAACAGCAGTACAAAACTTATCTAACACAAGAAATAGATTTTAGCATAATCTTTGTGGTCTTTTTCATTGTAATGTGTATATTTTAGGTTCAGTGTTTGACAGCACAAAATTAGAAGGCTAATTTACAATGTCTATAAAATATGAGGTCATTGGGCTGAAATCACCAGCTAACATTTAAATTTAAAAAATTGGCAGGGTTCAGCAGTTTTATTTTCCCCCAAGAAATTTAAAAGGAAACTCAGAAGGATCTACTGCAGAGATTAATGCTCATTGATAATGTAAGATATGTCACTGATCAAAAAACAATCCTCCCATTTCTCACCTCCCAAAATTATTAAATAACTATGTAATTTCAGCAGGAAAGATCAGATTCTACTTTAAAATCTCTACATTTAAAAACCTCCACTGATCCCCTCAAGACTAAAGTATAAAACAAAGGGATAAGGTACATACGATGGGCATAGATATTGCTTCTTTTTCCCCTTCCCTTTCTTTGAAGATTTCTCTTTGGAACAGACTTCTTCAATCCATAAGGAGAACAGAATGAAAAAGAGAACTGCTAGCAAGAACTTCATCTTGAGGGCTGCAGTCTCAGAAGAACAGCCAATCTGTGATGGATAAAGGGAAACAAGGGGTTTATATTACGGCAAAATGTGGAAAATGAGAATTCCATATAGAAACTAAACAATCTATACAGAATGGTCATAACAACTCAATTCAAAGTTAGCAGAAGAGATATGAGCTCTTGGACAACAAATAAGGTACAGAACCTATTTTAATATTTTCCCCATTTTTATGTACATGTTTAGACTGTACACCAAAATTAGGAGTTACACAATAAAGAATTTCAATTTAAACATCCTTTGGGACTGGTGTGTTTGAGGAATACATCTCAACTCCTCAGAGGAAGCCCAAGAGACCACTATGAAGTCACTCACCTGGATTTTTCCACCAAAAAACATCACGTTAACCTAGACACTTACCATAGCATGCCAATTACCGAGAAGAATGACCAACAAACTCGCTTTCAATGGACAAAAATTCTGCAATGTTCACACACAATTCATTTCACTATTAAGTGTGCACAAGGCTTGCATGTTTTGGCTTTTAAACTGCAATGCATATTTGGACAGCTTTTGCATACCATAAATTAAATATGATTGAACATGCTACAAAAATATTTGAGACGTCATTCTGGAATGGAGTAATGGCAAGGTTGAGCATCATCCTATGTTTTATTATATAATGCTTGATCTATTACAACACCTAACATCTACATGTGGGAGGAGCTACTTCATGAAGACAGAGGTAAGCCTGCATTACATCAGAAAACAAGCATGTCTGCTTTTGGTTGTATCATTTGGGGAAAAAAAAATACATTTTATCTTGTCTTCTTTCTACCACAGGTAGCTTTGCAAGCTTTTTTTTTTTAACCACCCTTAAACAACAGAAGCTTCTTATGGGTTGTTCAGGACCAGCTGCATTTTCCATTTTTTTTTTTTTTTTTTTTGAGCAGCCTCTGCATCTCTCTTCCCCTCCTGGAAGCAGCAGGACCTTTATACTCTTTAACAGCAGCAACAGAAGGAGCTTCTTGTCTACCCTCCAAGAACAATAACAAAAGGGCCTTCCCCTGCCCAAATAGCTTGGACCTTGTGCTAGACTATCCAGCTATAGACATCTCCATCCTTGCATCCAAGCTACAACCATGGGGCTCCATAACACAGTAGCAAAGGCTCTCTGACCCTCAGCCACAGCAGCTGTGATGTCCTGGAAGCTTCACTTACAAACATCTAGCCGTGGCTTCCTCTCTGTCCCCCCACCTCTAACCCCCCCCCCAAAAAAAACAAACAACCCAGCATCTATTCCCCAAGCATCTCCTCAAGAAAGCTGCATTCCTCTAATAAAATAATAAGTTAAAATATTAAATAGAGCTTTCATTACACACAATCTTTACAGAACAAGCTTGAAAGCTCCCTGTGTGGCAACTCGTCCCTCTAAACACCCCCTCATCAGCATTTCTTTTAATCTTGTTCAAGACCAAATCAGCTCCACATTCATTTGGGCAAAGCCCAAGAGTCAAGTTCCAAAATTTGAATGAGCAGAGCTCAAATGGTTAAGCCTGTGTGGCTCTGACACTGGGCATGTATCCTTCCTCCAAGATCCACTGGTCTGGGACTTCAGATACTTCCCAAATCCAGGCAGGTGTCCTACGTGCAAGCCCCAAGCCTGGAGATCCTGAACTTTGGATGACCCCGAGCCTTGCTTGGTCTTAGCCCCTTGAGCCTTGCTTGATCTTAGCTCTCAAGCCTTTATTGGTCTTGGCCCCCCAAGACTTGCTTGGTCTTGGTCCCCAAACTTTGCTTCATCTTAGCCCTCGAGTCTTGCTTAGTCCTAGCCCCGAGCCCTCCTTCATCTTAGCCCCTGAGCCCTGCTTCACCTTAGCCCCCGAGCCCTCCTTCATCTTAGCCCCCGAGCCCTCCTTCATCTTAGCCCCCGAGCCCTGCTTCACCTTAGCCAGAAGGCCGAGAAGCATCTTCCAAGCCCAGCCACAAGCCAGAGGGCCTCTCTATCCCGGCCTCTTCAATAACCAATGCAAGCAGGGCGGGGGCTCCCCACCAGGCAGCTCCCGGCTTGGGGCAGGCTGCAGGGCTGCGTGGCCCGGACTGCGCCCCTCATGCAGAAGTGCTGGGGAAAGCAGCCCCAAGCCCCCGGAGGAGCTGCCGCCGGCGCTGCAGTGGAGGCCACGGGGGTGCCCGCCAGCCCTCCCCCGCCCGCGGGACGCCGCGTGGCGCTGGCCGCGGTGCTGAAGACGCTCCCGGGGGCAAGCGCGGCGCCCCGCTC
>NW_017729029.1:62906657-62930204 GCF_001723915.1 Gavialis gangeticus | reverse complement strand
CAGTGAGCATGTGCGGCGCGGCGGCGTAGTGAGCATGCCCCCAGCTCTGCACATGAGCACTGGGGCCGCGGAGCCTCCCCCCCCGCCCCGGGGAGGGGGCTACCGCCCGGCCCTGACACCCTCCGCCTCTCCTCGGGGCAGCGGGGAGCAGGGGACAGAGCAGAGGGGGTGACAGCGCTGTGCAGCCGCGCAGGACGGGGGGGTGACACGCACCACGGACCGCAGGCGGGGGGCAATGGATGGGCAGCCGCAGTTGGGGGCTGGGCTGTCATCGAGAAAAGTGGACGAGGAAGGGACAGATGGTGCTGGTCGAAAAGGAGCGAGTGGGACGGGCCGGCACAATATGTTGTTGGGTTACACTCTGAATTAGGTGGGGTATAGTATTAATGATGGTGTATAGTATAAATATGTGATGCCAGTGTTGTGCTGTGTAGTGTTGTGAAATTCCTAATATACAATTATATGTACACACACATGCACAACTAACGCTATTTGTGTATATGCATGCACAAATACACACACAAATATATACAAATACATGAGTATACACACACATACACACAAATATGCACACACGTAAATATACACACATACGTGTGTATATGTATATGTACACATTAATACATACATGTATATACATATGCACATGACTATATACACACATATATAAATACACACATCCACACATATACACACACACACACACACACACACACACACATAGAGAGAGACATATGTATACACACAGAGACACATATTTGTGCCATTCATTTGTGTTTGTATGTGGATTTACCTATCTATATGCACACAAATGGAGTTATTTGTGTGCATGTATATAATTGCATATTAGGGATTTAAATAATACAACATACATAATTATACACATTATAGGCATATAGTTTCATGCATAATTACTTTATCATATCTAAATATGTACAGAAATGAATGTATTTGTATGCATATATATTCAGAAATGGATTTGTGTGTGTATGTATATAATTGTACATTAGGAATCTTAATCATACAACATAAGTTATATAGGTAATTACACACATGGCATACATATAGTTATATAATTATAATACACACACACAAAAATGGATGCATTTGTGCATGTATATACATACATTGATTTATTTTTGTGTGTACATATATAATTGTATATTAGGAATTTTAACAATACAACATATACACATATTACATGTTATTAGATGCTAACATAATTATTGTGTATCCATACACAATGGATTTATCTCTGTGTGTGTATATATACACACACAAATTGTTTTTTTTATGTACATAAAATAATATACTGTATTATTAATTGTATTACATACATACACAATTATAACAACATACATACACAAATAGATTTGTGCATGCATATTTAAAAATCAAAAAGAAGAGTGCTGAAAATGAAAATGCACAACAATGGTAACATTTTAGTAAATTATTTAAAATATTTTTGTTTTCTATTAAGGGAAAGTAATTCTTGACCTACAAGACATGCATTTACTGCCACCCTAAGCTCACATTCTTCTTGTGTAGTCCAGGCTTTCCCCCTTCACTTTCGGTGTATTTTGAGATTGTGAGCCTTTCAGGGCTGGTTTGTACAGTCCCTAGTACACATTAATCCAATATTACCTGGGCTTTTGTGCAGATAAAAATAACAAATATTTCTTGGTTTGGCAGTGGTTGAAGTAACCAAACAAATAGTTTTCTATTTTGAAGATAACTATAATTCTGAACCTATTGTAGATATTTTTTCCATGAACATACACTTTCCCTAATAATTACTTAAATTGGTTGTAAAGCCAAGCAAATAGAAGGGGACCTCATTTCTAAAAATCTATGGTCCAAGTTTCTGTAAAAATATAGGCTTGAAAAGAATGAAAGTAGCCCCATATAAGTGCATACATGTTTCCATGATGGCATGAGAGCCCAGTTCTTGAAAAGTAGCTTTACTCATTTATATAATCTCAGTTCAGAAGATGCCATGCTCCCAGTAGCATCCTAGTTGGTGGCTATGTGCTAATAGGCAAGTTCTGCAATGTCATATATCCTTAAATATTCCATCATACGAACCAAGACCACTAATGGGAAGGTAGGCATATTATAAGAACTATTCCCCATCTTCCACAAGCCATGCACAGTCAGAAACAGGAGCACACCCTGAGGATTGTTCCATATTCCATAGTATTTAATCCCATATATCTAATACTAAGAACAGTTTCTGATATCTGCCCTATGCCTTTCAGAATATACAGCCATGGATTTCATTGCAAGATGACCAGGAAGAACATTTTGATGAAAGGAAGTCTATGTTGTTGAGCTCCCTCCCCAGAACAGCAAAAAATCCAGTGTCATGCCCAATGCTCTTTAATATCCTTCCCTTGGGGCATCTACAGTACAGTATCTGCAGCATGTACACAGTAACAGCAGCACTTGGGCATTAAATCATTAGTAGAAGTAGGTTGAGGTAGTGCAGCAGCAACAGGCTCCCCATTCCTGCATTCTGGTTTCTCACTGGTGCAAAAATATGACATTGCTATCTTTGGGCTTGCCTCAAATCCACTAGAATGGGGCTGCTCCTGCAGCGGTATTTGCCTAAGGACTGGGTGGGCAGTAAGCACCTACTTAAAACAATGAAATATAGAAAGGAATTAATCCCACTATACCATAGTCTCCCAGCTGCCTGCAGTGGGTTTGTTCGGGATTGAGAGAGTGGTCAAGGTAAAAAGGTAAGAAAGGTTTATTGATCTAACAAACACATAATTACACAAAGCTTAACAACACAACAAAGACAGACAGTAAATCTCAGAGTTGGCAGCTTATCAGCAGTCCTCTTTTATGCTTTGTATATGACAAGCCTGTCAAAATCCAGCGAAGTCAGACGTCCCCAATCTACGCTGTCCAAAGGGGTACCAGGAAGGACCCTGGTAATCAGTCTTCGGGCTTCTCGGGACCCACTGCCCTGCTGATTTCCAGGTCTGTGGCTTTTCTTTCACAATGATAGCTTCTTTTACCATACCACTTGCCTTCAGCTGATTTCCGGGTGTGCCAGCAAATTTATAGTTTTTGAGCTAGCTGTTGGCTTGCAGCCAATTATATATGCTACAAACTTTCCTTATATAACTAACGAATAGCAGTACAAGCCTTTGCGTTTTCCTTATATGATTAAATTTAGCTGTGCCATTGCTAATAAAGCTGGCTTTAAGCTATGGCAAAATACATTAACAAAATATAGGAAATGCTTAACCATAACAGCTTCCTTTTACACTCTTTCTTCTATCTATAAGCATTCCGCAATACATAGATAAGCAGCAGAAAAACAGGTTTAACCCTCAGAAAGCTGGTTTAGCTGTCACAGGATGCCTCAGCAAGCATTATTTTAAGCAGACACTATTTTGCTGTCAAAAGACATGACCAAGTCACTGCCACACTATATGACTCAGGAGAATGAGAGTATGACTACATCTTTCTATAGATGGATAGAAATGAGATATATGGATGTAATAGAGGAAGATGCTGTTTGGCTAATATATGGATTTACATCTATATCGTAATTATTCATAGAGATGAGACTGTAAGATAAAAATATAGTTTTATTGAATAAAATGCATTTGTTTAAATTTACTTAACTACGAGATCTATTTTGGCTAGCCCTCAAGCAGCTGCACAAAATGGAACAGACAGGAGATGGTCTTTCATTGTGGGTAAAAGGAGAACAAGGTCACAGCTCTTGAACTGAGCAGTAACTTTTTGAAAGGTAGCAGGAAGTAGGTAGAACGATGGCTATGCCCATTCTATTTCGTGACCCTACACTTGTTGAAAGAACCCAGAGCTTTTGTATTTACATGGTATTCTATACTTCATCTAAGTCTGCTGCTTGCTGCATCTTACTTCCTGGTTAGAGCATCACCTCATAGATATGAAGGAGAGGGACTGTGGCTTCCTGGTACAATTCCAAGACCATAAGCTATGGCCTTACCTTTGCTGACTGGCGCTTGTATTACTGTGCACTTCAGAACTCTCATCAGTGAACAAGATCTCATGAACCATTCCTTGAAGGATATCAAGTATCATCATCCCATTTTACTAGTAAACAAACTGATAAGTTAAAGAAACTGATATTAGAATAAAGGACTCTTGCTAAATCAACTTCTTGGTGCCTGGACTCTTCTAAATAAATATATCTAACCTATACACTCAGCTAACTTGTTTCTGACCATGCCTGTAAACATTTGCCTCCTAGATTTAGGAAGAGACCCTATGGTTTCTATTTCCCAGCATTCTGCGGATGTCTAGATAATAGTTGCATCACCTACAGGAAACATATGTTCAGTCCTGCTTCTAGTGACCAGTTAGGGGGCAGTTGTTCTTCAGCTCAGTTTGCAGTTGTTGAACGTGGAGCTCTAAGGAGATGTCAAGATTCAGCAATCAAACCAAGCTGAGAGCTCTCATGGGGGATTCTTATGATTCTAAATGCTAAAATTATTTTTTTAGGCTTTTAAAAGAAATTAAATTGACTGGATTCAATACACACAGTAGAAAAGTAGAAAGTTTTTAAAAGTTGTATGTTGTGCCACTATTGTAAATCTCTCAGTTATAATGTGACATACAACAAAACACAGCTATTTCAACCATTTGCTATGAATGTCAATAGCTCCTGTTTTCACCTAAGATTTTACCTGAAATTTTATCACTGTCATCAATAGGTAGAGGAACATATAAGCAGTTCTGGCCCAAAATCAGTCTCTAAAGGTGATCAAGTTTAACAGCTTCTTCCGTTAATAAGAATATTCTTATGTAATATAACAATAGTATAAAATTCTGTTCTATCCTTTCCTTGTGTGAATATGTATATCTTGTAGTCTTAAGAATGTTGTCTATGTGCAACTTTATAAATTCATAAATAGTTTTATTCAGACTGATACATTTATTCAGGGGGAATAAAATATTTTGTTGGCAACAGCTCTAGTTTTTATGTTGTAACATTTTAGTAGCAATGTTGAAAATGTTGTATATAAATATAGCACTCGGGATCACACAGGAAAAAGGAATTAAACAAGTTGTGTATTGTCAAATTATAATAGCTTTGAAAGGCATCAGTCATTACAATCCCCCTTTTTATCTACTTATACTTACTTTCCACTTAAGGAAAATTCTTTTGTAAATTATCAGCTAAAATCTGTCAAGCCATTCCTTGGATAAAAGCTATGAAAACCCGAATAAAACCACATACTTGCATTTGTGTGTCCCCATGCACATTTATCCCATATGTTTTAATCATAAAATTTGAAATGCATAACTTGCTGTCTGAAGATCATTTTGTTCCAACTTTATTTTCCAGATTTTATTACCAACTAAGGACTAAGAAATAAGTCAAATTTGAAGGAATTTGATTCAGTGGTTTGGAAGTTACATGTATCATCTCCTTATGTGCGCATGTACACATGAGTGTTTGTCTCTTTTTATAAACAGCCTCTAACGAGTTAATAAATTAATCACAGCAAATATAAACATGTGATTGATAGGAGTGCTGTGTCTTACTGATAGTTGCAGGCTCATCACTGAAAGTTATTATAGCTGTGCCAAGGGAAAAAAATTAACAGGAAGAAGGAGGAAGCTTTTTTAGTGCCATACAATGCAATTTCATAGATTTTATAGACATTAGGGCTGGAAGCAGCCTTGCGAGATTATCAGGTCCAGCCCCCTGCCCAAGGGGCAGGAATTCAGCTGGGGTCAGATCACCCCAGTAAGATAAGCATTAAAATGTTTCTTAAAGGTATCCAGAGTAGGTGCTTGCACCACTTCTGGGAGGAGTCTGTTCCAGACTCTGGAGACTCAGACTGTAAAGTTTTTCCTTATGTCCAGTCTAAAATGGTCTTCCAGTAGTTTGTGACCATTAGACCTTGTCTTCCCTTGGGGTGCCCTGGTGAACAGGCATTCTCCCAGTTCCTGGTGCACACCCAAATGTTAGACATTTTCTACCATGTGCAGTTTTCAAACATTATATATTGCCAACAATGTTCTACAAAAGTTCAA
The DNA here is from genome assembly GCF_001723915.1 of Gavialis gangeticus. NCBI lineage: Eukaryota > Metazoa > Chordata > Crocodylia > Gavialidae > Gavialis > Gavialis gangeticus. The sequence continues at coordinate 62,924,156 of NW_017729029.1, read as the reverse complement.
GTAAGTGACTTTTCTTAATTTCCCTCTTTATAATATAAAAAATAGAAGGGGTGGGGGATGTGCACCCTTTTTCAGAAGTGAAAACAACTTGTCATATGGGCATATGTCTGCCTTCAAGCATAGCCACACAATTCTCCCTATTGGTTGGAACTGTCTATTTATGGATTCAGGCAAAATTGAGCCTACTTCAGTCAAAGCTCAACATTTTCTCCTCACATGGCACAGTGTATGTATTCTATCTAATTAGACCATGGATGTGCTTTATGCTAACTGCTCTTTACTTATTTTTTTCTTGATTTGTACATAGTCAGCACAGCTGTCAGCTACCTGCTAGACATATGGTGCTCAAGGCCCTCAGGGTGAGACTTCTTAAAATCCACAGGATGTTCAGTTGTTACAACACTTTTCCAGACAACTATTAAGAATTACATTAGATATGATTAGATTTCAGTCTTCAGGCTGAAAACTAGATGCTTCTGTACACCTATGCTGAAACTCTACTTTGGGAAATGTATCCTCAGATAATGTTAGCTGCTCAAAAAATGATATTATGACTATAAATTTAATCTGTAGGCAAACTGTCCTAATTTCCAATTCACGGCACCAACTATCAGTTTCACTTGCAGTGTCAAAGGTATGCTCAATCAGTCACTAAATGGTTAGGGTACAATTTTGGAGGTTTATCCAAGTAAGATTTTTAAGAATTTAGCTGAAGTTATAGCTAGTATAGTATTTAAGAATTTATCTTTGATCTATGTTAAGCATCAGAAAGTGGCATAAGAAGCTAAGTATTACTCCAGTATGCACTGAATAAAGGTGAACCAACAGGATCAATGGCATTTCGTTGATTTGCCAGCTGTCATTTTTACTTGTGAACACAGTTAGGAAGAGGATGTGTCAGCTAGTTGCTAAGCCATGTAGGAATAACCTTGGAGAATTTTGCACATGGAAAACAGCCTAAATTAAATTTAAAGGTGACCTCTTTTTTGGGAGCTTTGATTCAAAGTACTTAAGCACATGATAATTTTAAACATATGCTGAAATGCTCTGTTGAATCAATTAGACTTAAAACATGCTTAAGTATTCTGCTAAGTCAGGATCTTAGTATGAAAGTATAAACTTTCTAGTATAAAATATTTGAGAAAATAGACACCTCCCTGCCTTCCAAACAAAAACAATAATGAATCAATAAGTTGGGGTGAGGATTTTTAAAATATTTTAATTTTTGAATTTCAAAAGTTCAAGATTTCTAATTTTTCCATAACTAATATATTTGTGAAAATCCATTTGTCATTGTCCACCTCAGTACAAATTTGAAGAGCTGCTTCTCAGAAAATTTCCCTTCAGTTCGGTTTCATAATCTTTGTGAAAATATTTTCACAAAGAAAAATGATCATGTAATATAATATATGAGTATATTTCAGTAAGTCATGGAATCAGGGTAAATGGTAACATCTCTCTATATTGTGGGAGATCTTATAAACAATCTTCAGGGGCATGAAAGTCCACTTCTGTAAAATGTTTTTGTAAAATCAGACTCCTGCTGAACTGCAAGACATTCTTAACTTTAGCACTAAGGTTAGATCACAATATATTACTTTCCTCTTGGAATGAAAAACAATGAGTTGGTGATGTTAAATTGCTAAGTCTTTAGATAAAATGTTGACACGTTAATTCTAGAGTTAACTTCTAAGCAACATTAAAAACCATGTGTTGATACAAGAATTTCCAGATGTTAAAAGAAATCTTTCAAATTAATGTCTAGTTTATCAGTGTACTGTCCTTTAAAGATGTTAACCCAAATGAGAGCTCTGACTTTGTCCAGAAAGATGATGATAAATTAAAACAGTTTACTACAGAAGCAACCACTGTCTAAAAAAGCATCCCAACAGTGCAAATGATTCATAAAAATAGTTGATTGCTGAAACAAAAGACTCTGGAATTTGCCAACGAGTATTTAAAGAGTGATTGGTAAACTGGAGGAAGACTGAGCTTGGAGAAGCCAGAACATCAATTACAGTAGTTACTCTTTTTTATCTCATTAAACCCTCTTGGACAGGGCACTTTTGTGATGGATTTGGATGCAGTTCTTATTCATTTTTTGAAAAATAATGATCCCATTTAGAGGATGCATGCTGCAAATGAAAGGAAAAAGAAAGTGATAATATTATGGTAGAAACCTATGGATCATAAAAGTGCAGGACAAAAAAAAGGACTTCAAGAAGTTACCAAGTCCAGCCATGACCACCTCGCTCTAATAGTACATTAGTGCATGTAGCAGAGAGATACCCTGAGATAATTTAGATACAAGAAAATGTCTAGCCCTGTTAGCACAGAGATCTCAGTAAATTAGCCTGCATAAATCTCCATGCTGCCATGACTAGACTATATCCAGTGCCCAAGTTAGCTTATTCAGAACCAGCTTACATATTTTTATACTAGATAATAATGTGGATATAATATGAAAGGATCAGGTAGACTTAAACCGTTCCTGACAGGTGTTTATCCAACCTGTGGGTGGGTATGAGGTTTATGGGGGGAAGTGGAGTGTACGGAGGGGGAGGGGGTCTGAGGGGATGTATGGGCGATGGGTGTGGGGTGTGCATGGAGGGTGTGGGTGCATGTGTGCGCATAGCAGTGAGAGGGGGCTCCCCCCAGAAGTGTGTGGGTGTGTATGTGGGGGGTGCATGTGTGGGGCATAGGGTTTGTGGGAGAGAGTGGAAGAGGGTGTGGGTCTGTGCAGTGTTTGTGGGGTGTGTTATTGTGTAGGGGAGGGTGTGGTTGTAGGGTGTGTGGGGAAGGGCTAGTGAGTATGGTGAGGTGTGTATGGGAGTCCCTCATGCATGTCCCCCGAGCCAGTCAGGATGCACCCCCACCCTGAAAGACCCTGGAGCCTGTGCTCCCTACAGCACCTCTCCACCACCACCAACATACGCAGTCACAGCCCCATCCTGAACCCCCTCTGGACTCACCCTGGCAAGAGCAGATCTCTCAAAACCTGCACACACAACCCTGACCCCAGCCCGCCCTGTGCCTGCTCCACACTGCCTGCCCATGGTGCATCCTGCTGTGCCCTGGGCACACAGCTGAACTGGAGACTTTTGCAATATATGTAGCTTAACTCCACCTGTATACAAATTAAGCCAGTTACTTCTTACCTTACCTTCAGCATGGAACAACTTAATTTTTCTAATAGCCTTTTAGAGAATGGTTATCGCTGTTCCCTTCTACAAGTCTTCTCTGCCCTAGGCTACACAAATCCATAAAGTTTCCTTTTACTGATTTCAGAACAGTACTTCAATTTGCAAGATCATTTTGATTTTTGTTGTGGTCTAGAGTGATTTCAGCCTCTCCTAGTGTGTATCATCTACAGATTTTATAAATGTACAACCTATTCCATCATATCATTAGTGAAAATATGTTTTAGTACATGTCCCAGTATTAATGGGAAGTACTCTGTGGGAACCCACTTGATATATCCTCCAAATTTGATAGTGAACCATTCAATGGTTATTCAACAAGTTATGTATGAAAATTAATAAAAAATAGATACATATATATAAACTGAATACATAAAATAATATCATCTACATATTTCCCAAGGTTGCTTATAAGAAGGTCATAGTGGACTAAGTCTTATTAACATCAAGATGTATCATATCTAACTCCTTCTTCCCTTCATTTACTAGGGTCAGAAATTGGATTGGCTTGACATGTTTTGTTCTTGACCAATCCATACTGGCTGTTTCTCAAGGTGCTTAAATATTGAAAGTTTAATAGTGTATTCCAACAGATATATTTTCTAGTTAGCAAAATTAGGATGACCCATCTTCTTTACTTTATTTAAAAATAGATATTTTGTTACTACTGCATGGGGTTCAGATTATACTCAATGCTCTTGGGGACCTATTCTCCTCTAAATGCTTGGGTTAAATACAACAGCAATTTAAGGTGCAGATAAAGAAGCAATTTTGTAACTTCACATCAACTGCCGAATCAGTAATCCAGAAAAAGGATAGACTTTGATGCTTCCTTTTTAGTAACAGTGCCTACTGCATCTATTGTAATTAAAACAAATATTGAAACAGTGCTCTTAATTTAGCTGTTTAACTTTGTAAGAGCATAAAATAAACAGAAGAATTTCTTTTAAGAACCACTTTCCTCCCATCCTCTTTATCTATAGTTGTGTAAGCCAGTACAAAACATGCAAGTTTGGGGATGCCGGTTGTACTAATTGTCACATGTGACATGCTACTTTTATACACTGCTGTGCTTCAGTAAACTTCCATAGCAAATAAAACAAGAGATGCATTGAAATTTTCAAAAAACCATGCAAATGCTTGTCTTGTCTCTGTTAATAGGAAAATTTTTACTGACTTCAGTGGAGCTAGTATTTGAGCCCTACTTCCTTTGCTATGATGTTGTTAAAGATCTGTGTCATATTTTGGTTTCATTGTTTTTCAAACCAGCTTTTGAAGAGCTGAGATTCTCTTAATCAATTAAGAATCAAAGATTGCTAGCCCTCTCTGAAAATCATAGTTTGAAATGGCGGACTTGAGGAGCTCTCTTGTTAAGTTAAGCCTGCAGCCTGGCCCCATTTAATGTAAAATATTGATTAGGACAGGAGACTTCATTAAATTCTAACAACAGGTCTGTATTATAAATCGTAACATTTAACAACAGGAATTAACAAGTCGCAAATATGTATACACAGGATCTACAAACAATATCACACAAAGAGTGAAATACAAAATAGAAAGTGATCTATGCCCTCTGACATGCACGCCACATGGTGGCAGGCTCTTGCTTGCTTGTCTCAATGTGCAAGTATGCCACAAGCTGTCCTCACTCCCTCTCCCTTATGGAGCTTTTCAGCTTTTTATCCAATGAGTACTCAGCACTACATGATTAAGGGTGGATGATACTATACCCCTTTTAGGTGACTTCCCTCAGGGTAGTTTCCTAGGCTGGATTCCAGCTTCTCCTAAGTACTCCCTCCTCAGAGCTATATTTAATTATCCAAACAGCCAGTCATACTTGCTGCATAGCTTTCAATCACTTTCCATACTACTTGCATAAGCTACAATCATGCCTCCTTGCACGCACACAGACTTACACACCAGACTCACTCACTCACAACCCGACTCACACAATCGTCTCAGGTGCAAGCTCCTTTTAAACTGTCCAACCATACCACTTCTGTCACTTTCTCTTAAGTCCATCATTCCAACAACAGGGAAATCAATCACTCATCAATCACCAAGTCACCCAATCAGGTGTTCAATCACCTCCGGTGAGTATAATGGTCACCTCTCAAATTTGTAACTGTTCATGCCAAAACTCAGTTAAATAACACACAGCCAACTATGCATGCTCTCCACAGAAACTAAGTCATGACATCACTGAAGTTCAGAAGGCCACTGACTTTGAAACCTTCTGATTTCTAGTCAATCCAAGCGTGTGCGGCACTTTTTGACTTAACTTACTCAAGACTTCTTAAAGTTACTAAATGACGTCAACATGGAGAGGCAAGGCCAAAAAATAAGGTCTACGCTTTGATTAATTCTTGTTTAACTCTTTACAACTACCCCAAGTTAAAAACGAGCAGAACTGGATTAGAAGGTGGTAAAAAAAAACAAATGCAAGGACATTTATGAAAAGCAGTGTAACCAACAGCTTTTATCAGACCAACCAGAAATCAGGCCAAATAAAAGATAGCATTGTCTTCATTAAATGTTAGCCAATTTATAATAATTTTTCCCCATACACTGCTGAGATTATTCATCAAAGACAGAGGAGAGAATCAGGCCTAGGCAGAACCCACTTACACTATTTCTTGAATCAATTGGCAGTCAAGCCCTTAGATCAAAGCATGTACTATAAGCATATCCTCCACCTGTATGACCTACCAAGCTTTTGCTGGCTCAATGAGCAAGAATTCTCTGAAAGCTATTAAAGTAGGTCTTTCATAAGAACATTGTGTTGCTGGCATGCAGGAGAGGAAATTAAATCACCATTCCTTTAGTATTTGTCCAATGATTCATTCTCTTACTGTGAAGAACTGAAGCATTTCCTTACCTCTGGCAAAAACAGACATCACCATTCATTATAATGGGTAAGACTGAAATTTTAGGCTAGATCCTCAGTTGGTGTAAACTAGTATTCTTTTCATTGACATCCTGGAGCTGTACCAATTTATCCTGTCTGTAAATCCAACTATCTTGTCTTCAAAAGACACAAAAAGCAGCAGCACCCACCTTGAAACAGACCAGAGAAGTAAGAGCCACAGGCCCACATCAGGGTTCGCTGACATAAAAGAAATAAATCTGGTACTGCTTCCCACCAGTAGTGAATTACCTAACTCTTCATGTCAGCACAGCTGCGCTAACCAATGTGTTGATAAGTATGAGGTGAATTCATAAGTCTGACAACGCCTTTCTAGCTTTTATAAAGGAAGTAGAAATCTCCGGAGACTCTGCTCTCCCTTTTCTCCTGGCTGATGAAGATGTATGTCTGAAGCCAGGGACTCTTAGTTCCTTGTCTGGCAATCTCACCCAATGAGAGTAACTTGTGAAGGAATAATAGTTTCATTCTGAATTACATTTCCACTGTTTCATGAAACTTTAATATTTGAGACATGATGAACTGTTCACCTGAATAATGAAGTTACTGGTATGTCCCTCATTGGATAAAGGAACAGTCACTGACCTGGTACTAGTTTCAGTCTTCATAAAGACATTGATCCACTGCCACTGAAATCAACAGAAGTGCATTTTTTGCAATGACTTTCATGGAAATTGGATCAGGGCCTATTAGTCTAAATAAAGTCAAATTTTGAATTCAGCTATAGCAATGTAAACTGGTAGTAAACCAGTTGGCAGACTTCAGGTCATTATGGTTGTGTTATTATGTATTGATTTGTACAGCTCTTTTTGCAAGCCCCAGTGCATTTTACTGAACCACAAGCTTACAAAGGGTGGAAGGAATAGTAACTGTAACAGTAAGACTATAAGTATGAAACACTTCCCTCCCAGACAAGTAACACTTGACATAGGAAGATAATACACAGAATGAAGGTAGTTGAAAACTGTATCTTGAACCCAGCCCACACCTCACCCCAGGATCCCCTGCACCACAGGATGCATGGAACCTACTTTCTTATATTTCCCACCAAAACACTTACTCAATCTTGGCTGAATATTTGAAGTCTGAACCCTCCTTGGTTGCTATTAAGGACATCATAAAAGTAAAAGATTCAAGGAGGGTGGAACTGGATCATGCTTACTTAGGCTATGAACAGGACAGAAATAGTTTTATCTTGGGACAAAATGCAATTGTTCAGGCACCTATGTTTGTTGTCCCAGGACAAATCCTAAGAAGTATCGTAGGATAAGAAACATTAACATTTTGTCTTGGGACATCATGAAGTGCAACTGAATAGTTTTCCCTAAGTTTGCATAATTGAATAAATGGTGGAAAAGCAGAAGTGCTTTCAGCTGCTCACTAAACCCTGATTGGAAGGGTGATGTGTGTACACACTGGTCCTGGGACTTCTTTGTTTTGGGACAAACACAGACACAACTTCTTCTGGGACAAATGCAACATCTGTTTCTAGCTTTAGGCACCAAATGGTTACAAAGGGATGTCTCACACAGTTCCACAGGAAATCAAGTCACAAAGAAAATTTTTCCAAGCTTGGAACAAACATTTATTGCCTATGCTGTAGTGGTAAACAAAGAGGTATTTTTTGAATCTGTCTTGTCCGTTGGCTTTTTTCAAAAGCAGAAAGAGCATGTTTTTAAAAAATGTCCATTGCTCGTACACCTGATTTAGGTCTCCAGTGACAAGGAATCCACAACTTCCTAAGGTAACCTTGCTACAGTGGTTAAATATTTTTATAGTTGGAGACTTTTGAGAGGTGAGCAAAGGGGAGAATATAATTTAAGAGTTACAGTTATCCTTTATTGCTAACAGTGAGGAATTATGAATAAGTTTTTGCTTCAGTCATTAAAACTTGCTCTTGCACAATGCATTTTCACTGACATATTCTTTCTACAATAATGTAAAACTAGTTGTAATAAAGACAAGCCATATTCAAGTCCTAAAATCATCTTCACATCTTTTTTCCATAGGTTGTAATGAAGCAAAAACAAAACTATTCTTTATGATTATGGATGTCAGTAGGAGTTGCCCGTGTTCATTGATGAGGCAGTTACTAGCATGTGTACACTACAGAGTACATGGCCTTTCTTCATCACCTTTTGCTGAGGGTGTTTGGATGTGGGTGGGGTGTTGTCATGGGATGGGGTCTTGAAAGATGGCCGTGATCTCCCCAAGGCCCCTTTACCATGCCAAGTTGACCCAATGGGCACCTTCTATTCTTGCCCACCACGTCTTTGATGGAATGATTAATAGGGAGGCTGCCTTTAAGTCTTCTTGGACATGGTCTTGATTGATTGTCTGGAAACCCACAGGGACCAGAGCTCTGGTGTGTCCCACTCCAGAATAGATGTCACAATGGATGTTTTGGGGCACCCTAGCCTTATGGGCTATGCGTGGCTCCAATCACCCCTTTACCACACCCCAAGCCTTGCAGATGGTACTGACGTTGTCCGGTCTAGGCCTTGTTGTAATTTGACCCCGCTTGTCCTCCCTGGGCTCTCTGAACTTGCTGGCACCAGGGCCCTCCACAGCCCTGCCTCGCTCGGCACCCTCACTGGCACCTGGGCTCTCTGCAGCCCAAATGCCACACCCCCTCTGGCACCAGGGTCCCCATGCTACTGTGGGCCCCCAGTGAGGACTCCTCCTTCCCCTAATAGCCTCACCCAAACCACCGGTCTTATAAACAAAAATCAACCTTCAAGCCCCAAGGCTATAACATAAATTCAAGCCGCCTGGCTATAACACCATTTGAGCCACACCGGGGTGCTCCATCCCTCAACAGTATCAGAAGCTTCACCTGCAGTCAGGCCTCTTCCCTTTGCTTACTCTGAGAGAGCTCCTTCCCCCTTGGCTGTTAGCAGGGAACTGTCCTCCTGGCTTCAGCCCTGGGGTTTATATATGAGGAAGACCCTGCCCCTTCCAGTCAGCTGACCAGGTACAGGTGCTGACCAATTTCCTCCTTAGCCGGTCGCCAAGGAAAGCTGCACCTGGGCTCCTGCCTGTCTCTTTGGGCTCTGCCCAGGCAGTTCCTGCACTTCTAGGAGCAGGGTACCTTAGTGCCCTGCGACAGCTGTGTATAATCTACCAATTTGGTAAACCCCTAAAAGTTGAATGCAGATACTCAAATTTGGCAAACAAGAAACGAGGATTGAGTTTACAAATCCTCATTAAACTCCCTACACAGAGCTGCTAACTAGACTGATGTAGCATCAGCCTACAAAATATGAATTTACACTATTTCATGTTACCCAATTCTTTCAGCTACAGTCCTGTGGGAAAAAAAATCCATCTTATGCTGGATGAAATAGGTTTAATAATATTTTCTAGGTTTTGTTCCCAGGTGAAGAGCTTTCTGGATCATGACTTTTCTATTTGATCAGTGGTTAGTTTTGTTCTTCAAATGACACTTTCCTTTATTAAATAGCTTTTACGTTTGCCTTTGTTTCTCTATTATGCCCTGAGATCTCTATTCTCTAATTAATTTTGCTGTTTCAAAATTACTCTCTGGACCTTTTATTTACAGTCTTTTTAGTTGGATATATTTAACATGTATTACATATTATATCAAAATGTATGTTCTATAGCTAAGATATTTTGAAGCATGAATATATTATTAATTTTGACCCAGACAGACCCTAGACAGTTTTCCATAGAGGAAAATGTGATGAATGATGTAAGAGACCCTGTTGTTGACAACACTTTTCCATATGGCAATGATATTTTGCTCCAATGTGAAACATGAAGGCCAACTTTTTTTTGGCCTTTTACAGAATCATAGAAAATGGAAGGGACATCAAGAGGTCATCCAGTTTAATCCCCTGCTCAGTGAAGGTTCATCCCTGTCTAAACCATCCTAGGCAAATATTTATCTAACCTGCACTTAAGAACTTCTATTGACAGAAATCCCACAACCTCACTAAGTAATTTTTTCAGTGCTTAACCACCTGTGCACTTAGAAATTTCTTCTTAATACATAATTTAAGACCCCATTATTGCAATTTATGCCCATTAGTTCTCTTCCTTCATTTGTGAACACAGAGAACAATTAATCACCATCTTCTTTATATATCAAGTCTTTTGTATTTGAAGACCTATCAAATACCTCTCTATGTTCTCTTCTTCAAACCAAATAATCCCAAACCTTCTAACCCTTTTTTCTTATGTCATGGTTTCTTGATTTTTAATTATTTTAATTGCTCCCATCTGGACTATTTCCAATTTGTTCACATCTTTTGACGTGTAATACCAAAAACTGCAACCTCTTCTTAAGCGGAGCTCTCACCAGTTGTAAACAGACTAGAAGAATCCCTTCTCATGATTTACATATGATATTTCTGCCAGCATATTGCCAGCTTTTTTGCAATATGACTACATAGTTGACTCAATCAGTTAGCTGCATAGCTGATCCACTATATCTCCCAAATTCTTTTCTATAATTTTGCAGCCTAAACATTCATTCCCCATATTGTATTTGCTCATTTGATTGTTCTTTTCAAGTGCTGTATTTTGCACTTATACTTGCTTACTTTCATTCTATTTACTTCAGATCATTTTTCCAGTTTTTCAAGGTAATTTTAAATCTTAAATCCAGTCTTCCAATTTGTCATCCCAGTAACACAACCTGAGGTGGGTGAGTGATGCATGTGCCCCAGTTGTCATGTAAAAGGAGGGAAGGCAGGACATGTGCCCTGGGCATGGGCTTTGGTCACAAAATTGGGGCGAAAGTTTCCCCCCTGGCATCAGGAAATGCCACTACTACTCTATATAACTATGATTTCCAGAATATGTTGCTTGTTCCTGCACCCTGCAAGCTAGAAGGTGGGAGAAGTGTGAGAGGACTGCCCTGGGTGCATTTTTTCCATGCTATGCCTCCCACCCAGCTTGCTGTCATCTGCAATTTTTTATATCCTCCATGTCATTAAGGATCTGTGGAAGACCCTTGGGCAAACCGCATTTGGGTTTGCCTAAAGAGGAAGTAGTTCCTCATACTTTGGGATAAAACCATTGATGACTGTTTTGAGCCACAGTTATCTAAACAAGTATGCATCCTGTTTGGAAGCGTATTGTTATTTAGCACATGACGTTTTAACCTTTCAAACAATATAACTAGTTTCCCTTTATGTGAAGGCCCACTGCTTCTGGAAAGTACCTTCCTTTGAGATAATTCTTTAAGCCATTGTCCATGCATTCCTGAAAATCTTTTGCATGAACTGAAGTGTTCTGCAGGACTTCAGGGTCATATTCAGGTATTTCTGCTGAATGAAAGCCCAGAGAACGAAGTATAAGATCAGAAAGTATTTTTTCAAACAAATTCCTACCAGCACTGATTGAAATTGCAAACAGATGTTATTAAAAAAAAAAATAGTTTGGTGTACTGAATTTGCAAACTGATGTATATTTTTCAACATGATCATTACAGATTTTCACATACATGCCATTATTGGTTTATGGCTGAAAAGAAAAAAAATGATTTTAAAAAATGGATTTTAAAAAATCCTTGCTCTCACATAGTATGTCATATCTGGATGAGGCTTGCAGTGTGCAACATGCATTTTTTTGCACAGTAACTTACAGAAAGTATTTACTTACAGTGAAGAGGTAAGTCACATTACTACACTTGCAAGGATTTGGTGACTAGCTTTGTTATTGTTCTTCTACACCACTAAGTTCCTGCTGGCCCAGACAAAGTGTTTGGATGCCATGATTTCTGGACACCACATTTCTAGGAGTACTTTAGGTCACAGAGGAAACACTGAGTGCATGGAATCTCATGAAAAATTACTATAAAAGCTTAAACAAACAAGGATAACTCAAAAATGCAATTGTTCAACAAGCCCAGAAGTGCCAGTTTCAGTTTCCTCTTTAGGCAACTCACTTCATATCCTTACCCAACTGCCCAGAAATTTCCTGATCAACAAGACTTTTCAGAAGTTTTATGGGGAAAAACAACCCCCCACCCACATTGGTGGTAATTGTCTTCCTTAAAACTGAGTCATTTCACAAAGAATTCAGAGTAAGTGTTGCAAAAGCTGCTAAATATAAAACTAATTCCTCTTTTCAATAATCAGGAAACTAAGTCTGTTGAAGCCAGTCTGTAAAATTAACCTTAAATCTGTTTTTTCCCTAACTTTTTTCATTATCTAGTGTTAACTAACTATCTATAAAGACCAAAATGCTGTTGTAAAAACACACTTCAATAAAAGGTTTTCAGTTCTCTCTCAATGGCATAAAGCAAGGAAGAGGTTTTAAGGAAGGTTAAAAGCCTACAAAATCTTCAAACATGAGCCAGAATGCTTATTTTCCTATTTTAAAATATGTAATATTTATTTAGTGACATATCATGAATTCTTATAATTGATCCAAGCTACTCAAGCAAGCTTTTTAGGAATCACTTTATTTGTACAAAAAGGTTAGAAAACAAAACATTCTATATAAGTAGGATGTTCCACTTGTTTCTGAATATGGGATGCAATTAAATTGGTATATGTAGAAAAAGACAATAAGCAAGTCAGGTACCTCTAGCTATTAATGGTGTAAACAAGCATTTGCTGCACTCAATCTAGGTTTAGGTGGCTTTACGTTCGCCATTGCTGGGAGTGGTGGAGGCAGCTCAAGGTAAGTGGGTGGAAGAGGAACGTGGGTCCACAGAGATTTGGTGGTTCAATGGGTGGGGAGGGTGTTGCCCAGTAGGAAGGAGCAGTCACTAAAAATAGCCTGGTCAGGGTCCCATGGGGGAGGAGGGGATGATCATAGCACAGCTGTGGAGCTGGGCCCAGCAGCTGAGATTTCCCTGCCCTGGGGCTGTACTGCACATGCATGCAGGCATTCCCAAGAACATGCTGACCCTTTCCGAAATTGTGCTAACCCTATCTTGATCTAAGTTAGTGTGCTTCCTGAGGTGTTTGCCATTTTTTGGCCAAATTAAACTCTTCGAATGCCTGCTCTAGTGGGCATTCAGATCGACTTAATCCTGGTCAAGTCAACCTAAATGTAATGCATCTATGTACCTTAAGTCTCCAATAATGAGATTGTGTGTGGGAGAAGATTTAATTGCATGTGTAAGTTATTGCACCATCAGGGTCCACTCTTTCTAACCCTTTTAGTCAACAACTAATACATGTAGGAGAGTTTGGATGCAACAGACAAGAGGGTTGAAAAGATAAGACAAGGCCATTCTTTCACTTCTAGGATCATCCTTCTGAAATAAGATCACTCGAAGCCATAGAGATCTTCAGAAATTCTTTTCAAGGAAGACTGTTAGCTCTGTGTTTTTAATGTACCTTGAACATTTGGACCCTGCTCTTGACTGGGGCTTTTAGGTAACATCATGACATCATGAGTACTTTCAGACTCAGACATATTTCCAGTGCTACAAGGAGACAGAAAAACAAATAAAACAAACCTTAAAATTACAGCTAGTCAAATTTGGATTTTTTGGTGGGGGATATACTGTGAAATTATTATTTTTCAAATAAAAATGTTGGCTTAACATTTTTTACATTTTAGACCTGAAAGAAAAAATAAATAAAAATAAAGTTTTCAGTTTCAAGAAAAACTAAAAATGGTGTCCCCCCTCTCAAATTTTCTTCTTTTTATTTTTTTAATCATAGAAAATTGTCTTAGGGCTTAAATAGGTGTTCTTTTTAGGAGGGGAAACTTTAGATAAATTGCCCCCAATAGAAGTCATTCAGAGAGTTGGAGCAGTACAGGTGTGCGTCCTGTAGCTGCTCCCTCTCCCCTACTCACGGCACCTTCCCCAGAGTGATGAATGGCCCGGGAAAGGTATGAGAAACAGGTTGTTCCATTTCTGTTCCTGAGGAAAAGGAGTATTGAGGCAACCACCTTCTCTCCTGCTTCCAAGACTGGGAACCCTGATGGGGCTGCAGGTACAGGGCTTTCAAATGCTGTGCTGGAGGAGCTTCTCTCCTGAGTGGCACTTTAAAGCTGGCACCTGCATCCCCTTCCCTATCCCTAAAGCATAGGGAATAGCAGGGCCAAGCCCCCAGCCTGTTCTCCAGACCAGGCAGTCCATGGTCCAGGCAAGTGGTGGCGAGTATTGCCCCAGTGCTACCCTCCAGTCTTAGACTGGTCTGATCTCAGAGGGGAATAGCACTGCAAAGCTGCCAGCCCTGCGCAGTTCCCACTGCTGCCCCCACCATCCCTTCCCAAACCAGACCAGACCAGAAGGGCAGCATACCAGTGTGTGTTCTTGTGAAAGAAACTCTGTTGCCAGTGAGATCTTCCAGGTTGAGATTTTTAATATCCTGGGAGGGGCATGTTTCTCATGGGAGAAATTGAATGAATATTTGGATGTTTGTCATTTCTAGCAGGAGAACAGCTATTCCCAATAGAAATGTAACACCTGTCCATGGCCTTAGTCTAAAACAACCATTTTAAAAAATATATGCTCAACCAAGAATTGTTACATTTTGGGATACAGATTTACTTGTCTGCAAATAGTAGAAGCTAAGAGGCCCTATCAGGGAACAGGACTCCATTGTGTTATTAAGGGCTACGTAAAGACATAATAAAAAGATAGACCATAACTGGAAGTAATCTATTCTATTTAGCGTCATACTACAGGTGGGACAAGCTAATTAGCCTGATCCTAGCTCAGCATAAAGGTGGCATTACTGCAGCTATCTCCCAAACAAGAAGCAGTACAGCTGCATTTACACAACACAAATTAGCACACAAGCTGATGCCTCCCTGCAGACATAGCAGGATACTGCCTGCCACTCAGAGAATATTTTGGAAGGGTTTAACCAATCTGGAATCAATTTTTTAAATTTCAGAACAAATACCCATTTCCGAAAATCATTGGCATGGGGCACAGCCCTGAAATTTGGGGGAATCAATTGCATAAATGGAGAAAAAGGCTAGAGACTTCATTAAAATCATTAGAGATTTTATAACTATCATGGCAAGAAAAATATCAGGTATTGGTAATAAATGGTCTCTATTAACAGAGATTGCATATTAATAAATGTTTGTATTCTCAAGCTATGATGTTGATTTCTTACTGAGTTTTAAAATTACAGAAACTCTTGATTTCTTTCCATTCTTTTCTTTGCACAGGTTGCTCTATATACAAAGTCAGCAGCAAATAAAGTGCTGATTGAGCCATAATAGAGACCTGCATTTTAGACACCCTCAGAAACAGTTTTATTTGTCTTTTGACATTCCGAGTCAAGAAGAGACTTTTCAACTTTGATAACTGATTACAAACTTCCTGCCTACCTGCCACAGACATCTGATTATAGCTTTTCCAGTCATCTAAGGTATAATGAGATTCTTGCCTTGAAACACTGACAAAAGGATGGTGGTGAAATCAAGGAAGAAAACAAGCTATTGTTCAGACTGGAAATGTCTGAAGCCAAGAACAACAAAGGTCCCTCTGGTGCCATTTCTATCATCAACATTCTCATTCCTGTCCATTATATCCCAGTGCTATGGGAATTTGCTTTGAACATAGGACTTCTAAATAAATCACATGGATTGGCCAACACAAGCCCCAAATGTCAGGAAAAGCTTTCCTTGCAGACTAGACAATGTGAACAAATAGGAGAAAACAAGATTATATAACAAGTTTTGTATAATGACTTTAGTATGGGATGCATAACAGTCCTGACCTTTCACCTGTCAACTTTTCTGAAGACAAACATACAATTTTATTCTAAATTTAGTTTCGTCCTAGAATCAATTGCAAGTTGCTATCACACTGGCAAGATGTTAGTTTTCAAATGACCTTTTAATGAATAAAGAAAAAAAAAAAAAATCAGTGGAGCATAATGTTTATCTGATCCCAACACATAAAGTTTAATTTTAAATAGCAAAATACCCATTTCATATCACTAGAAACAATATTAAGTCCTTACAAAAATGCAGTTTAAGGTATGATATTAAATAGAAAACATCTTCTGGCATCTACCAAATATATAGCAAATGATAACCTATATTTCTCATTGGTTAATGAAGATAGATGGGTGGAATGTAAGTTAATTTTACCTAGTCCACTGATCTGTTACTGACCTGAAGTCTTCAAATAAATTCAGAACTTCAGTTTACAAATAACTGATTCTTAGAGCAAGGTACCTGGAACCTGGTTACAAAATATTATTTAGTTTTGCCAGTTTTGCAAAATTTGCCTCTGCTCGACTCCAAATTGAAAGAAAAAGGGTAAAGGCAAAATGATTGAGTACAAAGGTCTGTTTGTCTAAGATGTGCTGAAATATCTTTCAGTCTTAAGGACCAAATCCTCACACAGAAGATAGGGAAGCGTAAGTCTTTTACCTCTACAAAAAACAGCCCCATACCACCATGGCCAAACCTCACCCCATTTGTGCTGGTGCCTGGAGTTCAAAAGATCTTTAGTCCAAGTCATTCTGCTTCTCTTTCCATCAACAGAGGCAGGGCCAAGTCTTCCTAGACAGAAATTCTTTCAACATATGCACTACATGATTTCAATCAATGACAAAAAAAAATGATCAGGTGCTGTTCTGGTTTTTAGTGTCGTATCCCTGAATAGTCTTTCTAGGGTTGAGCTCCTTTGCTCTTTTCTCAATTTAGCATTTATTGCAATTATCCTCTGTAAGGCAATGTGAGTACCTCACATTGAAAATAAAAAGAAAGGATGAATTTTCCATAGACTTTTACACAGATGTAATCAGGGGTGCAACTGGACAGTCCCATACCCTGCTTTGTACCCATCATAGAAAGAAATCAAATTATTAATATGTTATTTAGAGTATTGTAATCTAAGTGTGAGCATGAACGGCTGCCCAAACTTGGATGAATTAACATGTCGTGCTTTCCACGGTGCCTCGAAGCTTTCACAAATCCATGTTCCTACACTTACATTATTGATTCTAACCCATGAATTAGTGGTGTCTGAGGCTTTGTCTGCCATTCTGAATAGGTGACTTTTCCCCAAGATCTCTCCCCTTGTATGTGTTTCTATCTCTTCCTGCTGCAGAGAAATTCTGAGTAAGACACAAACTGTCAGAGCAGGTGTTCTTGAGGTCGCTGAAGTCTAAAGAACCAAACAACAAACTCCAGATGAGACAGAATACTACCAGCTTCCAGAACGGTGGCAGGTGTCCACAAATTATCCCTGTGCCTTCCTCAAGAGCCATTCCTGTCCCTTTCCCTTACCTGAACTGCTGCTCAGCTGTCTGCTCCCTGAACAAGATGATAATAACTATCCTTAAAACATTTGATCTTTTTTCAGACTGAAAAGTACGTGGACATATTAAATGACTGAGAAACCAGGAAGGCTAGCCACTAAGGTAGGCCTTCTTGGTTATATCTAGGACCTATTGGCAAACAGACATGTTC
>NW_017729029.1:62897519-62901657 GCF_001723915.1 Gavialis gangeticus | reverse complement strand
ATATTAAATGACTGAGAAACCAGGAAGGCTAGCCACTAAGGTAGGCCTTCTTGGTTATATCTAGGACCTATTGGTAAACAGACTTGTTCCTAAAGTGTCTCTGCTTTCAGTGTGATGTCTCCTGTGTACAAGCCAATTTGCTGGAAGGACTCAGACTACCATGGCTTTAGGATCACTTCTACAGAATTTTATACTTTGTCTTGGTGAGAAAAAAACTGAATTAGTCCCTCAGGGGTCTGTCTTTTAAAACTGGTTTCCTATTTGCACCCTTTGAAATGTACTGCATACTAAGTAAAGCAAAAAAAAAAAAGGACAGACATAGTGAGATCAGTGTGACACAAGGCAAAGTGAGAGATGCATACATATCCAGCCTTCCCTGACCATCCATACAGTTAAAACTCTCATTTTGCTTCTCAGTTACTGTAGCACCCTTTTCTCTGGCCTTGAAGGAAATTTGCTCCACAACGCTGCTCCACCTAACCCATGACCTCACTTTTGTCATGCTTCTATTGGCTTCCTCTTCTCTCCACACCAAGCATAAGCAGCTTTTCTTCTATTTCAAGGCCATTCATGGTTTATTTCCATCCTATTTCTCTCTCATTAACTGTGAACTCTTGCTTCTAATCGGCCCACAGTGCCATCTTGCATCATTCATGTCTTAACCACTTTTCAGACACTTATAGACATCTCACATGCAACTCTCAAAGAACTGGCTATACAGAGCTACAAAACTACGTAACTGTGACTCTATTTATAGATCTTTCCCAAAGCTATCTTCCTTAGAATTGTTTTACGCCAAGATAATTCGTGTTGGGTTGTTTTTGTTTTGGTTTTTTTTGGTTGGGGGGGAGGTTGGTTGTTTTTTTACATTCGTCAGTGGTCGAGTCCTGGTTCATGATCATGGTTTCTAAGAACTACAATAATACTGTACTATTACAGTAACAGCAATAAAGACAGAAGTTTAAGGAAGCACATGGACCAGAGTTAAACACTAAAATGGCCTGAAGTTATCAAGCACTACTCAGAACCAATAACTTGTCTTGATAGTTCAGAAAATTCAAGTTTTCCTTTGTTTCAGATTTTGGTAAAAAAACTGGAAGAGTTGGAAATAGAAGTACAAGTATTTTATTACCTGTGGTTTGTAACCAGACAGTCAATGTGAAAAGAAACTAAGAAAGGCAATTTTAAAAGTAATTAGAATATATATTGGAAATTTTCTGTTATATACTTGATTTTGTGCCTATGCATGCACGTATAAAAACTGATTATGAATTACCTCTGTTATCTGAGACAGTTGTATTTTGAATTGGCATTTAAATTACTAAGCATTTGTTAAAAGTACTTTTTTTTAACCTCAGACATTTTACAGTTCCCTAATATTAACACATGCTAATCATTATACTTTTAAGAAGATCTGGATTACACATTCTGCCTGGATGAAAACACACTTCACACAGCAGTAAAACAGAATTAAGAAAGAGTACTACAATGTGATGATACTTCTGTAGAATTGTGAGATAGAGTGATGATAGATTTTAGACAAATTCCCAAGGAAAGTCTGGAATCCTTAATATTTGTGGCTTTGTCTGCTCTGTTCATTAAACTATAATGTTATACAACCATATTTTGGAAAATAAGATGAAGGTGTTATGTGAAGATACATTATCCTCTCAACATCTGGACAAGTGGGGAGCTCTCTCTATGGCTCTTCCATCACCGCCCCTATAGCAACAACCCTGGTCTCCTGCATGCTCTATGGGATCAAGATGCATGGAAGAGGGAAAGGGAGTAGGAACTCAGCAACTAGAGGGTGACTCTGCTGAATAAGAGGAAGAGAGATGACAACCTCATGATAACTTTCAGATTTTACAAGAAAAGCAGGCTGAGATTCATATCGCACAAAAAGGATTACCTACTTCCTAATTCATTATTAAATAAGGGAGGTGTTTAACATAGTTCAAAGGGGGTAAAAAGTTTTTAAGTCAGTGGGCCCAGAATGTCCCATTGCCAAAAGAATTATTGACAGCGTGTTGTGACGTAGCAGCTATGGAGAGCCTGACCTGACCTGTTCTACCAACACTTCAGGAGCCACATTTCTCTCAGTCTTTAACTGGTCTCATCCTGCACTCAGCAAGGTTTATGTGCAGGCACCAACTTCCCTTCTGCAGGGTCCAATTTCTGCCCATGTGAGAGACTGAACAAATGGATTCTCGGAGAGATTCTTACTGGGCACGTCTACATGTTTATTGCTCAGTTGACTAATTAGCTGTGCAATAAACATCTTGTGCCTACACATGCACCCCTATTAAGCTGGATTTAACTAATATACCCCACAGCAGTATATACCAGTACTATCCTGCTGCGGAGTAAAAAACTAGACTTTGCTCCAGTTGGTTGGGACATGAGGATGCCTCACTGTGGGAGCTGCCTGCTGGCTAGCCCCACACTGAAGCACCATCTTGGACTTCCCAGCCAGCCCCTCTGCGATACGTTGAGCTGAAGCCCCTTGCCAGCAGGGGCTATTGTGCCAGCTCAATGTGTTGTGGTCCCAGGTGCACATGAAGATGCATGCCTGGGAGAAAAACTCTGGAGTGATAAATTCCAGAGTTTGTTCATGAACATTAATATACACATGTAGATGCACCCACTGAGATATAGTCCCCTCCAAATCCCAGGACCCCCCTAGATTCAGATAGTTAATTAGATAATTATAGGCTTGACTGACATATTTTAGTGTAAGCTGATTCAAACTTTTATTATTGTGGCTGTGGAAGGCTTGGTTTTTTACTGTTTTTCATCTTGTACAGTCATACCTGTGCACAGCAGGTATAAAATGCTACCAAGTCTCATTGATGATAGCTTACACCTACTTTGAAGAGGTCTTGATGGCTGCACAAGTTAAATGGAAAGCTTAACCTAATATTTTTAGCTGTTCCAAAACTTTGCTTTATCATTTTGGTTTCACTGATTCATGCTCCCTTTCTTTCTTATTTTTGGTTAAATATAAGAACTTCTATGGTTTATTGCTTTAAACAGTAGTCTGAGATGGTGTGGTGAGGAAAAGATGCCAAGTGACTTTGCTTTGTGCAATACTAAAAAACTTTTCAATATGATTTAGATAATTGTGGCCTTGTTTGTGACCGTCAAGCACAGCTCATGACAAGGGACCATGCAGTTATTCACTTCTATGTTTCTTTAAAAAATGTTAATAGCTTCATAAGGTGTCAGTGATTCCCAGCCAGGGGTCTATGGCTCCCTGAGGTGCCTTGAAATATTTGAAGTGTGTCATAGGGTGGCATACAATGGTAGCACAGCTGGATGTGCTAACATGATTCACAAGATAAATCTAGAGATTTCAAGTAGGAATCCATACTGTCATAAGCATTTTGACCTGTTGTGATCTTTGAGTTCTTTGCAACAGAAGAAGAATTCCTGTATTACTTTTCTTTAGTCAACAACTGAGTGAAAACTAAGAGCTGACAGTTTCTGAGGAGTGCCTTGAGTCTAAAAGGTCTGAAAAAACACTGTGCTTGGCTATTACAAATTGGGATCGTTTCTCTGACTCCTGTGTAATATGGCTATTTTACACCTACTTGAGGATCCAGCCAGGCTAAGGGCAGTGGAGAACAAGACCCAATAAAAAAACCCTATATAAAATCATCCCTAACATTTTCTTGCTAAAACAGAATCCTAAACTGAAAACCATTAAAAACCTTATAAGTGAACTCTATTTAGATAGGCCTAGTATTCCTCAGGCCATTAGGATACTCTATCCATGCACTCATACTGACTGCAGTGAATTCTTCATTTCACTGTTTGGGAAAGGGACCACAATTTTTTTTATCTGACTAGGTGCTGAAACTCATTACCTCACTCCTGTTTCTGCTGTTCTTACGGTCAGAAGTCAGTTTACTTATCTACATGGCATTTGGCCGCAATTGTCATAAGGAGCATTTGCACACAGGTCATTAAATGAGCTTAAGAAAATTAAAGCTCAGCTTACTGGCTTGAGTTAGGAGACAGTCACAAAACAAATATTGAGCAGAAAATAAAGAGACAAAAAACATAGCAAGAAGCATGGGGAGTTCAATTATCAACCTAGTTATTTTGAATATTGGCTGAATTATCTTGAGAGGGT
>NW_017729029.1:62869823-62892519 GCF_001723915.1 Gavialis gangeticus | reverse complement strand
ACGGTCAGAAGTCAGTTTACTTATCTACATGGCATTTGGCCGCAATTGTCATAAGGAGCATTTGCACACAGGTCATTAAATGAGCTTAAGAAAATTAAAGCTCAGCTTACTGGCTTGAGTTAGGAGACAGTCACAAAACAAATATTGAGCAGAAAATAAAGAGACAAAAAACATAGCAAGAAGCATGGGGAGTTCAATTATCAACCTAGTTATTTTGAATATTGGCTGAATTATCTTAAGAGGGTTTTTTCCATAATAGCAGCCTTCCTTTCTTGGCACTACCAGCTGTCAGAAAGATTTTTAATATCTCCCAAAGAGGAGTATATGCTCCAATTTTTATATCCTACAAGGAAAAGTGTAAATCTTAATTCTAAACAGTTTTTTTAACCTACTTTTTGGCAAGTTTTGGTTTCATTAATGCTCTATATTACCACATTCTTTAATTTGGGGTTCAACACAATAGAATTATAGGCTGCTTATAGATGTTAAAAAAAAATTGCACTTGACCAGGCACTTCAGCAGGGCTTTTTGTTGCTTTTATCTAAAGCTGATTCAATCAACTATGAGAAAAAAGCACCCAATAAGCCCCAATGAATTGCCCAATCTTTACAGACACTGGATGAACTGGGTCCAACTAGTGCTCCATCTCTTCTGGGCATGCACTAAGCTTGGCACAGGAGAATGCCAAATTTAAAGTAAAGTGTCTATTTTTTGTAACATCTGAAAGCAGCCATATTTGACAGTTTCCCTAGATATACTTGGTTTAAGTCAGTACCATCTAGTAATCTTTTCTCCTGATGAAGTAACTTGCATTCAGATTGGATTTGACAGAGCTAAAATCAATTCTATAGCTGAAGGGGAGAAGAAAGTTTACTAATATTTAACCACTGCAACTTGGCATAAATGTTATAGCTACACCCTTTAACTCTATCCTAACTGCAGTAATGGAAGTTCAGAGACGAGTGAGTGAGTCTTCACATCCCTCGGTTTTGTCAGTGAGGTTAATATATTAAAATAGACAGCTACTATGTAGTACCAAGTTTTCTACAATCTTATTTACTGTGAAACTCTGAGATGGCTCAAAATGTCCATTCAGTTTAGATAACACTAGGGTTACCATATTTCCAGTTTCAAAACAGAAGACACCTTGGGGAGCGGAGGGGAAGGGGTGATTGTGTGGCGAGAAAGTAATATGTCTGTGCCCTGCCCCTCACTCCCAAACCACAGCCCCCTCCAGACCATGCTGATGCACCTCACTCCCAAACCACAGCCCCCTTGTCCCTGCTGACACCCCTCACTCGTAACCCACAGCCCCCTGTCCCTCCCCCAGTTCTGCTGCCCATGCACCTCTCTCTCTGCCTGCCTTCAGTGGCCAGGGTCAGTGTGCAGATCACCTTCCCCCGCTGTCCCCAGCCGCAAGCAGCCAAACCAGAAATGCCAGGAAAAACCAGAGGCAGAGCAAAATCCCAGAAATTTGCTTGCATTTAAAAAACCTGCCTGGATAGAAAACAGAGGACCAAAAAAGAGGACGTGAATGGGAAAACCCAGATGTATGGTAACTCTAGATAAGAGGGCTTCTTTTAAGTTTACAAGAACTAGCCAAATGTTGTGCATTCAAGAAATTTGTGAGAACAGGCGTTCATCAACTTTCAGGTACTTCTGCTACATATCTCTGCCAAAATTACAGGAACTAGGAATGTGAAAGTCTTTCAGCGCAGCCTGTTACTGTCCTTCAGAGCAGAAGTGAAACAGTTTTTTTTTGTTTTAGGTCACTAAAGGTTTTGTTACCATGTTGTTCATCTGAAATCTTGAAAGTCATTTATGGTAATCAAGGTAACTATGTTAAAACACTATTAAAGAATTGTGTTCCCCACACATTCAAAGTTGGGGGTTTGTTTGTTTGTTTGTTTGTTTTATTGATTTACCTTCTGTTAACACTACAGAGCAATGAGTTTTGTTATCATTCAGCTTCTTCCACAATCAACAACAGAATTTCCAATTGCATAATTATTAACGGTTTAGTGAACTTGGAGATGTTACATGGTAATTTTAAACTGCTTCTGGACTGGCTGCACACTAACAACTTGTAAATAGCTTAAAGCACTTGTTATTTCACTTAAAGTTTTGCCACTCTAGGCAGATTAGAAATAATCCTGCCCTGATTTTGATCCTATTCCATTAAGGTGTGGCCGTTCCCACAGCTACAGGGATCTCTGTGAATTGTAATCCATTCATCAGTTGATAACAATGAAAACAGTAACACACACTCTACATATCAGTCCAGTCACCAAGAAAATCTAACATTTTATTGCATATACATACACCAGATCCTACAGAAGTGTTTTAACATTTCTTTGCTTTTTTTGAATGTTTAAAAGGAAGGTTTTCTCAAGAGGAGAATTACTGCTTCAGGTCTGGGGACTACTTAGCACTTTGATCCAAAATTAATTTTCATGGATTTGAGGAAATTCATCACAGAGGGAAGAGACAGATTCCTGTTACTTTGAAGCAGTAATCAGTCACTTAAAACATGAAACACTGGAGTGTCATATTTGGTAGTCCTTTGAGGTAACAATTCTAGTTTAGAACGAGATCCAATTCTCCTGAAAAAATACTGGGTCATGTCCTACATATTATTATTTGTTTTCCTAATTTCTAATGCTTATATTTTCCGGTTATTTGGGATTGGCATATCTGCTGTGGATCAAAATATGAAAGTTCCTCAGCTTTTTTTGTTACACTTGTGAAGACTGAAAGGCCAGAACATTGTTTCACCTTTATTTGCTAATTTAGAAAGCTTAATCAGGATTATTTTTGGCACTTTTAGTTTTCCATTTGGGACAGAAAAGAATCCCACAGGTATGCACATAACTGTCTGTGATGGGAAGGAGGAGGAACCTCTTACCTTTTAGCTCAATAGGCCATGGTTCAACCACTTGCCCAGGGAATGGGAGAGAAAGGTTTTAGCTCCGACCCTCAGCCAGAAGAGATTTGAACACTCATCTCCCACTTCCAAAGGGCTCTAAGTGAACTGGATATTGACCACCCCACCCTCCATTCCTTCTCTTGAAATTGAACCACTGAATAACTAAGAGAGAAAGAAGTGTGGCACCATAAGCAGGAGAATAAGTCAGCCAAAGAGAATGTTTATGGAGAAAACGCTCCCCTGAAAAATGTCCCTGAAAGGAGGAAGCCTTGGTTTCTGAATCCTCTCCATCTGCTTTCCTGCCTTGCACACTTTTCATTGGATTAAAGTAATCAATGGGATAGTTTCTGCCCTGTCTGGGGTAGGGGACAGTGAAGAACTAAGGATAAAAGCAGATACCCAAGTGCAAATAGAATCTAAGCCATGTGCATGCCAAAGATTTGCATGTAAATGGCGCACTGAGGTGAAATATGATTTGATCTCAAGTATCACATTGCCTGTACATGTGAGAATAACTTCTTTTAGGTAAGAGAGAGAAAAATCTGGTTAATTTATTTTATGGTCTTGTCAAGCAAAAACACCCCCTCCTCCCCACACTTTGATTTAGGGTGAGTTGGAATCAAAGCACAAGACAGAGGTCTGATCACTCCTTTCCTAGACAGAGAGATTTGAGCATGACCTTAGAATAGGCCTGTTATATTTTCAACTGCAGATTTACATAGTCATTGTGCAATTAGGTACAATTGTGCTTATGTTTATGATTAAGTGGTACAAAAGGGATGGATTTAACAATGTTTTCCATTTCCTAGTTCTGTTCACAGCTGTCACCGAGCTGCATTACTCTTTCTTAATAGCTCATCTTCAGTATTTGTAAAATGGATACAACAGATGCCTAAGTGACATTTACTCACCCAAACAATGCCATTGGAAACAAAGCTGGGTGAAGCATTCTCTCACACGTGAATGCCGTGTGCCCCTGGAGGCTGGGTGGGCATGCTGAGCTCTCACAGGTGGTGGTGGTGCTGTTGGCTGTGGGAGCATGGCGGCAGCAAGCAGGGAGCTCCCACAGGCAGCTGCAGTGCTGTTGGCGGGGGGGAGGAAGGGGGGGTCTGGCAGTCGGCAACCACCAGATGCCACCAGCGGTGTCAGTGGTGAGGAGGGGGGTTGGCAAGCAGCGACCACCCTCAGGCACTGCCAGCAGTGTTGGCGGCACCTTTTCACAGGGGGTGCGCTGCCATGCTCATGGGGTGCACGTGCACCCCCTACGCAGCGCCAATGCTCTCATAGAATAGTTAGCTTCAGCTTTTTACATGACCCTTCTGTGTTTACGTTCTGGAAATGTAGGGTGTCTGTAGAAGTGCAGGGAAGCTGCTCTAACACACTGTAATTAATCGAGTCTGCTGAAGCATGCCAAGTAGTGGACTCCAGCATCCTCTGTGTCTCATCAGTCGTCTCATCAATCAGTACCCCCACACTTCAAAATGGTGGTGGGGGTACTTTAACTGAAGCTCATTTGACAAGTTTTAGTTAAAGTGCTCCCACCACCATTTTGAAGTGTAGGGACACTGATACACAACACGCTGTGGGTCCTTTAATTAGAGCCGCTGTAAAAAAAATAAAATAAAAAAAATACACCCCTAGGTATTATCACACTAATAGACTGGAATATGTACAGAACCCTGGCCTGTTTTAAAATGAGTGCTGCAGCTTGAATCCCACAGGTGATTATTGAAAGAACTGAAATTAATATGGTGCCCAGGGAAACTAAAATTGATGCTTTGTCCAGCAAAATAGTTGGGCATGCTAAGGCTTAATATTAAACTATTTAGTCAACAGCTTATATAACTTAACCAAAGAATGGAATTCAGTCTCAAAACATTTTTACAACAAGTTCAAAGAAAGTATAGATTGTTTGCAGAACACAGGAACAGGAAAAGAGAAAGGCAAGATTCTTTGAATAAAATTAAACACCAAAATAAATTGTCATCCAGCAATGACTGTGAGGCTCAGTTTAGGTTTGCAAACACTAAGAATCTTGGTTGGGGAAAAACAAATCCATAAATACAAGTACTCTTTTAAGAGGAATTCATTTATGCTAATGAAGCACAGAAAAAAGAAGGAGGTTAAGATAGCAGTCTCATGGATCTAGTTTGCTGAACTGCCAAACTAGGCTTTAACTTATGTAATAGTCTTATACAAAGCATAAGTTAGTCTACTTTGCAGTCATTAGCTAAAAAGGCAGCCTAATTTTCAGCAGCATTCAGCAACTCCTCCTGGCTTTAAAGGTCAGCTGCCAGGAGAGCAGCACTTTTGCAGGTACAGTCACTTCACAGAAGCAAACTATTTCAGTACAACTTTTTGTACTGCATGGTTCAGCTCTACCCTATGCTCTTTCCTCAATTAGTGATGAAGATGTAACTCTACCCTGCTTTCTCCCTGTCAGTTAAGAAAACTTCACACTGCAGATGTTTTCTCACTAGCTCTCCCCTTTAATCTATTAGATCTGTTAATCTACTAGCCTGGTAGATTAACAGATTGAAAACAGAATGATTTTTCATTCAGCAGTTTTGGGTGAGTCACAACTGAGCTGATCAAAACACATTTTCTATTCCACAGGAACATATTCAAAAGGGTTTCCAAGTCAGAATGACAGCTATAGCTTTCAAAAAGCTTCCTGAAAAAAAGATAACAAGGTTGGGGGTGGGGGCAGCAGTATCAAGATATAATTAATTACACAGAGATAAAGGCACCCACCAGGCTAAATTCCCTACTCTATCAGTTTAGGATTTGAACATGCAGGATATGGCAAATAAGAGTTCCTAGAACTAAACTACTGACTAGGCCAAAAGCTGCCAATATGCAGCACAACTGCTGCAAGTGGCACAGGCAGTCTCAGAGCAGTGATGGGACAAGCAGCACAGGAGCAGATAAGGCAGATATCAGAGCTGCATTTTGGGAAGAGAAGACAATCAGAGGGGTAAGATGGGGAGGGGACACAGGGCTAATTTGTTGCATACCTGCCAGAGGTTGACCTCCATTGGGTAGGGCTATTTTTCCTTCTCCTTCACTATGACCACAACAAAAGCTTGAGAGCACCAAGAATATCCTACAGAGGGCCAGCATCGGGCTTTATTTTGTTTTTTAAGTCTTAATGTTTCTAAGAGAAGAAATCAATTTCTCACCTAACAGTGGCCTCAGAGTTAGCTCCCAATATTCCTATGCCGAGGCATGCAAGTTTTGTTTGTTTCACAAAATAGACTAAAAGACGTTCGGTTTCTATCAATAGGAATTTTCCCAGCAAAAACACACTTCATCAACAAATTCTTAACCGCATCAACTCACAGCTATTATCCCATATCTCTTTCTCCCTTCCTGCAAAAGTTTTCCTTTAACAGGCTTGTTCCCTACTCTTAATTGTCCAAACAGCTCCACTCCCTAGAAATTACTCTCTACCCAGCAATTTAAAACTCAGCATACACCTCTTGTTCCTTTAAGCTTACACTGTCCTTTAGGTCTTCCAACAGCCCAACATCTGAGCAATACTCCTGTATTCATTCCCTCCCCCTGAAGAGGGGGGCTGAAACTGGCATAGGTGTGCTAGTTCCAATCCTATAACAAAACAAATGTGTGATACCCATTTCTGAATATCTAATCCAAATTTGGTAACATGGATAATCTCAGCAAACCATTTGTAGGTAAATTCAAGATTTTTGTCCCCACAAAATCAGTTTTCACAGATTTTTACATCAGAGGATTCAGTTTTAAGATCATTTAAGATGTACTGTCAACCAGTTAAGAGTGAAATTGCTAATAAAATACTAGAAACTCAAACCTAAGGCCAGGAGAGGGCACTAGGTCTGTGTGCTTAGATCTTTATAATATCATTATTATTAGCTGATAAGGGAAGCCATGTGGCATTCACAATGGCTGATTTTTAAACTTCATTATACTGCCATGCTACTTATTTATTCCAAGTTCAATCTGAAGCAATGTTTATGGTTTTGGTTATAAATTCCAGAAGTCCTGAATTTGTATTGGAAATATTAATAAGAGTTAAACAAATAGAAGACACACCTTTTGCTGATTTCATCATTTCTTTGAGTTCAAGGTCAGAAGGGACCATTGTCTAATATGACCTTCTGTGTATTGAATTTCACCCAATTACCACAGTATTGTCCAATAAACTGGGTTAGACTAACATATTTCATTCCTCCAGAGACTAAAATTTGTGCTGTAGATGAAGAATGAAAGATCCAGGTGCCATGAATGTCTGAACCCCCTGCAGTGGCAAGCAATTGATTGTGAGATAAACCCAGGTTATCCTAAATAGTGATCCATGCTCTTGATGCAGAGAAAGACAAAATATTCCCAAGGTCCCTGGATGAAAAGTTCAAGGCTAGAAAGGATTCCCATGATCATTTAGCCTGAACCCAAGCTGTAGATTTTGTCCCAGAAATGGGATTGAAACATATCCTTTAGAAAGGTATCTATAGGTAACCTAAATGATTTAAAATCTGCAAACGGTTGATGTTGGCACTGGATTCACAACCGAGCCCCGATACCTTGCTCTGGGTGAGCACAACCTTCAGACCGACCACAACTCCTCCGGTTGACGATAGTGGAATTTTATTGATAACAGTGACAGAAAATAAGAGCAATGCAGGCAAAGCAAGCAAGATGATTACAACGTACATCACCCAATTTCCCCAGTGCTCAGAATATATACAAGGCATGCAGTCTTTCCAGCCAGTGCTTAAATGCCACCTCGAGGTTCTTTGCTTGAATGTCCAACGTCAGCAACCTTGGAGGTCGGGGCTGATGCCAACTACCCACCTGCTATTTTGAAGACTTATCCTTTTGTATTCCTTCTCCTCCAATGACTCTTCATCTTTGGGCATCATTACTTGTTCTTCCTATGGCTGTCATACTGTCCACGCTCTGTGTTGTCAGCCAAAATCCCATTTTCATAAACCTATCACATGCACACATCCTAATTTGGGCTTTACCGTTGTCCTCCTAATTTGGTCTGTTCTGCCAAAACCAGAAAGCCCAAGGGCTTTTGCAAGTGGGCATGGTAGCCCTGGAGCCAGGCCTATCTCTATTATAAAAATAAAGTTTGGATGTTTTTGATTTCCCAGGATGTGTATGTCCATTGGATGCAGACACCCTGTCTTCCCTGAAGACTGTGAAACTGAGACACAAATCAGGTTTTTTGAATCAATTAACCCTTGTTGTTGCCTTGGACCATTGTTCTAATACAATATCTATTTTACCTACAAGCCAGTTCCTAAAAGCAAAGTTCTACATAACATTTTCTAACCATCAGTAGATAGATTTAGGTCTAAGTGTTCAGGGCACAGAATATTTTCCAGGTGCTTCAAGATACCTTATCATTCCCAGAATTGCTGTTCTCTTGGCCATTCTTTCAATGGATAGATCTTTATGAGGAAGAGTGTGCTTGGCAATTTACAGGGAACAATAAATATTAATTTAGGCCAAATTTGAAGACTAGTGTTAGTCTAATTAATGAAAAACCTTGTCTGGTATTTGGATTTCTGAGGTACATCCTCATAGACCCTATTAGAAACCTGCCAATAGGCAAGATTCTGGTCTTATGTCACCAAAGCAAATAAAAATTATTCCAGGTTTACAGAGCTGTAGCTGAAAGCAGAGTCTAACCTACTCTTCTTTCTTGCCTATCACATTGAGTTTAAGAATCAGATTTTCAAATGATGTAAGTCAGCATTGCTTCACTTAAGTCATGCAAGATCTAGTTTCTTTATCAAAAAGTCATATGCTTTACAGAAACCAGTTTAGTAAAAACTCTAATTTTTATCAATCAAATTTGTAATCTCATAAAAAAATATATTAAATAATTTTGCCTAAATCTATTTTCCATAAAGTCAGGTCAATTTGCTTTAATTATATAACCTTACTTTATTTTTTTACTAATCAAAGGTCGCCTGGGAAGCCTATGATTACTGCGGTCACTTTATCTAGCCCTTTTCAAATATTGGCATGTTAGCCTGGAGCTTCCCCATTATTCCAAGACTTAGCAGAAAGCTACTCAATTAATCCAGGGTGCTCCCTAGCTGAATCTTTTGAAAATATTGGGATCAAGTCATGTAAACCTGCTGATTGAAAAAAATGTTTACTGTTTGCAATATCCTTTGTTGTTACTGTTGAAATAAGGAAAAAAAAACATTGTGTGTTATAAATATATCATCTGGGGTTCTCTCAAAAATATAACAGGGGTATTTGTTATTCATGTAGAATGAGTATTAAATGGAGTGAATTACAGATAGTACATCAGAATTTACTCAAAGTTGGCTAGAACAACAAGCTCCTCTATATAATCCCTTAACAGCAAACTAAAGGTGTATTCAATCGCTGGTTATCCATGCCTTTAAATTCAAATAAAATAACTGTACCTCATACACAAAGGTACTGGATGAAGAGATAGACCCAAAACACAGCAGTGAGATGCACTTACAAGCTATTTGATCTGCCTAATTGCTGGTCTATGAAAGAGGTGAAGCAGGATTGAATGGTGAGGTTTGCCTTTTGAAAGAGTTCCCAGGCTTGGCAAGAAGGTGACCAGTTTGTGATCAATTTGTAACCATGATAAACATGACTAGTACATGAGAGTACTAACAAGGTAAGCATTCAGGACTTCTCAAAGTTGTATGTGTTGACAAACTTATGCTCCTGGAGAACAGAAAGTGGGGGCAGTATTTCCTCAGTAGTAGTCATGGGTTTGTAACAACAAGCTAGAACCTTAAATTTGACACTTCAAAAGCTAAGGAAGATGTTATTTAATGGGCATAACCCTTACATTATGGGAAAACTTACCTAAAAGAAATTCCTAGCACTACCCACTTCCAAGGCATTAACAATATTGTCACTAATTTTAAGACAGAATATAAAAACTAGAAACCAAAGCTAACAATGTTGCAATGAGGAATGAAAAAAAATGTAAACCATATCTAACGTTCCACTGTTACAGGATGAAGGAGCAATTTATTTATTCATAGCACTCACATAAAAAATAACTGATACAGAAAAGGCTTTTTACTTTGGGGAAAATTCTCAAGTCCAATAACTATATTAGCAGTTTTGAATAGGTCTGTGCTCTATGTAATGTTTTTTCCCATCTACTTAATTATCTCTCTAGGTTATGTAAAGCAATATATTACAGTTTCAGATACATTTTGCAGATGCTGAAAATATGTTTGCAGTGCTCTGAGTATCTCTGATATGAGGTATCTCCCTGTCCATGGGTAGTAAGCATTGTGGAACAGTCCTCTTTCCTCAATATCTGTCTGCCGAACATTTGGTTAGATATAAAAGTACTAATTATTTGTCTGAACTGCCCACTCTCTCTCATGTACACACACACTTCTCTTCTTTCATGTAAGGAAAGAGGGCTGGGGAGATGAATATTGTCCCATAGCCATGGAATGCTCTTGTTAAAGAGATTAGAATGACCCTGAGCATCTGTGCTAATTGTTCATTATCTGCTGTAAAAGCTGGTATTTTACTACCTGAAAGTGACCTTGGGTAGTATAAATCAGCAGTAATTCTACTTAACTTAATGAATTTATAATGGGATAAAGCTGAAATAAATCCTACTGGTCAACTCCTGGTGTTGTTTCTAGGGCAAAACTTCCTTCAACGTCAGAAGGGTTGGGTCTTATATAGTATACATTGCTGTCCAGTGGCATTATTAATACAATCCTTTCTGAAATTTTTTGGCACTGACAAGATCCTTCCATCTGTAAATATGTGGAACTTCAAAAAGAGTTTGATTTTAAAGCAAATATCATTTTATGGGAAGATATTATCAACAAGAGAGTCAACATGAGATAAAATAAAGATGCAGTCAACATGAGAAAATTAAGCATGACAAAATATAATACCTAAGTCCAGAGATAATGCAATATCACTGAGGAAAATGGCACAGGACAGCAGAAATGTAGTGTATGTCTTCCTGAAATTCCTCTCTGCTTCAGAATGATACTGATACTTATAGAATATTATTAAAATATGTTAATTATTAAAAAGTGTCAATAATTAACAATAAAGCACATAGCATCCATCACTTGGCAGTTTATCTTATTGTATTCCACTAACACTATTTATCTATTCAAAATCACCATAAATACCAGACTGATGGCACATTTAATTCAAAGGAAGAAGGGGGGAGGGAGGAAACAGTATTTTTGCCATATTTGTACTACAATGAAGTAACATTTCTTTTCCAGTGGGTTGGGATGAGGTACAACTTATAACAATAAATGAAACAATGTGAAATAAGTGTTTCAAAGGCTCACTGTCAACCTGGACCAGTTTTATGAGATGATCTGTGAAGCAGATGGTACTGAGTCTGAAAGTATTTTTTCACGGTGCTTTGGGAATAAGATACCGCGATTCAATGCCAGGGCATGATCAATAAAGAAAATGCTGGCAGTGTTTCTTCTTTAACTGGATGACCTGAAACTACAGTGATTAATAACGGGATAACTTTGAAGCAGTGAAGAATTCCTGGAAAAAGATTTCAATATTCCTTTTCTTTGTGGCATATTTCCATTTATGGATTGGCAAAGAAGTAATAACAAACATTTACTAGTTTGAATAATATGTCACTCAGTGCATTCTCATTCCTCTCATCCAGTTGGCAGACTTTGGTTCCCTTCAGTTGTCAAACCTGCAGCATTAGCTGGATTTCCATATATTAAAAAATGTAATATATGCTTTTTGAGCTGTTACTATGGAATTCTGCTTTTGCAAAGGTATTCTTTTTCTATTTAGCCACTTATCTTTTGAGTATAAAATTAAATTATTTTCCAGCCTCTTAAAATAATCTGATGGACAGCTGAAAATAAATTGGTTGTGAAGGAAATCAATAAGGTTAGCTTTTAATTACATTTGATTGAATTTCTTAACAAAATAAGCTAATTAGTAAGAACATGTTATTGCATTATTCATATCTGATATTTATTTATTAATAAATGCATGGACTAGAAATGTTTTGTTTACTGGTGCTAACACCCCACCCCAAGCAGTATATTCTAGCCAAACAAGAATAAATTAGGTGGGGCTGATAACTTCACTCATTGCTAAGGCTGCCTAACAGTTCCCATCATGAAACCCTTATAACTTTGCCAAATGTTAACCTTGTAAACTGCCAGGAGTTTGTGACAGGCTGATTCATATTTTTCAGTCAGAACAATTATACTATTTTGGAGAATGAAATCAAAGAACAATGCCTGAGTTTTTCCATGATAAAAATTCTGGTAAACTTTTCTTTGAAAATATTTTGCATCCACCATGAAGGCAAGGATTGGCCTTTTTGTCAAGTATCTGTCTTTTACTATCCCCATATAAATCAGCCCAAATTTGGCAAAGGCTCATGCTCAGTACAGTCTGCTCATGCTCAATACAGACTGGATTCTATAAGGAGTACATATTCATGTGCCTGACCGCCTGTCCTGAGCAAAATTTTGATGGAATTCTGTGCAGAGCAGTTGTGGTGAAACAATCAACTTATTGCTAGGGATGGATCCAAGGGGGTGCGGTGGTTTAGTCATGCTACCCATTGATTCCCGTTCCATGCAAAGTTTAAAACCAAGTGCCTGGCAATGGTAGCAGCATTTCTAGTCAGGCAGCAGCAAGGCAGTCAATTGACTTCAGGGCTCATTATAAACTACCTTATAAACTTTTCATTCAGGTGTTAACAACCTTCTCTCCTTGTTAATGGCCTTGATGCTCCCCACAAATCAAGCTATCCTTCCTTCTGTAGTCCTTTTGTCTGTTAGTAGCCCATGATAACATAGCTCCTATGTAACAGCAACAACAAAAAATAATTCAGGTGTGGAAATAACTTTCAGTTAGGCATTGCACTGTCAACATGCTCAAGAAGGTTAGATTTTGTTTTTATCGACTGAAAGAGATGTAGATTTAATTCTAATGACAACAAGACTAAAGAAACATTTTGAGTGTTTTGGCCTAATTTGCTGCAGTTTTTATGTATAATATATGATATAGCAAATTATTGCACCTACCAATAAAACTATATTTGTTTTTGCTTTGATCTTAAATAAAATAGTGATAGGTCTCTAGCATATTAGTAAAATGTCTAGTTTCTTTTTACTTGGAGAAAAAAAATGTGTGTTGTGCTATATGTAATGATGCACCACACTATCTGTAACCCCACTTTTCAAAAGCCTGCATCTCCCCATAGTTATTGCCATTAACATATGCATTGTTAGCTCAAGCAGCAGAGATCCCGGAGGTAGATCTAAAGGTTCCCACCCTGCCAGTGACCACATAGGTATCAGTATGATACTACATGCTAGAATTTCTGGAGTTTTTATTTAGCTTTAAAAAAAGCCTAGGTAATTAGATACAACAAAATACTGAAATAATTATGTTAAGATGGCAAAATCAGTCACATCTATGTTCAATTACTATCCTTTATACAGCACCCATAAAAGACCCGAAATGGGCATTGCACAGGTACAGAAGGGGACAACTCCAAACTTCTAGCTATACTTGGCTGGTGCATGGGTCTACTGAGAATACTGACAACTGAATGTAAATTAGAATAGCCTCTCAACTTACTCATGCCAGAAATTGAACCAAGTCCTGGCCAGCTGGAAAATGGGGGGATTTCACAAAGATACATATAGTATAGACATTATATAATGTTGTCTTTACCATCCTTATATATATTCTTGGTGTATAGGTATGTATAGTCATGGTTAAATATATATATACACTTTGTGTGTGTACATGTAGTATACCCATGATGTTACATCCTTTCAGAGATATTGGCAGAATCATGAAGTCATCTTACTATGGCTCTAGAATATGATTTCAAGCCCTAGTCTAGTCAAGCCCTAGTTCAAGCCTTAGCCCTAGTCAACCCAGATATAAATGAATGGCTTGTTATTTGAGCTGTAGAGGCAAAGGTGGCTAGACATAATAGCAGTCATTTTGCTCCCATGTATTCTTTTATCTACAGAAACTGGCACACTTTGTCCACCTGAACCTACTGTGGTTCTGATACTCTTTGCAATAATTTCTTTGACTATAACCAGTGTATCTGGCACATCTCCAGGTGCTCTCTCTGCCAAAATTTGGTAACTTTTTCCCTTTGAGTGTCTCCCACAAGAGAGACAAATTGCTTTCCCTTCATAAACATGCATATCATAGTGCTTTGTATTGAAGTGTTATAAATCTCACATGGTAATGGTAAAAACAAGATTTATTTAAGAAAAAGCAAAAGAAATAGGCTGCATAACAACTAATCAGAACCCGGCAAAAGCTGTTCCAGGGGACACAGCTGCTACAAACTGACATAGCTCTACTGAGCTCAGTTGAGTTATTTCATTTTTCCATATTGGTGAATCTGACTCAGTGTCTCTAGTTTCAGTGTAAAGTTTGTCTCTGCTAGGGTCATAGAGAAATAGAGAGTCATAGAGACACAGGGTGGAAGGGAGCTCCGGAGGTCATCTAGTCCAACTCCCTGCCTGACGCAGGATCATCCCTATCCAAACTATTCTATACAACCAGAACTTAAACTCTTCATAAGACTACCATCAACCCTGCCACAACATAGACCTAACACCCTAACCTGCTACAGCTAAAGCAAGTGAACCGCAGCAGTCAATGTCCTGCTTTTATGAAATATTGTCAATATCCAATCAAGAGGTCCTGAATAGAGGGCCATGCCCCACTCAACTACAGAGGAAGACAAAAAAAACCACCACAGCCTTTACCAGTCCAAATATGGGGTAAAATTCCTTCCTGACCCCAAATATGGTGATTGGTCTGGTCCAACCCTGAATGGAGGGCCAAGACCTTCCAGCCCAGAACCTCTGGCTTTGCTCCTAGCAAGAGAATCAGCACACCCCAGTCTAAGTCCCCAACCTTGGCTGTAGCCATCATGCAACGTCTCTGGGAAGGCTTAAAAACACCCTGACACATGTAGTAGAAAAAGGTGGTGGGGGCGGGGGGTTTTGGGGAGTGAGAGCAACCAGCAAAGCCCAGAAGCATAGGATATATCTATGATAGAACATAGACCTAGATACACCTAGATCATCTCAGACCAGTGGCTGTCCAGCCTCTTCTTGAACACCTCTACTGATAGAGAGTCAACAACTTCCCTAGGCAGTCCATTCCACGGCCTCACTATTTTAACAGTGAAGCTTTTCCAGATATCCAAGCTAATTTTACTTTGCTGCAACTTCAGGCCATTGATCTGGTCCTCTTTTCTGCAGCAAGAGAGAAAAGGTGCTTTCTCTCTTCGTTATGGAAGCTCTTCAGGTATTTGAAAACTACTATCATGTACTCTCTTAAGCACCTTTTCTGCAACCTGAACATGCCTAGTTCCTTTAGTGTCTCCTTGTATGACTTGCCTTCCAAGCCCTTGATCATCTTTGTTGCCTGGCTTTGCATGCTTTATAACTTCTCCATGTCCTTTTTAAAATGTGGAGCCCGGAACTGCACCCAGTATTCCTGGTGAGGCCTAACCCATGCTGAGCAGAAAAGTCACTATCACCTCACATGTCTTGCACCTAATGCTTCTATTGATAAAGGCCAAAACCGCTTTGGCCTTTTGTGAAGCTGCATCACACTGCAACCTGATATTAAATATGTGATCTACCAAGACTCCCAAGACTTTTTCCATGGAGCTGCCATCCAGCCAGGTGTCCCCCATTTTGTATTTGTGTTTTTGATTATTTCTTCCAAGCCATAGCATCATTTATTTGTCCTAATTGAACTTCATCCTGTTAGGTCTAGCCCAACTTCCCAGTCTGTTGAGATCCTTCTGAATTGCATTCACATCCTCCAGTGTGTTCACAGTCCTTCCCAGTTTTATGCCATCCACAAACTTGCACAAGAAGATTTCTATGCCAGCATCCAAAAAGTTAATCAACATGGTGAGCAGCACTGGGCCCAGAACAGAACAGACCCCTGCGGGATTCAAAACCTCTTGTCATTTTGACAGGGACCCATTAATAATTACCCTTCACTTGCAGCTATTAAGCTAATTATCCATCCACATTGTAGTATTTTTATCTAGTCCACATTTCTCCAACTTTTTTTATGAAAAGGTCATGTAGAACCTTGTCAAAAGCTTTGATGATGTCCAGATACACTATATCCACAATGTTGCCTTCAACCACCCAAGTAGTTACTTTATCAAAGAAGGGGATCAAGATGTTTTTTCATAAATCTATGCTGGGTCAGAACTGTTATTTTTATAAATGTGTTGGCTTAGAAGTTCTAACTAATGCTAGTATAGGCAAGCTCTACTTCATTATGTGCTGTCATATACCATTGAATACAATTATGTAACTGAATCAGCTAACACTTGTTAAAATACTATTTTCTCCATCTATATTAGGGTTTCAAAATGTTTTAGATAAAATGTATTCAGTAATTTTAAAGAAGGAAAAAAACCTCACCTTTCTGTAGGCATACATGAAGGACATTGCTACATCATGGCCTGTGTTGGGGGAGCGTTGCTAGGAAACACACCCCATTAACTTGCTCCAACCCTGTGTGTAACATGCCAAGAAGTGCAGCATAGATGCACCCAGCCCTGCTTTAATAAGCATACAGGCTACAGAGAGTAGTACTGGGGCTTATACTAGAGGAGGACTAGATTAAATATGTTTAATACTGCAGTGCAATACAGTGTAGATGTGCCTCAATTTTTCTCCCTTCCATTCCCTACAGCATATCCATTTGATGAATAAATGTTTCTTGCTATCAAATTAGTTAACAAAGCCAGCTAACAGGATTATAAAGACATTAAACTGGGCCTACATTGTTAAATAAGGATTTTCAATTAGGTTGAAGTAAGTTAACTGAGCTAAATAGATTGAGAAAGCCACCTTTTGTCTTATGTAGATAGGCACCAGTTGTCTCACATAATTACATTTATAGCATAATCCTCTTGCTGTTATAAGTGTTAGTCTATTCATCCAAATCCCAGGCAATCAAGAAAAGGTTTTTACACACATTTACACAGATATCTATTCCAATGACATTGCAACTTTTTATAAAATTTACACTTCTTACATGTATCCAGGGTTGTATTTACTGCTTCAGATAACCAGTTCGCATGTCTGTTTCTCTTGCCCCAATTTTAAAAGTCCAGATTTTCTCTATTGTATGCATATACCTCCAGTTTCCTCTCACATCATTTTATTTCCCAAACAAA
Organism: Gavialis gangeticus; assembly: GCF_001723915.1. Classification (NCBI taxonomy): domain Eukaryota; kingdom Metazoa; phylum Chordata; order Crocodylia; family Gavialidae; genus Gavialis; species Gavialis gangeticus. Next base: position 62,875,357 of record NW_017729029.1, on the reverse strand, counting down.
ATCTATTGCTCAGGGCCATTTGCTTTGTTTTATTCTAATCACCATGCTCCTTCATGGTTGGCACTGTCAATCTGATTCTTATTCTTTTTGTTGCATCTGAGTTTAAAACAGCAGGGTTCACAGAGTAATAGAACTCTCTCAACATTAATTTTACTCTAGAGCAAATATGAAGTATTGACAGATTTTAACTGATCTGACCCAGGTACATGGAAGAGTAAACCAAAATTTAATTAAACATAAACATAGTAAGGTAAATTGAAAATATCCATGACATCAAAGAAGGGGAAGAAAAAGCTCTGTCTACTTACATTGTGTGTATACGAGGCTGAAAAAGCAACATTCCTTTTCTAAATATGTTTGTGTTCCAAATCCAATACAAATGTATTAATTCCACTTGGATATTTCACCCCACAGATCTACATATTCTCTGTTTGAAGGTATAGCTTGTTTTCAGACTGGCATGTTTTGAATAACCAGCATGTTTTGAACATCTATAATCAAATAATACTACTATCCTATAAATTCATTTAGTGCAACTGCATAGTCACTCAGAAGCACTTTTCTTGCCTTTAAAATATGCCCCTATGAGTAGTTTAGAAATGTAATACTTCAACATGAAAATGTAAAATATTTTAAAATTAAAATGTTCTGCATTATTAATGCATGAAACTGAATTTGTGTGCCTTTGCCCTACAGTATTCAAAAAGCATGCATGCCCATTTTAGGTAAATATATGATTCAAAAGATTCTAACTACTTGATATTTTCTGTTTTCAGTCAGAATAAACCAAGTGATACAATTCATAGACATACAGACCCAGCTACTCAATACTGGTGATAGGCAAAAGCAGCTCTCTATCTAAAGCTGTTGAAGGATCAGTGGAATCTGCTGGTAACTTAAAGCTAGCATACTGATCTCCCACCTGCAGCTATCATAAGGGGAAGTCCAACATTGCATGCCCCCTAGCAATCCATGGATGCCATGTTGGCATCCTGACTGTTGACATTTGGTGTTAATTAGAGTAGCCTGTATGCATATTCAGTTCTTAATACAGGAGAGCCTGGATTTTCACATTGGGATGGTTGTTGCCCTTTGCTTAATTTGAGGTAATTTGCTAAATTAGGGTTACCATATTTCCAGTTTCAAAATAGAGAATACCGGGGTTGTGGGGGCGGGGGACATGGGCTAATATGATTGTGGTGGGGACAGTGATATACCTGTGCTCTACTCCTGTCCCTCACTCCCAACCCATAGTACCCTACCCCCCTGACTATGCTGTTGCTCTTCACTCCCAACCCACAGCCCTCTCTTCTCTGCTAATATCCCTCGCTCCTGATCTGGCAGGTGCCCCTCCCAGTACCTGCCTATGCCCCGTGCTCCTGACCCAGAGTCCCCCCCCCCGATGCTCCTCACTCCTGATCCGCAGCCCCTGCCCCTCCCAGCCCTGCTGCCCATGCAGTTCCCCACTGCCCCAAAGAACACCCACCCCATTCCCTCACTGGAGAGGCAGGCACTTCCTCTGCCTGCCTGCCTGCCTGCCCTGCCAACCCCCCTTGCATGTTGCACACACATACCCCGCAAGCCCTGGCCTTACCTGCCTGCAGCTGTGCAGGTGCTAGGGCTTGCAAGCAAACACACATGATGCCCCTTCCCTGCTCCCCCCAACCCCAAGAAGCTCCTTGCTGAGGCAAGCCAGGAAGTGCCAGGAAAACCTTGATGCTGAGTGGAGGCAGAGCAAAATCCTGGACATTTGTTGATATTTTAAAAGAACGCCCAGATAGAGATGGGAGGACCCAAAAAGAACATGTCCAGGAAAATCTGGACTTATGGTAACTCTAGCTAAATTAAAGATGAGTTGTTCAGCTGTTTGCTGCGTCTCTTACTTCAAAAGGCATGGCTTCAACGATCAGCTGGAGCTCATCAACTATCCCATCCAGCTGCTTAGAGAAGTCAAGCCCTTTGAAATAAAAACCACAACAAGCAGCTGGCACATCTCTGCAGTCCAGCACAGCTGTTTGATGTGGCTATATACACCCCTGACTAGTTCACAAATCCTCGTCTTTACAAGTGGCTAAGGAACCAAACCTTATGAAGAATCTGTGTTTTAATTCACATACAAACTCATTCCACCAATAAGCCTCAATTGGCAAACATTTAAGCATGCTTATTAAACAATTCCTATTCATCCAAGTGTTTCAGCATGTGCTTGTACTTAAGCACATGCTTAAATCTCTTTTGCATTAATGAAACTTAAGCACCTCTTTAAGTGTTTTATTGAATGGGGACTGATTGCTGACTTTGGATCTATATGTGTTGATAGGTTTTTGGTAGCATCAGGTTCTGAAGAGGTGAAAAAATGATGGGAAATAACCTGGAAGGGAAAAATCAATGGTCCACCTAAGCCAAGCATCTCATTGGGCTAGCAAGGTTAAAGTACAACAGATGCTATAAACAATGGCACTAGCATCATGTCTATCTGCCTTTGACTTCCTACCCCAAATGCCCAGTCCAGAGTTAGCCATGAGTTCATACAACAGGAGTTGTAGGGAGGCAGCTTAACTGCTGTACTGCCACAATCCTCTGGAGTAGAAAGGTGAGTAATCTAAATGGTCCCTATAAAAGGGGAAATGCAACTTCAACTTCAGTTGTATCACCTCCTTTGCAAAGACTCAGTTCAACAGTCTATACCTATTTTCTGCAAATCACATTTTTAAAGATAGCTGGGTATTGTTCCACTCAGTTTTGCACTCAGTTACCTAAAATGACGTGTGTCATTTTTCAACAGTGACTTAGTCCCATTGACAGTCAAAGGGACTGCTGTGTATAAGAACTGGATAGCCACTGGAACCAAGCTAGAACAATAGAATTTATCTGTGGCGAGGCTAATATATATGTACATTGTTACAGTTTAAAAAATGTTATTTGGAGCCCTACAGTGTCCTTATGATTTATACATATTAATGCTGCATGGAGAGCAGACACAAAAGGGGCATACGGTCGTAAACTGCTTAGGCATTGCAGTGCTAGGCTGGACAAGGTCTCAATAACTTTAAAAACTGGACCTAAAATACTTAATCTTAAGCATGTGCATAAATTACAAGATTTACTTAAATTTTTGCTAAACAGGAATGGATGAAAGCATGTGCTTGAATGCTTCATCCCAGGTGACCAAACTCAGTTCCAAGCTCCTTAATTTGCTTAGATGTGCCTGTGTATGAGAAGCCCAAATCATTGGGCTTATTTGTGAGAGAAAGCATCTGTTTGGACTTTATTCTTTTGACCAAATATTTTAGGATGCAGCAAAAAACTAGGCACTTGGTTTTTTTTCTTTCCTTTTATTTTTACTTGCTATTTATACATTTAGCAAGAATAAAAAGTACATCAGTAAGGCAGGAAGCATGGATATAAAGTGGTAAATTACTGCTAAAAGACATAAAATAATTAGTATGATTAAATAATTCATTCTTGAATCTGAGCAGCAGTTAATTATTTGATCAGCTTTCAATTGTTCAGCTGAAAGCAAGACATGCTTACTTGCAATTCTGTATATTTACTCAGTGAGTAAAACTTTTGAAGTTGGGCATGATATAAAGCATCTTCTAAACTATCTATCACCTGACTAATTTTTCTATGTATAAGTAATGTGCTAACCAACTGCAAGGAGTGACTGTATTTACATTTACATGTAATTACATTTAGTTGTACATGTCCCAAGATATTTTGTCTGTTAGTATTTTGAAATATTCTTTTCTCAGAATATGCAAACACATTGTGCAATATTTATCATTGACTTACTGACAGGGTTGTAATCTAATTTTAGGCATACATGTGTAGAAATTTACTTGCATGAACCCAGTGAGACTGCGCATATAAGTAAAGTTATGCATAAACCTAGAGTTATGCATGACTAGACCCCTGTTGTTTTACAGCAGGACATTTTTGTGGCTGTACTATTAAAAGACCTTTTGTGTTTCCACCAGAATCCCATTGTTAATACTTGATAGGACAATTAAATGGTTTCTATGGACTAAAATTTAACAACAATTTAAGATTCTGAGAACTTTTTTTCAAAAAATTAAAAATACCACCACATTTTCTACATTGTGCAAGTATTTATCATACGCATATGGCATGGGCCATGGCATCAGCACAGGTGAGTACCTGCATCAGTATGTAGCTTCATTGTCATCAATGGAATTTTGTGGGAGTCTGGTTATAGGTATGTCATTGCAGGACTGGTGACCTAGACATATCATGGTTTAAAGCAGGGGTGTCTAACCTGTGGCATGGGTACCATAAGTGGCATGGGAACCCTCTGTATATAGCATGTGGCAGACTGGAGAGGGGACAGGGGGCACAGTGGGAGATAGGGAAACAAAACAGCAATTCACAAGGAGCACGTGGAAGGAAACAGATCACACAGGAAGAACCAGGCTGGGAGCAGAAAGCATGGCAGCAGATTGGGAAAGGGAAGGGGATTGACATGGTACTTGAGGAGGGTATGGGGCTAATTTGTGGCATGCCCACCAAAAAGGTTGACCTCCTCTGGTTAAAAGTAATATGATAAACTTTTAACGTGCTTGCTTTCCATTTGCATGGCCTCCAAAAGGACACTGTTTTAAAAACAAACATAGTAATTAACTCCATTCTATGCTTTTTTTCCTTATTTTGGCCCTAATTCTGAAAACAATTAAGTACACTTTGAACTTCACTCATGTGTAAGTTATGTACATTCAGTTACACATGTGCTGAAGTGTTTATAGGCTCAAGACCTTTGGCTACACTCAATATAGAAGAATAGGTCTTTGCTAGCAGACACCATGACAGGATTCAAACCTTAGCCTCTCTCTAACCCCTGCCTTTTTTATGCTTCCTCCAGCCAGAGCTCTCATTGTATACCCAATGTAAAAAGAGACAGTGCCCTACTGGAATGCTGAGATAGGAAGTGACAATATTTCCTTGTTAAGGTTGCTAATGACATGATCTAAAGCAGAGTGAAGAAAACAGGACTGAATCAGACAGGAGAACTCCAAAATCTTTAGCGAACACAAGGTATACTATACAGACAGCATTAAAAAAAACAAAAAAAACCCAGATATGACATTTTCTGTTTATGATTAATTTTTTCTTCCTCTGGTTTATTGTTAGTAGTTGTATCTTTTTAGCATTTGAATTAACCAATGGAAAAGATGGAAAATGGAGATGAAACTGGACCTGACCCTACTGTACTGACGAAGGTATTGGCTGTACTTATCCCTGTTGCCCTGTGGAGTCAGGCCAACTCTCAGAATCTTAATATTGAGCTGTTAGACAGAAGGGTGACACAACTGCACATATACAAACACACAAATCAATTAGGTGCATACACACACACACACACACACACTACCAGCCTAGGCACATGCATATCTATCACCAATTCAAGCACATACATGCTAAAAATTAGACAAAAATCAATTGTCAATACCCACACACAGATCACTAATTCATATATCATGCACAGAATGATATATATATACACACACACACATACA
>NW_017729029.1:62858846-62859694 GCF_001723915.1 Gavialis gangeticus | reverse complement strand
GAGAGAGGTAGTTAAAGTGTAGGGAGTGAAAGTTGCCAGAACCAGGATTAGAACTGATGGACTACAGAGAAGCTGACTGAGGAACTGAGGCGTGGGTTTACTTATGATCAAGTGGCCCCAGAGTTATTTGAGGTCACTGGTGCATAGGAGGGGAAAAAAAAGAAGCCTGGTGGCAAGGAGGAGACAGGCAGGAAAGAAACTGAGGCATAAACCTGGTTGCTCAGGGGAAAAGGCAGTGGGGATAAGACAGTGGCAAAGAAACAGGGGGGTTGGAGACAGAGAGGAGCTCAGGACAGGTGTTGGAGGTGGCAGTGAGCCAGAAGCAGGAGAGGGAGAAATGAGACAGAAGTTCGAGGGGCGAGGAGCAGAGATTGGAGCAGGGCTGAATCATAATAAAGCAGAACCCAACTTAGCGGTTCAGATAACAGGTTTATTAAACAGACAACATGCTACGCAGCCCCATGAAGTTCTTGGTTCACACACACACACACACACACACACAAGCACTCACAATGGCAGCAGGAGAAAGAGACTCAGTGGAAGGGTTGGAGTCCAGGTAGGGAAGAGAAACATAGTCCAAGTCTTTGGTTGAAGAGAGGGTGGGGGTGATAGCTACCTATCCAGGCTGGAAACGGGTCTTTGACCAGCAGGTGTTGTCCAGAGGGGGGTTGCTGGCAGGGCCTCTGGGTAGATAGGTGGTGTGGTGTGGCATGGTGCTGATTCAGATGGAGATGGCATCTCAGGGAGTCAGTCTTCACTACCCCTTTTACGGAGCCGACTACCTCTGATCTCCTATGGGGAGGGCCTGTCCAGGCAAAGTCAGTCCTGTTCCAGAGGGCTCCAGGTGT
>NW_017729029.1:62857914-62858563 GCF_001723915.1 Gavialis gangeticus | reverse complement strand
TAAGATGGAGGCTTGACATTACAAGATGGAAACTTGACATGACTTATGCTAACTTATATATGCCTAAAACAGTAATCACACAATATAAAATCAGTAAAAAAAAATCAATACAAAACATAATAATTATCACTTATAAAACAGTGGATATCTATATCAAAATAGCAGGGCACTTAAAAATAAAACTTACTACCTAAAATAAAATGTTAAAGCTTATCTTATATCTTAGCTTACTTATACTTATCTAGGGAATACAGAGGGAGAGAAAAAGTCAGAAATGGTTGGGGAAGGGCAGGGAATGCATTTTAAAATAAAAAAAAGAAAAACTGGGGGTTTTGCTACATCCCTACAGTAGCAGTCACTGATCCAAATATGTCCAGAAGGTCTTTCTTTTGTCAATGTATTTTACATGCAGATCATTAAGAGAAGACCCACACTGATATAAACATCCTTTATCTGAATGTTGTATTTTTGGAGGAAAAAAAGAATTTTGACAGACATTTTTTTCAGAAACATGAATGTCTTAATTTAAAACATATAACTGGTATGGTTCAGTGTATGGGCTGCACTGTTGTAACGTATACATGAAAGCTTGTCTTTTAAACCTGTCTTGGAAATTTGCTCTGTGAGTGCTGCCAGTGCAAAGGCTATC
>NW_017729029.1:62857339-62857903 GCF_001723915.1 Gavialis gangeticus | reverse complement strand
TTGGGACCCTTTCTCTGGGGAGGGAAACCCAGCAAAACCCACAAATATTGCTTTCTCTTCAGTATGAAAGCCAATGGTAGGATTGAAAAGCAGAAAACCTGGAGGCTAGGTAGCAGTAAGCATATATTGCTGTCAGACTACGTTGCTATGAGACAAGGTAGTAGGGGGGGATTACAGCCTTGAGAGGAGAAAAGTTTGCAGCAATATGCTATGACCCCTGTGCCAGAGTACAACATCTTGGTGGGGACCTTGGACCTTAGAGTACGTCTTGCAGACTATGAGTCAACTTCTTAGTTTTTGCAAAGTTGTTCTGTGGTTTTGGTTCCATTCCTGAAAGGAGAAATTCTGAGTCAGGTGTGCTGAGTTGTAAAAGAAAAAGACATGTAGGCCATGTCCCCACATGCAGACGCATGAAGTTGACAGTTCCACAAACCTCTTTGTGGCACCCCAAACTTCATGCATTGAATGTTAAAATGTGCCCTGTACTGCAAATTTACAGCACGGGGGCAAAATTTGCTCCTTGGATGTCCTGGTAGCAAAAAAAAAAAAAAAAGTGCTGGGAAA
>NW_017729029.1:62844054-62857240 GCF_001723915.1 Gavialis gangeticus | reverse complement strand
AAAAAAAAAAAAGTGCTGGGAAAAAACGTGGCACAGAGCACATGAAAATAGTGTGCACTGGAACAAATGGAGGCTTGGTCCTCCAGTGAGATACTCTGGCTATTGCTTTACTGCTCCATTTGTGCCTCTGCTGCTCCAGCATGTTTTGCATTGTGCTGGAGCAATCAAAACTGTGGCAGGGTTCACAGCTACCTGCTGCTGAGCCTATATTGTATCACAGGACCAGCTGCACCATATGGGGTAGCCAAGGACACAGAGGCACCCCATGGAACAGCTATGCCACTTCTCTAGAGGGTTGGCAACTGAGGCTTGGTTTCTGGCAAGCAACACCAGGTCCTCTTTGTGAGGGCCACCCAGGCTAGAGCTGCAGGCACCAGTGAGCGGCAACCACGGTGAGGCAGGTAGCAGGATTCAGCTGTAGGAGTCTGCGCTGCAGCTACAGGAGGCTACAGTGAAGCAGTTCACCCAGGGACACTGGAATGAGTATATTTACTGGGCAATTGCTACACATATGGCTGAGTGGGGACATGCCAAAGCATGGCAGCAGTGCGGGAGCAAGGCCAAGGCTTTGTGTAGGCAATTTCATGTGGTGTGTGATGCCAAGCTGCACTAAGAAGCAGGGTTACTATAAGAAGTTGGTTCTATGGCTTACTATAAGAAGTTGGCATGAATCCTTGGCCTGACAGCCATGGAGCCCCCCTGCTACTCCTTAGTCACCAGGGGAGGACTGGAGCCTACAGTGATCAGTCCCATGACACAGCTGGAGTCAGGTAGGGACCTTCTCTAGGTCTCCAGCAGCACCTCCACTCAGTCATGCCAGGAACAATGGTGAGGAGGGACTCATGCCACAAGCAGGACCCACTGCCACAGCCAGGTCCAAGGCGATGCTGGTATGGTATGTCCACCACCTCCTATGTGACACCAGTGAGAGCAGGGAGGAGCCAGATGAGCAGGCTGAGGTGTCACAGAGGTTGGCAGAGGCTACCCCCCAGTAGCCTCTCTACCAGGCCTTATCCCTATCTGAGGCCAGGTCTGGCTCTGGCTCTGGCTCTACCCACCAACCCAGGGCCCAAGAACAGCAATCTCCTGCCATAGGTGACTGGTAGGGGGTACACGGGGGTGCACATGCCCCCTCGATGGGGCTGGTGCCCCCCTGATGGCCGACACTAATGCTGTCTGTAGGGCGGGTGTCCCCTCTAACAGGGCCACTGCTGTCAGCAGCTTCTGCTGGTACCCCCCCAGATTCAGGAGGCACCAGTCACTCATGCTCCTGGCCAGTGCAACTGCCTGTTACTGCAGGCTGGTAAGTCCTGAACAGGGCTTGGGGAACTGGAAGTTACTCACCTCCTCCCTTCTACCATGGGTTTCTTCTCCTTGTGCCCTGCATGCACCCCAAGCCGATCTCTTCCACCTCCCTCTACCCTCTCTGGACCCCCCACTCCTTTGCTGTGCAGGAGCTTCTTTGCCAGGAGGGGAAGGACAGCCTCCTCCTCTCCCCCCCTTGCCAGCACTTCCAGCTGGATGGAGTTGGTCTTGGCAATGAAGGCAGGGGGGAGGTGGTAACATCACCAGGCCCCGTGCCCATCAGCTACAGCTCTGCACTTGTTGGAGCCAGGGGTCATGAAACACCACACTATCCTGATAGGGGGAGAATCTGGGAGTTGTAGGCTGGGCCGGCTGTAATGATTGTCCCTGGGAGTATTCCTCCAGGTGGGGCTCTGTGGAGACCACAGGCAAGGAAGGGGACCCCCTTCGGGCAACAGGCCACCTGGACACACAGTGGGAGGGGACAGGCAGACCCCAGGATGCCTGTGGTCCTTATCAGAGTTCCAGCCTTACATAGCTCTAGCTTGGGGCCATCTGCCTGGCCCTGTACCCAAGAATAAGGCTATTCCTTGGGGACCCTTCCCGAGGCCTGTTCTTGTCCCATGCCATGTTGTTGTAGCTGAAGATGGCCTTCTGTTTGCTGTCTCTACAGACAGCCCATCTGCTATGGGAGAGGCTGCCATCCAGAGCTCAGGAGCCACATGCCCACTCTGAGGCACTCCAGGGGCCATCTGGATGCACTGCCTGTGTCAGGAGCAATTTGCACAGTGGGACAGTATCCAGGAGAAGCTGCTCTGGACAAAGCAGGCACACCTCTGGGAGGCCTGGGTATACTGCCAGCAGGTCCTGGCCCAGCTTCACTGCTCATGCTATGACCAGGCCCTTGCCTTGGGGGAGGTGTGGGCCATGAGATTGGCCCTGCAGCAGCTAGTGGTGGAGATAAGGGAGGAGCAGCAGCTGCTCTGGGATAGCTATAAGGAGCTAAGGCAACTGTGGGCCTCCATCAACTGCTGCTGTTCAGGCACAGTGCAGCTCCTAGCCACCATCCCTGCCCTGGCCACTCCTGGCACTGCACCCCATCCTTTGCCAGCCCCAGCACAGGTGCCTGTCCCCCCGGCTCACCCGTGCCCCCACCATCAGGGCAGGGTCCATCTGGGAGCATTCTGCATGGCTGTTGTTTCAGCTGGCACCCCAGCAAGACCCATGGGCCTGCTGCAGCCAAAGGGTGCTACTTCTGCCTTCTCCCTTCCCAGTCCTGGGCCTAGCTGCAATGGCTGCCCCTGAGGAGGAGCGCTCACCCTCTTTCCCAGAGCAGCCAATGCCTTGGCTATGTTGGCATGGCCCCCACACATGGGGTGATCGCATGCACAGCCAAGGCTGGGCTCAGGGCTGAGGGGCCATCAACCCCTGATTCCCTCCTCCCTGTGCCTCCTCCTCTGGTGTTTTCCCCACCCCTAAGAACACTCTCTCTTCCCCCCTAGTGCTTGTGTAAAGAGTTTCTGTTTATTTCTGGTTTTGAATGGGATTGCGCACAGAGAGGCTGGGTGGATGGTGGTGGGATTGTGGAGGGTCTCGTGGGGTACTGGTGGCATGTTGAACTGTTGGTGTTGGGGAGAGGGATGGGGAATAAAGTTGTTTTTGTTTTCACAACAACTATGCCTATGTTGTTGTAGTCCTGGCAGTGGTGGGGAATGGAGGCCTCTGGGTGAGCGGCCTGGTACAGGTGGTGAGAAGGCCAGTGCCCTACTCAGGGGGGTGGGCCTGCAGATGGGCAGTGATGGCCTCATGGACTCTGGCTCCCAGGTGCTGCCATCAGACAGGGTTGGTCCTCACCTGCAACAATGTTCCTGGCTGGCTGGTTGGCTACTGATGTTTCTGTTGCTGGATATGCTGTGATACGTGCATGACTGGATGCAGCCATGGGGCTGCATGTCTGAGGGGGTAGATGCTGTAGCAGGTGACAACGGGCCTCAGCAAGGTGGCAGTCCCCGCTGCCAGACTGCTGCAGTGGGTAAACGGTGCAGGGGCCATTCTAGGTCAGGCCTGCCGTGGCAGTCCAGCTGGCACAGGGAGCTAGTGTTCCCAGACCGCAGCTGGCCAGACCTGAGAAGCTCCTGAGGGCAAGTAGCTCTGAACTGCTCACCAGGCCACCAATTTATACTTCCAGGTAGTATAAATACTTCCATTTATACTTCCGGGCCAGCACAGGTGCTGGCCCCAGCTGTCAGCTTCCCCTGGCTGAAGAGCTGGTTGGAGCTGGGCAAGGGCAGTTTGCCCAAAGCAGCACAATTTGTCCCATGACAAATCACATGTTCAGGTGTGTGTAGGAAGGCACACAACTGTCAGCACAAATGTGTGCCACTACTATTTGTGCTGCTGTAAGTGTGTGCCCCTGCATGTACAGATGCAGTTGGCTGATGGAGGTGGCTGACTGATGTGCTTCTGATGTGGTTTGAGATTTAGAAAGTGGTGATGGTTATGGTTAGTAATCCCCCGGGACTGAAAGACGGACATCTCATAAAATGAGGAAGGTAGAGAGAGGTCTGAGGAGGAGGGATCAAAGGAAGGGCAAAGAGCAAACTCCAAACGGGAGGGAAACGAGAAGAGGTAACTGACTAGTGGAGCATAAGAGGGCAGTTAAAACAGAAGGGGCAAATCCCAAAAGAAGGAAGTAGAAAAGTGGCAGGAGGCAGTTGGATGAGTTGGACAGCTCAGATTTAAGGCAATGAAAATTCAACACTGAAGGCACAGAAGTGCTCTTTTGAGATAATTTATTCTTTTGAATAAGAAAAAAAAAATCTCTCTTTGATCTGTTAATGTTTTCCATACCAACTTGGATTTATGCCTCTCTATAAGGAGAACTTTCCTTAGTCTATCTTAAAACCTCTTTGATTATGTATGTGGATCAATATTAAAGGGAACTGTGTATGCATGTTTACTCTTCTTACTGGATTATGCTGAAAATCCAACTGATACCAAAAAGAATCATACATGTTGGCTGAAGAATTTAGGTGCCACATAAGCATAGTGGCCCCAAATAGCTCAGTTCAATATATTGGAATTATCCTCTTGTCAGGATTTCATACTTTATATTAAATCAAAAGCATCACAAAACACCCAGATATTTAAAAAAATCATCAACAGTGATTTTTCTACATATATGTAAATGCAAACTATGCCTTACGCATTTACAAAGTACATACTTACCTACCACTCAAGGACAAGAAATCTATCACTGAGGTCAGTGTCTGTCAAATGAAATGACCAACTCCTCCACCAGAGTGAGGTCATTTATGTACACTTCATCTGACTACAGCCTGGTCTCCTGCATCAGTATAGGCCAGTCAGAGCCGTGTATACTCTTTACAGCCAGTTACACAGGCTGTTTATATTCAGGATAGCCAACTCCAAAGATCCTTTCTGGATAAAGCTGTTGTATAGCCAAAAGTTACAGGCCAGCCACAGTTCAGTTACCTGATCCAGCATGACTCAACTCTTACTGGGGAAAAAAACAAACAAAAAACCCACATACACTGCCTCTTGGCTTGCAATAATCACTCTTTCCTTACCCCTTTTGCCCACTCGGTGACCCAGGTTTCATTAAGTTCCTTGAGAGCCTACAGAGGGAGAGCAAGACTTTTTCTGCAGCCCTGCCCCTCTATCTGCACCCAGTTACCCCAAAAATAGTTAGACCTAAGAATACATTTCTCCTACCAAACCTACTGGCTCTTGCTTCTTGTTTCCTCTCCCTTTCCCATTCTTGTTTCTCCCACCTTTAAACTTGGTTTTAAAACATGAAGATAGAGTTCTCAAAAGTTCCTCAAGGATCACCCAGTTTAGTGAAAGCAGAGCCCCACCAAACTCCACAGGATGCTTGTCACTCAAAGGCCTTACTCAGGTCAGTGAAGGATGTATAAAGATTTCAGCGTTGCTTGCAAAACATCTACACCTGTCTAGCAAAAATATCATGTTTGCTGTACCTCTGAGTGGTTTGAAGTCACATTGGGCCTGTCATGGGGTGGCCCTACGAGTGGCCGTGATCCCGCTAGCGCCCCCTGCCGTGCCAATTAGGAGATCCAGCACCCTCTTATTCTCGCCCGCCATGTCTTTGATGTCATGTAATTTAATTTGGGAGGCTGCCTTTGATCTCCTAGTATCTATGGGTGACTTGGTGCCCCCCAGCCTTATGGGCTATGCGTGCCTCCTACCTCCCCTTCAGCACGCCCCAAGCCTCGCAGCTGTTCCGGATGTTCTCGTGTCTCCAATATACACGCCCTCACCGGGGCCTCTCCGATATATGCGCCCTCGCTTGCTCTAGCGCCCCTGTGTTCGTTAGCCCTTGCCCCTCTCTGGGGCCTACTCATGGGTTCACCCTTCTTCAGGCCCTATTGTACGTGTTGGCCCGCCTTGGGCCTCCACCCGCGCGCTCACCCTACTCCAGGCCTTTACCCGCGCACCCTGGGCTCCTGCTCACGCGCTCTTACTCGTCTGTTTGCCCTTCTTTGGGCTCTGCTCGCCCGTGCTGGCCCGCCTCGGGCCCTCGCCCCGTGCTTCTTGCGCCCTCGCCCTCCTCTGGGGCCCTCGCCCCATGCTGGGGCCTACGTCCGCGCTTCTCGTGCCCTTGCCCTTCTCTGGGGGTCATCCCGCGCTTCTCGTGCTACGCCCCCTCTGGGGCCTGTTCCGTGCCAAACCGCACTCGGGGCTCAGGTGGCCCACAGCCGTGCCTGGCCCCTTGACCCTTCTCGGGGTCTTTTGCCCAACAGGGCAAAGTACCGCCCTTGGGCTGGGGTCTCAACCCCCACACACCGACCACACTGGTGCCCAACCAGCCGTGCCTCCCCGGCACTGCTCTGTGCCCGAACAGGGCACCCAGGAAACCCCCCCAGACTACTGGGGATCTCCTGTGAGGCCTCCTTGCACCCCTACAGCCTCACCCGGTCCTCCAGTAATATACCCAATGAACTCAACAGAACCATAAGCCAACCAGCTGCAACAGAACAGCCAGCCTACCGGCTATAACATAAAGTCCAGGCGCCACCTGGCCTTCCATAAGACCTCCTGGTCAGGGTTCTCTCCCCCCTTGCCATGATGCAGCTACTCGCTCTATCAGTCTGCTCAGCTCTGCTGCGCTGCAGAGTTCTTGCTCCTCCGGCAGCCTGAAGGTAACTACTCCCTAGGCTCTGGCCTGGGCTGTTTGTAAAGGCCCGGCCCTGCCCCCTGGCGGTCAGCTGACTCAATCCGTTGCTCTAACAACCCTCACCTGCTGTCCTGGTGAGTGACAGCTAAGCCCCCTTCGGCCATTATTCAGTAGCAGGCACCCTGGTGCCCTGCTACACTTCTCCCCTTCCTGGGGTTGAGCCTCCTTAGGAGTGGGGCGCGGGAGTGCCCCGCGACAGGGCCTTGGGTAGAATCTCCCTGGTGAGGAAGGTGAGTCTACTGAGGAGAACATGAGCAATGATCGTCTCTTCTATGGACAAGAGTACAATACCACAATAGTGGCTGCAATCCATTTTATCTCCTTTCTTGTACAGGGTAATTTTGGCATCTCTGAGGTGACTGAGAATCTGTTAATTTTTTTCTGATTTTCAAAATAACAATGTTAGTTGGTGAAAAAGCTTATTTCCACCTTGTTTAAAAATATCAGCTGGTATTTCATCAGAACCACATGCTTTACTGTTTTTGGTCTCCTTAATGGTTTCAAGGCCATTTGCTAAGTCAGTGGAACCACAAGGTAGTCCTTCACAGGGTGCTATGGAATGGCTTTGATTTCACTGTCTTCACCATTAGGATCTCAGTTCAGGAGTTCTTGAAACTGTTTCTTCCTCTCTGCATTGATGTTGGAGCTGTTTTTTAAAGACAGTTATTCCATCCTTAGACCTTGGAGAGATGGCTCCTTGTGTGCTTGACCTATAAATAGCTTTAGTTGTTTAGGTTAGTCAAGACTAAAGATTGTGCGGAACTTCAGAGACGTTTAATTTTATTAGACAAACAGATAGTATGAATGCAAACAAAATGTTAGTGTTGGTAAATGCAAGGTAGTATGCATTGTAAGAAATAATCTGACCAATTCATATATATTGTTGTAACCTAAATGGAGTAGGACAGAGCATTATTGTTAGTGATTCATTGTGTCAGAAGTATTGGAGTGCAAAAGAAATGTGACAGAAAATAATAATAAAAAAATTAAAAATACAATTATATAAACCAACATTTTACCCTCATCTAGTATAATACTGTGGTCAGTTTTGGTTGTTCTGCTTTAAATACGATACTGTTGAAATAAAAGAGTCTCAGAGATGGGCAAAAATATTATTTGATACAGAAAGACTTTTATTTGAAGATAAATTTAAAAGTATAGATCTATCTAGCTTAGTGAGTATGGTCTACTAGAGATATTAGAGATGTATAAAAATAATGAATGGGACAGTGAAGATAAATTGAATGCTCTTATCAATTTTTTCGTAGAATACATCGGAAGAAAATTATGTTGGATATATTTCATTCAATGAGAAACAACAGATTTAAAAATGATTTTGGAAAATACAGAACTTTAATATAACTTGGAAACAGTGGGGAGAAACGCTTAGCATGATTTTTAAAAGAAAGAGATATTTATATTCCTAGAGTGAACATACACAATTATATGAGATTCAAAAAATAACATTTTAGCATAAATATTAATTCCCATCATTCAAGACAGAAGCCAACCTCTAACAGATGAGAGTTTAGAAAGAAAACTTCCTCTCTGGGCAGGTTATTCCATTGTTGTCCACTATGGGGTTTCTTGCACTTCCTTTGAAGTAGCTGAGGCTGGCCATTGTCAGAAGCAGGATTCTGGACTAAATGAACTCTGGCAGTTCCTACAGCCAAAACTGGCAGAGGCAACCAACAAATTGGGGTGCTTCAACTTTTAGGTGCCCAGTTTCAAACATCCCAAAGTCCTTAATTTTCAGAAAGACCTGCCATCTGAATACTAACAAACAAAAAATCCTGACCAAAATAAAACAGAAAGGATACTTGGTTAAAATATACAATATTTCATTAGGAAACTATAACAACCCTATTTATGCTCATAATAAACACTTTTATTTATAATAATTAATGTAAGGACTCCTAACATATTACATTTTCCATTTACTCTATTTTCAAATGTAAATAACTATACTGAAAACCAGATCTGTGCTGTTATAATAGGGCCCAATCTGGCTGTGTTTTTTTAGGTGCTACTGCAATATGTTTAATTAATAAATACCAGCTCCATCCCTTGTTTGTGGAAGAAGGGCAGAGATGATATGCAAGAGGGAAATAGGATTTGGAATGGGAGAGAAGGACGTATGTTAGCCCCAGTACAGTGAAGTAGTCTTCTTATCAATGGGCATGTCTACACAAGATGATGACTGCGCGGTAACTTGTTACTACTGCGCTATAGCAGCATTGCATGGCACGAAGCACGATGTAACATTACTGTGCAGTAGTAACAAGCTACTGTGCAGTCAGTGTCACCTAAAACTCGTTCAGCGATGCTACTGTGCAGTAACTCTCGTTACTCTGCAGTCACAGTGTCTCGTGTAGCTACTCTGTACAGAAAAGGTGTAGTTTGGACCAGTAGTGCTGGGACCATAGATTCTTATATTGGCTTACAAGTTAGTTCAGAGCCATTGGGTTGAAGCAACCTCTGAGAAATTGTAGTAGAGCTGCTTCATGACTGGGCTCACTGCATGTACCAAGTCTAGTCACTCAAGCCGAACAATAGATTGGGGATTTGCCTGTAAGTGCAGGCCCAACTGTTGCATGTTTAGAGTCCATGGTCTTTCACCAAATATGGTACTAGAGCACTGGTTCTCAACCTTTTTAGACTCAAGGCACCCCTTGTTTGACTCAAGGCACCCCATGGAAAATGTCAGCTCTTAATTTACCCTAGGTTTGTGACTACAGACAAATAATACAGCAATTCTGCTGCAAAGAACTCAGAAAAATGAGAACAGGTCAGAATGCTTTTGACTCTATGGATTCTCGTTTGAAAACTCTGGATTTATCTTGTGAATCCTATTTGCACACCTAACACCTATTTGTACACCCTGTTGCACCCTTGAATAAATCTTGTGGCACCCTGTTTGAGAATCACTGTATTAGATAAACATCAAGCCCCTGTAGGCCCCTGACAGATGTTCAGTTTAAGATGTGATGGAATGTAACCCTCGGTCTCAAGTTTAAAAATCCTGCTATACCACACAGGAATGGCAGGACTGGTGATTTTGGGATGAGGATCTTACTTACTGTTGCTTTACTTGCAGTTGCAGGTGGAGCCCGGGACAGTACATGAAGTTTTGAGAAACCCTGGCCACGTGTTCAATCTAAGGTAAAAACAAATGAGCCACAAAGGTATTCCACATATTCCATGAATAATTCCATTATGTGTGGAATACCTTTGTGGCTTACTTATTGCATTATCGTGCCTTAAATTTACTGCATTATCACCAGGGATCCTGGTTTCCTTGGTTTAAAAATCACAAATTCTCTGATTAAAATCCCCAAATCCATGATTAAAATGCAACACCACTATATATACAGGTATCAATTGAACACAATGCTTTAGTGATATATTTACAATGTTAAAGCCATTCAAAAGCCTACCAGTACCTCAATCACTGTAATAAAATACATTCTAAGTATCTATACATTTTGATATTTGGTTTTGGGTTTTTTATCATGGAAAATCAGAGCTCCCCCTGCCCTTTTCACTCACCAAGATGAAGGTCAAGGCCACTCACTCCCAAGCCACAGCCCCCCACCCCTGCCAGTGCCCCTCCCCCCACAGCCCCCTGGCCCTGCTGGTGCTCTTCTGGCACCCTGGTTGAGAATCACTGTATTAGATAAACATCAAGCCTCTGTAAGCCTTGCCTGCAGTCCCCCATGCCCCCGAGCCCTGCTGGAGGGGGCCCCCAGCTGCCAGGGCTATGGGGTCAGCCCCCTGTCTCCTGCAGCAGCACCCAAGCCCCAGCGGCTGCCTGCAAGAGGCAGTAGCTCCTGCAGCATGAGAGGAGAGCAAAGTATGGAGCCCAGCTCCCCGTCCCCCGCAGGTGGTATAGCTGAAGCAGAGCCTGTGGTGGGCGGATGCAGGCTGCCCACTGCAGGCTTGAGCCCCCTGCCCTGCTGCCCTCCCCCTAGAGTCTCCACAGCCTAGTGGGCAGGACCCAGCACAGCAGCCCAGAGTGCGGAGGGGAGGCTCAGTTCTGCCGCTGGGAGCTCTGTGCCACCCTGGGGAGGCAACCCTACCTGCCCAACAGCAATGAGGGGCACAATCCTGCACTATCACCACTGCTGTCAGACAGGCAGGGGAACCCCTCTGGGGCAGCATGGGGCTTGCAGTGGCAAGGAGCTTCCCCGCTTGGCCCCGTTCTGGTCCTGCCCACTGGGCTGTGGAGGCCCTGTGGGGGGGACAGCAGGGCAGGGAGCCCAAGGCCACAGTGGGCAGCCCTCCCCTGTTCCTGCCCTGCAGATAAAATTGGGGAGCATGTACTCTCCATGCCCCCCAGGAGTTAGCTGGGAGCCAGCCCTTCCACCCCCCAGCTGAGCCTCCCACAACTCCTTCCCACTCCCTGCCTAGACCCTGTGGTCACACATTCCAGTCCCAGGCCCTAAGCCAAACAAACCACCTGGGCTGGGCAGCAGCCTAGCCCTGCCCATCTTGCTCCCTCCCTATGGGGGCCTCAGTCTCCCTTTCCCCACATACCAGATCTACCTGTGGAAGCTGCTCTCCAGGCTGTGTGCACATGGCGTCCCCTGTCTGACCGACCTCCTCTCATTCCTCCTGGCCCCTTGCAGGCTGGAACTCTACTAGCCTGCATAGAGCTCTTTGCAAAAGTGCAAAATCTGTGCATTTCACTGTTAAAATGAAAATTTCATGTTTTTCTCCATCAAAAGGAAAATTCTGCAGGTTTTTTCTGTAGGAAACCCTGGATCCCTGATTATCACATATGGCTCATGTGGCTGTGTTAGTATTTAAGGTGGATTTAACCTGTTAAGGTTACCCTTAAATATGTCGGCCAGAGAATATGTTTTTGCTTACAGATCCAACAAAATAGTTAAGGATTCATGGTATAGGGATGTAAGTTATTAAACAACATTTCAACACAAGATTACAAACAGTTATGAAAATCTTAATGAAACTAAGCAGAATCAATCTGTGTACATGAATGACTCAATTTCTCATTTCAAGGTAGCTGAAACTGCAAGTACTGATGAAAGAGAACTAATAGGCAGGCAGAACATTTTTAAAACAAATCCTTCATATTTTATTTCCAAGTATCAGGGGAATGCCTGAAATGAAGTGCTTAACTATGCATTTAATTTTCCAATACAAAGCCAGTTCCTGTAAAAACAAATCAACACAGCACATATAAACATAAAGATAATATCACAGCAAACAAATAAACCCATGTCATTACTCTTTGGTTATTGAAACCAGAAATTGGCCTGAACCACAAAGACCCTGATACGGCAATTGGATCCCCGTGGAGAAAGCCTGGTGCTTTTGCCAGACTGCAACGAAGCCAACAGGGCTGTGAGGGAGCACGAGGAGCTGACAACATAGATCTGACTGCAGGATCAGGGCCAATGTCTGGATCTGTGGCTGCCTTTCTTAGGAGCTTGGATATGGGGCTTTTACTGGGCCCGTTGTAAAAGCTGCTGCAAGTTTGAATTTAGAGCCTGGAACCTGCCCGAAGTTTGCCAATGTTCACATTTCGGCCTCATCGCTAGTGAGTTTTGTTACTGAGGCAGGGAGCAAAAATAAAGCCTCCCTGATAATATAGAAACCTGAAGGCCTCTCTCCCTGTGCTAGTGCCTTAAAGAAACCCTGAGTCATGCTGAATGCCTGTGGTGACCTGTTTACTGGGCCCTGTTTTGAAACAGCACCAAGCCTTCAGTACATGATGCCAGGGTGCGAATTAAAGGGGAGCTGGTGGGGAGAGGGGGTGGCACGGGATGGCTGAGGCCCCCCGTAAGAGACAAGAGCCTGCCTATAAGATTTGAAAATCATAACTTGGGGTGGGTCTCTAATCGGATTGCTCCTTCACTTTGGTGAACTTGTTAAGCAATGAACCGGTTCAGTTTTTTTGCAGCCGCGCCAAGAATCAAAGTATCATTCAAACCCTGTGAGATGCTACAAAGCAGGGTGCTGTTTGGGGGTTATGGCAACCTTGTTTGGGTTTGGCACCCATTTAGGTGCACCAAACTTCTGTTCTGTTCCAGGTTCAAACCAGTTTCTGATCACTTTTTTAAAAATTATTTTTATTTCAATTGTCCATATTTCAAGCCAAATTAGCCAAAACAAAAGCCAAATCCAAGAAGCAGTCCAGAAACATAAGCGGGCCTACTACTGGCAAACATCCTCCATCCCCATCTGGGGCTTCAGATGTTCTCAAATCCTCTGGCGGGCATCCTGCGTGCAGGCCCAAGCCCAGAGGCTTGGGGTTCAGATGTCCCTGAGTTTTACTTGCCCTTAGACATAAGGCCCCAGGAGCAAGCTAGGGTTAGCCATAAGGTTAGCCATAAGGCCCCGGGGGCAAGCTAGGGAGGAGTCTCTGTGTCACTTCTGTCCCTAGCTTTTGGGATCACTTAAACCAGTCAATGTGTCACTTCTGTCCCTAGCCCCCTTCCAAGTAGGGTGGCCATCACAGAGGCGAGTCAGGTTGTCCTCTGTCCTGTACTGATATGACACTGGATGCCTTTAGGTCCTCTATTTTTCTCTTGGAGAGAAAAACAGAGGACCTAAAGGCATTGGGTTTCGTATCCACAGAGGACAGAGCAGCAGAAAACCGGGCCGGCCTCTCTGATGGCCACCCTACCTCCCAGGCAG
>NW_017729029.1:62838802-62839054 GCF_001723915.1 Gavialis gangeticus | reverse complement strand
CCGGGCGCCCGCACCCGCCTCGCCTCGCCCGGCCCAGCCCAGCCCCAGGCAGCGCCGCGCGGGGATTGTTTAGTCCTGGGGAAGCTGGTCGGGGTCCAGCGCTTGCTTTGATCCTTTCAGAGAGAGAGAGGGAGAGGGAGAGAGAGAGAGAGACCTGGAGGCGCGGAGACAAGGCTCTAGGAAAAAGTTTTTTGGATGGGATTATGCGGAAAGTACCCTGCCGTTCTCCGCTGCCCGAGCAGGCTCAGTGCT
>NW_017729029.1:62832578-62833802 GCF_001723915.1 Gavialis gangeticus | reverse complement strand
ACAGCACCAAGCCTTCAGTACATGATGCCAGGGTGCGAATTAAAGGGGAGCTGGTGGGGAGAGGGGGTGGCACGGGATGGCTGAGGCCCCCCGTAAGAGACAAGAGCCTGCCTATAAGATTTGAAAATCATAACTTGGGGTGGGTCTCTAATCGGATTGCTCCTTCACTTTGGTGAACTTGTTAAGCAATGAACCGGTTCAGTTTTTTTGCAGCCGCGCCAAGAATCAAAGTATCATTCAAACCCTGTGAGATGCTACAAAGCAGGGTGCTGTTTGGGGGTTATGGCAACCTTGTTTGGGTTTGGCACCCATTTAGGTGCACCAAACTTCTGTTCTGTTCCAGGTTCAAACCAGTTTCTGATCACTTTTTTAAAAATTATTTTTATTTCAATTGTCCATATTTCAAGCCAAATTAGCCAAAACAAAAGCCAAATCCAAGAAGCAGTCCAGAAACATAAGCGGGCCTACTACTGGCAAACATCCTCCATCCCCATCTGGGGCTTCAGATGTTCTCAAATCCTCTGGCGGGCATCCTGCGTGCAGGCCCAAGCCCAGAGGCTTGGGGTTCAGATGTCCCTGAGTTTTACTTGCCCTTAGACATAAGGCCCCAGGAGCAAGCTAGGGTTAGCCATAAGGTTAGCCATAAGGCCCCGGGGGCAAGCTAGGGAGGAGTCTCTGTGTCACTTCTGTCCCTAGCTTTTGGGATCACTTAAACCAGTCAATGTGTCACTTCTGTCCCTAGCCCCCTTCCAAGTAGGGTGGCCATCACAGAGGCGAGTCAGGTTGTCCTCTGTCCTGTACTGATATGACACTGGATGCCTTTAGGTCCTCTATTTTTCTCTTGGAGAGAAAAACAGAGGACCTAAAGGCATTGGGTTTCGTATCCACAGAGGACAGAGCAGCAGAAAACCGGGCCGGCCTCTCTGATGGCCACCCTACCTCCCAGGCAGCAGGGGTGAGAGGGAGGGGAGGGTGGCAGCTGGGAGGGGCAGGGGTGCCACGGAGCCGGGGGTCTCCCTGGAGGGGGGGCAGAGATGCAGGGCCCTGCTGCTTGCTGTGCTATAGCACCTGTTGTGTCGCCAGTTGGCAGTCAAAGGCAGGGGGAGAGAGGGAGAGAGGCGAGAGGCAAGAGGCCGGCGGCGGGAGCCCAGCCCCCTCCCATGTGCCGCCCGCGCGGCTCCCCCCGCGCCCCGGGCGCCCCGCCAGCTGCCCCCGGGGCGGGGG
>NW_017729029.1:62829961-62832012 GCF_001723915.1 Gavialis gangeticus | reverse complement strand
CCGGGCGCCCGCACCCGCCTCGCCTCGCCCGGCCCAGCCCAGCCCCAGGCAGCGCCGCGCGGGGATTGTTTAGTCCTGGGGAAGCTGGTCGGGGTCCAGCGCTTGCTTTGATCCTTTCAGAGAGAGAGAGGGAGAGGGAGAGAGAGAGAGAGACCTGGAGGCGCGGAGACAAGGCTCTAGGAAAAAGTTTTTTGGATGGGATTATGCGGAAAGTACCCTGCCGTTCTCCGCTGCCCGAGCAGGCTCAGTGCTGCCTTCTCCCCCGCGGCGCAGCCCTCGGCCGGGGGTGGTGAGACAGCGGTGGGACCGGTCGCGGAGCTGCGAGTGCCCGGCGTGTGCGGTGCCGTCGCCCCCCCGGCAGCCCGATGCTGCTCTTCGGCGTCCTCCTGCTGACAGCTGCCCTGGCCGGGCCGGGCCCGCGGCGCGGGGCCCGAGCGGAGTCCAGCCTCAGCGCCAAGCTCCAGTTCGCCAGCGCCAAGGAGCACAACGGTGAGGCCCGGGGCAGAGAGACACGCGGGCACGCACCCCCCACACGCCCGCACGGGCACCCGCGCGTGCACACCCGCATGGCCACCCCCGCCCACACACGCGCACGCGCGCATGTACGCAGGTACCCCTGGGCGCACACATGCAGACACACACACACCCCTCATGTATACACAGGCACCCGCGCAACTACACAGGCACCCACGCACAGGCACACATACGCACGCTCGCCCACACAGAGGTATGCAGACACATACACACACATTAGCCACAGGCACCCATGCACAGACGTGCATAGACACACTCACCCACACACACATGCAGACACATACACACCATATATACACAAGCACCCACAGGCGGACATGCATTCACACACATATACACGTGCACCCAAGCATACACACCTACCCACACATACACATGCAGACACAAACACACACACACGTATGCACAGGCACCCACACACAGACACACGTTCATACACCCACACACATGCAGACACACATGCATATACACCCCCACACGCGCGTACAAACACAGGCACATTCACAAGCACCCACATGCAGACACATAATACACACACACAGATGCACACATATAAACAGAAACCCACACGCGCAGACACATGCACATATATATACAGACACCCACATTCAGACATACACATACACAGGCACCCACATGTACTCATACACATATACACACACATATATATACACACACAGACACCCACAGACACCCCCTTACACACAGATGTGTATATATATATACACACACACACACACACACACATACGCAGACAATCACAGGCACACATGTACATATACACACACCCACACACAGACCCATACACACAGACACCCACACACAGGCGTATACACACACACATGTACAGACACCCACATGCAGACCCCCACACACAAATACAGACACACTCACACATCTACACATACATATACATATATACACACACACACACATATACATACACACAGACACATATGCATGTACACATGCACTATTCGTCTGCATGCAGTGGGAAGGAGAGTTGCAATTTGCTTTGCAGCTTCCCAGGCAGGGCTGTCACTGAGCTTGGCTAATGTTATCCCAGCTGCAAAGTTGGTTCAATAAAAGCTAGCACCCTCACCCAGCCCTGGCCATGCTCTCAAGTGGAAGGGAAGCTTTAGCAAATATCCTTACAAATAGCATTGAAACTCACTGCAAGGGGAAAGGGGGGTGGGGTTGGGGGAGAGACTCTTCCTCGCCAGAGTGAGTCTTTAAGATCGAAGCCAAAATGAATGAGACTTGGCAGGTCTGACCCCGCTGTATGTGTGTGTCCCTCTAGGAAACTTGTCAGCCTGATTAAGTGAAGCAGTGTAGGTAAAAGGGTATCCGTTAAATAGCCAAAAGAGAGCAAAGAAAGACCTCCGTTCCCCGGTTGAGCTTTATTTTCTGGGCAGACTTTGAAATGTTTCTTCTTTTTGTTTTGTTGTGTTTTCTTTTTGTTTTTTAAACACACCTTAGTGCCCTCAGTCCTTAGGGCTCTGGGGGTAGGACTTTTT
>NW_017729029.1:62820735-62824961 GCF_001723915.1 Gavialis gangeticus | reverse complement strand
ACCTTAGTGCCCTCAGTCCTTAGGGCTCTGGGGGTAGGACTTTTTTTTTTTTTAGTGTGTGTGTTGGTGAATGAGCTCTATTTTGTACGGGCTGGAAACGAGCTAATCCTGCCTAGGAAATGAGAATTACTTTCAGCTTTCAAGTGTACCTGAAATGTTTAGAAAACTCTCAAATGCAAGTTCCCTTGGGCTGGGATTGCGCAGAGCTGGAGAAAGGCTCCTTTCATGCAGCGAGGGCAGCTTCAGGGTGTGTAATTTGCTTAGCCTCTGAACTCCATATGATTTACATTATTCAGATTTTTTTCAACGCCTTGTCTCTTGATCTGTGATTATGAAGTCATTTTAAAGAATATTTTACCAGCAGAAATGTCCTGTGCCACATGAAACCACACTTAGTGCAGAATATCTAAAATGAGGTTATTAAGCACCCTCTTTTCCAGGGATGTATGCTAATGTAAAGGGGGAAAAATAGCAGCTTGCATGTCAGGTTAGAATGATGTTATTTCTTCCTAGACACAAACCAATGCAAAGACACAAGAAGAAAACTCTAAAAGTTTTGGTAGGTTCTAGATGACATACAGGCAACAGCAACAACAAATTCAGGTTTAAAAACTGTCTCAATTTAACCCAAACTGTCAGGTTTGAACTTGGGATTCCCTTGATAACTTTTGCAGTATAGTATCTTCTAACACAAAGCAAATAAACAAGTCAGAAGCTGTTTTCAGCCACTGTATGAATTAGTAGAATGTGTAGTGTGTTATCAAATTTAGCAGGGGAGATTAATATTGCTGCTGCCTGCTAATGTGATGACATATGGCACCTGCAGACTGCCAGAGCTGCTGATCAAAGAGCAGCACAGGGATCAGTCTCTAATCAGAGCAACTGCAAAAGGCCAGGGGAAAGTGATCAAAAGAGTCAGAAACCCAGCTATTTTGACAGGAAACCAATCAGACTAACCTTTGTCCTCCCTGCAGGAAAATACCTACGGTGTAGGAGAACAGAAATCATTCCCACTCTCCCAGTGCATGTGACTGTTATAGGTTCTAGGACACCAAAGAGTGACAAGCAAGACTTGGGACTAATAGTCTTATTGACATGGCACACATAAGGAGCATAGTGACAAGCTTGACATTACCATTGTTTTCCCAACCTATGCAAAGTTACTGTGAGAAATATAACAAATTGTCAGCTTCCTGTGAGAGGTGGCTAGGTATGTGATGGTGACACAGGGAATTAAACGGGCACTTAGGCCTAACCAGAGGAGTACAAGAATAAAGTGTACCTACTACACTGGTAAGAGGTAAAATTGTTATAAAGGAAATATTTTGGATAATACGAATAACCATTTTCTGACAGCACAACTTGGACCCTGTTCATAATACACCAGCACAGGTGTCTGAGGTCAAACTTTAAGTGGCTCATGATGATCCGGTTTGGCACATTGTAGGATGCAATGACTATATTATTGAATATTGTAACAAACACAGAATTGGTGAAACAAGATAATTATTTTAAAAACTCCATCTTTGTGTTAATGTTTTGTAAACATTCAGGAGATACAGATACCTGAATTGCAGTTTACTTACAGTTTGTTTCTTTATAATGTTGCATTTATTTCAACATAAAAGCTTAGCTAACATTACAACCAACACTTAATTTTTCTAAACTGACTTGAATTATTTGGGGGATCAGTAACACTGGTCAGACCAGTTTTAACTTGATTTAATTGGAGTGATTTTTACACTCTACTGCAAACTAAAAATTGTATAGTTTTTAGCTAGAGGCAGGTTAAAACTCCCTGGAGTTTTGAGTATGAGATATTGCTGTTCACATGCCAAAGATGTATGTACAATCTTAGAGGGGTGGGGGAGGACCTTGCCTCCTTTGCTCTAGAAAATAGAGTTCTGTCTTATATTTGCTGCATGGATATAGGGCCGAACAATTATGCTACAAAACAAATTACAGGATTACTGAGTTGGACTAAAAGGTACAATAGCTATTGATTCAAGATGCTCTTATGTCCAGTTAAGTCAATAGGACTACTTAAATGAACAAAGTTAAGCATGTGCATAAATAGGATCAGGATCAGTCTTTAGTTCTGACTACTCGTATTGATTTCTAAATTTCAGATAGGTAGGCTTGTGATTATTTTAGAGCAAACTCTCTTGTTATATCTGGCTTAATAGGAGTCACTTTGGATGGTAATTTTTTAGTCTGAATTCTTCTATGTAACTAGAAGTCATAATTTCTCACGAGATGTAAATATTTTGCCACTGTCTGCCAGGAATAGATTGTGATATGTGCCTTGGGTGGCCAATAGAGCTTTACTTGAAATCACTTAAACCTACCAACTTGCTTTACTTGGTCCTCTGGAATAATTGATTAAGTTTTCTTCAGGGTTTATATGTAAACTTTGTTTGACATTAAGGAGTTTTAATTCCATTAAATTTATTCTAGAATTTCTTAATTCAATTGCATTTTTAAAACTAAACAAATAGTTTATGTTTGGAAGTTAAAAGATGCACATGAAATCATTTTGCTTGACATGAGGTTGGAATAAGTGATATATACGTAGTAATAGTTTCCATATATCAGTTTCACTTAGGAGGCTTTTTAAGTTTTTCATCATGGCTTTCCATATTTCCTGCTTTTTTATTTCTCCCTGCACCCCAGTGCTTCTCCTTTTCTTCCTTCTCCTTTGAGTTTCCCTTTTCCTCTTTTGTCCCTATTCATATCTCTGTAGTGTTGGCATTTGACAAGAGTGTGGGGACTAAATTGGACATCCTGGATTTGAGAGTCCGTAGCTTCTGCATAACTTTAGCTCCCTCTAAAGATACGTGGAAGGCAGCCACTAATTCTAGGGTGAGAAGGGGCTATTGCTTCTGGGTTCCCCCTTGGGGTAATTGGAATTGTACTCAGTGAAGTTTTGTCCAGCTATCAGTCAGCTTGGTCTAGATGTGGCCATAATATGAAATGACAAGTGAACATCAACACGACAGCTAGAATGATGGCCATATTGCATTGGTTTTTGTAAGACAAAATGTAATGAATGTTTTGTAATGTAATGTTTTGTAAAGTAATTCTCTTAAACCACAGAAATCAGGGTGTATATGCAAGAATGTTTCTTAGCATTTCTTTGTGTAAAATAATGAAAAAACTATTATCCAATGCCATGTGTAATGAAATGTACACTTTATCTCAAATCTCCATTGAAAGAATAGTAATAAATTATTTCAGAAGGTCAGGAGGTTGAGGTCAGTCAATGCTCAATCAAATTCAACTGATTGGAAATGTTAACATGGAATCAGCTTTTCAATGATGAATAGAAGAAAATAATTGAAACCATCACTAAAATGAATTATACAAAAATAAAGGGTTAATTTGATTTCTGTCATCTCTGCCCCAAAGAACCCACTAGGATTTCGGTAGCTCCTTCTACAAATTATTTCCTCATGAATGGAGACTTGACTTTATTATGAATTAATGATCAAGTGATTGTATCAGTTACTGCTGATTAATGATGAAAATATACATTTCATAAAGGATTCTGGAATGGTGAAGATTTATTCTACAACTGGTAGAGCTGCAGGCAGTATTTGCAATAAATCTTAAACCCACTCAAAGTGAAATTAACAAGAATCACAAATCTTAGGCCATTCTGTGTTTACATGGATGGTGGTTCAGAAGTCAGTGGAAGAACCAGAGAACCTCCTTCTCTTCCTATTGTGGTGCTGGATCCTCACAACAGGCTATGGGATCACCACTTGTGGAGATCTGGAAAGGTAGCTTGATGCTGGACGGTTTACTTTAAGCCACATGATCATAGATTGGGAGTAGCTTGTGCACACATTCATCAGTACTGGGAGCCCTACTAGGAGCCTGATCTAAGTAAGTTGGGGTACAAGGAGAGGTAAGCAGAATCAGGGGGGCTAGTAGATCTGCAGGGAAGGCGTTGGCAAATCAGGGGAGCTGGCAAGTTTTTTCATAGTTTCATAGTTTCATAGTTTCTAGGGTCGGAAGGGACCTGAGCAGATCATCTAGTCCGACCCCCTGTCATGGCAGGAAGAGCACTGGGGTCAAACGACCCCAGTAAGGTGGTCATCCAACCTCCTCTTAAAAACCCCCAGGGTGGGAGCCTGCACCACCTCACTTGGAAGCTGGTTCCAGACCCTAGCCGCCCTGACCGTGAAGTAGCGCCTCCTGATGTCCAACTTAAACCTTCCCTC
>NW_017729029.1:62811074-62820506 GCF_001723915.1 Gavialis gangeticus | reverse complement strand
GGCCCAAGGACCGAGCCCTGTGGGACCCCACTTCCCACGTCCTTCCAGGTCGAGAAGGACCCATCCACTACCACCCTCTGGGTGCGACTCTCTAACCAGTTGGCGACCCATTGGACTGTATGGGTGTCTACACCACAGTCCCCCAGCTTCCTAATGAGAATGGGGTGAGAGACAGTGTCTCCTTTTTTTTGGAGGGGGTGTTATCTGTTTAGGAGTGGAGAGGTTGGAGGGATAAAAATAGCTCAGTCAGGGTGGACAGAGGATAGGAAGAGGGCAGCTCTGGGGCTGGGGTAAGTGGCTGGGATTTCACAGCCCTGGGACTGTGCTCCAGATATCTGCAGACCTTTAATAGATTGGGCTAACCCATTCTTGATCTAACTTAATTCTCTTCCTCAGATGAATGTACATAGGGCCAGCCATTTTTTGCCTGATTTAATCTTCCCAATTTAAATGTAATGCCTGCATGTACTCTGAGTCTAGAGGGAGGAGAGACTGGTAGTGCTGGGCTCCCTTTGGGTTTGTGTAACTGAAACCTGAGATAGCTAAGCAATTGTATAGGAAACAGTTGTTGTCATGTCAAGAGCATGCTTATTTCATATTATTTAGATTACAGAGTTACTCCCAATAAAATAATGCAATTAAAATCTTGTCAATTAAATGTTACCTCTACTAGTTATGACTGATCAAACAAATGCCAATGAAGTCTGCTGACTAATGTTGTGTGTCACAGTTTTCTTCTTCATGGGAATACAAGAAAATACAGTTTTAAACACTTTACATCTAAAAGAAAGTGTAATGCTAATGTTAAATTTTTGAAGTTTAATTTGCCTTTGTCTAGTTCAAGAAATTGTATTGGAACTTTTAAAACCCTTCTCTGGAAGGAGTGAAGAGTTGTAGACCTCCTTTTTAAAAGGATAAATAAGAGATTATGTGGCAAATTCAAAAAGTTGTAACAAATCTTCAACAGTGCAACAAATGGAGTTTGCCACTTACTGTTTTAAATCTCATCCCTGCCTTGGCCGTGTATTGTTAACTTTATTAGCCCCAGTATATACAATAATGTTTTAAACATTTATTTGTCCTTGCTATTCTTTCTCTCCCCTGTTAGCTAAAGCTGGGATTTTAGCAGTGTAAACTGTTCCTTACAAGTTCAAGTTCTGTGCACTCAAGTCTTTTTTCTAACTTTAACTATCTAGAACAGAATATTAGATACAAATTGCTTAACATATGATTTCTTTCAGTTATTGTTTTCTAATAGGTTTGCAGAACTTGAACCACAAATCAAAATTTAGGCTGTTAATTTTTTTCACCTGGTACAGAGTTTCATATCACAGAGAAAAACAGAATGTATATCTTGAGCAAATGACAGCTGGTCTAGAGGAGGTCTCTTGTTGAACTCTCAGTAGATAAATGTTCAGTCTTATACATAGTTAGGATTTAATATGAACCTTTTGGTTCTAATTATTATCCCAGCCAACATGTAGTAGCAGGGTTGTGCTTTGCTGCCTGCAGCAGTAATTTTGCATTATAACAAGGTTTTCCATTTAGTCACTAAACATGTCTGGCAGTTTCTAGCCATCTGAAAAGGACAACAAACTACACAAGCTTGGAGGTTTGCTGCACCTCTTTATGGTTTTTTTTGTGTAAACAAAGAGTATTTTCATACCTCATTCACAAAATGGTCATCATACAAAATATAGCCCATGGTGGGTGAGTAAAGGAGACCCTTGCCATTAGTGGGGATCTCCAGAACGGATCCTCCGCAAGTGGCAAAATCTGTGAATACTGACAGGGCTTCCCATCAGACCCCACAGCTGCCCCCTGCGAGAAGCTGGAAGCGTGGGGCTCCCCCGCAGTGCCTGGGGACTGACTGTGCCTGCTTCTGGGGGAGAAGATGCCACCACTTCCGCTGCCGCTGCTTCCCTCCCCATCCCTGGCATCACTCTCTGTCTGCCCGGCTCTGCGCTCCCCCTCCACCCACCTGGCTCTGGTCTCCACTCTGCTCTCCCCGGCTCTGCCTTCCCCTGCCCCACGCAGTGCTCCATGCCTGCTTACGCAGAGGCAGGAGCTCGGTGCAATGCCAGAGGGAGCTGTGGTGGTGCTCACCCCAACCCACCTCACTGGCGCAGCGCACTGCGAATATTCAAATCTGCGAATAGCGGATTTGCAAATAGCGAGGGTTTCCTGTACTCTGAATGTTGCCTCAATAGATAAGTAACTTTCTGCAGAGTGCATAACTGTAAAACAGTTGTATAGAAGAAGAGCATCAAGCTTATGATAGATAATGTTCAAGAATGTGAATATGTAGAAAGCTCTGGTGAATTTACATTTTTATTTAGAAGCTGATAGGTAAATTCATTTTACATTATGGCTTACAAAGATCTGCAACTCCCTGTGGAAAAGACTTATTTTTATAGCTTTTGTTTGAATTTGAAATGCTTGGTTTCTCCAGGTAGAAGAACTCTTGTAATGTTGTACTACCATGAAGCTGCAGTATAATTTTCACATTCTTGAGACACTTTTTTTAGATTGTGGGATACTATTTTAAGTTCTCAGTGTCTAGAAGATTTATGCATGCCACTCTGTCCTAATGTATCTCAGCTGTAGTATGCACCTGCCTTCTGATCCCTGTGCTTAGTGTTTAGATACAATCAATATTATACTGGGTTTATAACAATGTTAATTTCATGCTTCTACAACATTCAATTTAGTTAAGTTCTACACAAGTTTTCTGTGACAGTTAAAAGGTAAAATAACATAGTTACCTAGCCTCCTAAAATAATCTGTATCCATGTAGTTTGGTGAGATAGCTAAGCGGTAATAGAACAAAACAAAATTCTACAGCCTGTTGTGGAGGAAATCTGTATAAACACAAATCAAAAGGGTAACATGAGTGAACAGGGTCACCTGTAAAAGGCTTCCTTCCTCCAGAACTTCTTGAGTGTGATTTTGCTATTACCTTGAGTTGGCTGACCTATCAGGGATCTTGGCTACGGATTAAGTTAGCAGAATTTGTCATCTGCTAATACTATCTCTCTATACAGCTGGGGTCTTGTTTTTTAGTATGGTTGTTTTCAGATTTGACTAACTCAAGTGTAGATGACTCAAGCTAACACCGCCATGAAGGCGTACATAGCCTTTGTGGCTAGGGACAGACATTACAGATAAACCGGTTTAAGTGATCAGAAACTGGTTTAAACCTGGAACAGAACAGATGTTCAGTGCACATAAACTAGTTTGAAAATGACTGAAACCTATTTAAGATAAACCTGCTTGAACATAGTATCAGACCTAACTGATTTGGCTCAAACTGATTTATGCAATGTCTGTCCCAGACTTCTTGCTGGTTTAAGATAAACCATGCTCTCTGGGCTGAGCGGGGCTCTCTGCTCCATGGCAAGGCTGGCCCCTCCCCTCTGTTCCCTGGCTGCAGCTCAAAAGAGACTTGCAGGCACAGAGTGTCTGGCTGGCTTCTCCTTGCTAAACAGGGATTAACCCTTCCTTTCCTCTGCCTTACACAGACACCTCAGTATTAGCTAGCAGACCACATGCTGGCTACGGTCTGTGCTGTGGGAGACGACCAAGGCAGCCATGCTTTTTCTTGGAATGTCCTTTCTTGGAAAAGCTGTTTAAGAAGAGCTGTTTGCTCCCCTGTCCCACTCCCCATTCTCTGCTAAGCAGAAATTCCCCCCTCTGCCTTGCTGAGTGTTGTCTGTGTATTAGCTAACAGACTACATGATGGTTATGGTCCATGCTGAATCAACAGGCAGAATCAGCAGGTATCTGGTAATGTCCCTCTGTTGTTTTCTTAATGGGGTGATAAACACTGAGTTACAGGTGATAAACACTGTTATCAGTTCCCTGCTAGGCTAATCAAAGTGTCCTGCCATGGCTTAGCTAGGCCCCTTCTCAGCTCAGAACTGTACAAGGGAAGGGAGGGCTGCTCTAGTGCCCCCCCCAGCTTCTAGTCTGAGCCATTGCAGGCATATGCTTGCATGTCTGGGATGTCTATGCATTTACAAATTGATTTAAACTAGACAGGTTACACTAACTTGCACAGATTGAATCAATTCAGGCTCAGGCTTTTTGAATGTCTGTCCCTAGCCTGTGAATCCTGTTTATAGCCCTCTTCTTATGCAGGTGTTTGATAGGGAAAGAAAATCTGAGATAACCTTTTGTATTCAGGAGACTAAACACTGTCTTTGTACCTTGTCCCATTTGAACTCTGATAGAGTAAGGTAGTGTTCAAAGGTTGTTTCCCATACAGTTACATCCTGTCGTTAGTACTGATAGGAGAAGAGATTCAGTGGAGTAGTGATTAAAATCTTACCTGTATTTCTGTGAAAATTTGATTCTTTCTGAATGAATTCATTAATATTTAAATGTAATCATTTTCTAACATATAAATAAAAGCAAGATGAAAAGATGTCTTAAGTAGCATTTTTTTGGGAAAACTCTGACATTTTGGCCAGATTTTGAAAGAAAGCATTATTATTTGTATTTAAATGGTGTCCAGGGTATCTTAACTGTAGTCTTATATGCTATCCAAACACACTCTGGAAATGCTATCCAATGCTATCCAAACACACGCTGGAAGTGGAAGTGTTCCCTGGCCCAAGGAGCCTATGCTCTAAATCAGTGGTTTTAAAATTTTCTAAAGCCACTAAAATCTTTTGTCACTTCTTCTGCTGTGGAATCCCTTACCTCTTTCCTAAAGACTGGTACGGAACCAGGCAACCCACCCTGGTAGTTGCAGTACACTGCCTCCCAGCCTGCTTTGCCTTTATCTGCAATCTCTTTGTAAACCTATCATGAAAACCCAGGGTTCCACAGTCTGAAAATCATTGCTGTAGCTAGAAGAGGCAGATCAAAAGACAGGAGTGGGGAAAGTGGGGTGAAATGAGCTTTCCTGTTGTCACAGAGCAAGTCAGTGGCATAGTAGAACCCAAGACTCCTAACTTGCAGTTAGTGTCGGGATGTGAATAACCTGGAGAGGGTCCAGAGAAGGGCCACTCGTATGGTTAAGGGCTTGCAGGCCAAGCCTTACGAGGAGAGACTACGGCACCTGGACCTCTTCAGCCTCCTCAAGAGAAGGCTGAGAGGCGACCTTGTGGCTGCCTATAAATTCATCATGAGGGCGCAGAAGGGAATTGGTGAGTATCTGCTCACCAAGGCGCCCCTGGGGGTTACAAGAAATAATGGCCATAAGCTAGCAGGGAGCAGATTTAGACTGGATATTAGGAAGAACTTCTTCACAGTTAGAGTGGCCAAAATCTGGAATGGGTTACCAAGGGAGGTGGTGTTCTCCCCTACCCTGGGGGTCTTCAAGAGGAGGTTAGATAGGCATCTGGCTGGGGTCATCTGAACCCAGCACTCTTTCCTGCCTATGCAGGGGGTTGGACTTGATGATCTATTGAGGTCCCTTCTGACCCTAACATCTATGAATCTATGAATCCTTTAGAACAGATACTTTTCTTTGGGTGCATCTAGATCTGTGCTTTACTGTGAAGTTGACTAATTAGCTCTGCAGTTAAGCATCACTGTCTACACGTGCACCGGTATTAGGGTTCAGTAAATTACTTAACTGCACCATAAGATAGTACTATCAGGGGCTACCTGCTGGATGGCTCTGTACTTTAGCACTGTCATGCCCCAGCCAGCTTCTCTTCCACCCAGTGCTGCCACCCAGAGTCCCAAAGCCAGCTGCCAGCCCTGGGCTGCTCCACCCTGTCTCAAACTGCTGTGGTCCCAGGCACACGTGCAGATGCTGTGCCTAGAAGCAGTTGGCTCTGGTTCAAACAGCTCTGGAGTTTATCACGTTGCATTAATTGCACATGTAGATACACCCTCTATGATCGTGGTTGCAAATGACCTGTTTAAACTCCATTATCATCATCCTTGCTCAGCATTTTTGAAACTCTAAGTCAGGGGTGGGCAACATGTGGCCTAGGGACCAGATGCGGCCTGCTAGGCTATTCTATCTCGCCCGTGGGGCCCCTAAAAAATTTAGAAAATTAATGTTTATCTGCCCTGGGCTGCCTGTCATGCGGCCCTCAATGGCTTGCCAAAACTCAGTAAGCGGCCCTCTGCCCAAAATAATTGCCCTCCCCTACTCTAAGTCAAACTGAGTATCGGGACTTAGTGTGGCAGGACCTACTAAGAAATTCCCTGCAATCTATATGTCAGGATAATTTGAATAAGACTAATAGGTGTCTGGATTTACCATATATTTTATTACCAGTTTTTGTTGATTTGCTCTTACCCCATAGGCTTGAAATAAGCAAGTAAAATACAGAAAAGGAAGGCAGGAAGCAAGCAGGCTATGCTGTGTAGTCAAATAGTTCATTCTCTAATCTGATAAAACAACTTTAAACCAAGTCTAGGATATAAAAGATATGAGATTGATACCTTTATGTAGTTTTACATGCTCAAGCTGTTTCTCAGATCTGTACACATCACCAAGGTTAAACATTTCTATTGAGGAAAAGCCCCGGTATAAAATGCTACAGAGTATTATATGTGAAGAATAGCTATGCTGGCTAATGTTTTTTTGGAGAAGTTTGCATAGCACCTGACTGGATTGATTCAGCACTATTAATCTCTCTATGCTACTTTAAGCATTATATGTTTAAAAACAGAGGAAATGGGATAATGGGTTTGCTAGAAGAGGTGCTAATTCATGAAGTAACAGATAATATTGCTGCAGCTGGAAAAATAGTCATCTTAACCTTTAAAACAATAGTCTTTGACAGGAACTTCAGTTAGTGTGCAGTTGTCCATCTTTGTGTTTACAAAGTTCCCAAAGTAACAGTTTAATCAAGCTTTTGCTTGGTAGCAAAGAGCTTGACTATAGCTCAGATTCTGATCTGAGCTACCAACTGAATAACCTAGCAACATTTTATCAAGACCCTGGGAGATGAAAGTCTTAGAGGATGTTTGCTCTTGCTGTGCCTGAAAGGAAAACAACACCCATTTAATGTAACAACCAAACATTTAGAAAGACATATGCCACAGGAAATTCTTTTGGTGTGTGTGAGTGTATGGCATTTCCAAACTACAAACATTGTTCTGAATATTTCACCGGTAGTGGTGAATTATATGAGGCCACTTCCATCTGAGGAGAGCCCTGTTTAACTTGCTTGTGGTTCTTGGGCTCATTCAAGCACTCTAAAACAAAAGAAAAGGAATGGATGTAATAACTTCTTTATGGAAAAGCCATAAAAGGCTACAGGGCCATGTAAACAAATTGGGTCATTTACTAGATGTTTTAGTGATGGATTTGCAGTCCAAATTCAAAGGTGTGGATTATGTTTTACAGCCATCTTGACCAAATTTCACCCTTATAATGAGACTAATCTGCTTGCCAAAAGTTCTTTATGCTTTGGATGACAAATAATTAAAAATCATTTTTAGTATTTCAGTCCCCTTCTTGGTAAAGCAGAGAAAATTGGGAACAAATTAATAGTCTATTTTGGTTCTTTTCTGAATAATGAACATTTCATGACTGGTACAGTTACATTATAAAACTATCATGGCATTATATACTATTCTAGGGAGAAAAAAATTAAACTGTAGTTCCCCTTCTGGAGTCTATGCTGTAGCTAATTAGAAAGTAACTGCTCTGGCTCTCAAGCACGCTCATAGAGCTACATCTGCACAGACCAGAAAAATACAGCAACATTTATGATTCACTTCAAACAACACTAGCCAGAGAGACTGGTTTACATTGGATCAGGTTTAATTGTTGAACATTTTATACTTACTGTGCATCAGCTTTCAAGACCCCACCACTAGTCTTTGAAAAAAAACCATTGAATAGATCTCATATTTAAACAGAGGGATAGTGAGGATCATATTATTGCATATTCAAATAAAGTCAATGAAGTTATTCACATGCTTCACGTTAAGTGCTTTATTGGATCTGGGCCAGAATGCTCAGCACCTTGCAAGGTTAAGTCCATAATTTTGAAATGGCCTTTATACTTTACATATGAAAAGAAGCTCAGCAGTCACAAATCTTTGTAATACTTTCAACAATACAATAAATGTAAGCTCTCTGGGGATAGAGATGTCTTTTCAGGATGTGTTTGAACAATGCCTGGTGTAGTAGGGTTCTGGTCCATGCCTAGGTCTGCCAGACTTGATCACCATAATACTAATAATAGTTCAGTTAGGGAGAGAGGTGATTTCTTTTCAAGATGATTGGAGGGACAAAAGAAGAAAGCTGCATAATTTCAAAAGAAGTTGCTACTGGTGTGAATGCTTTTATTTATTTAACTGAATACTTTTCACATTCTAAAACATAGCACTGCAAGTTTCTTCTCTTCAGATTTCAACTGCTAACATTCAATGTTTTTATAACTCATGTAGTCACCCATCGGCTTTCTTGTACAGCAGCATCACTGCTCCATTTGTTTCTAATAAACATGACTTGCAGACTATATCTAGGCCTTTTGATTACTTTGTTGCTTTAAAAAATAAAAGTTCTGAGAGATATCTTGCTGTGTGCGGGGTGAGGCTGCATGTTCCAAGGTAGGACAATAGACATTTTGGTATACTCCCTTTTTCTCACTGGGGCAGTAATTAACACTATTAGTAAGGCAGAGGTATCATCCTTCTCAGCTTTAAATTTCCTTACTTTATACCAGTGATTCCCAAAGGGTATGCTGCAACAGATGTGACAGAAATGTGCAATGAGATCTCCCTGTGTGAGGAGGTAAATGCTTTCCTCCCCCATCTGGCAGCCTGCACCTGCTCCAGCTATACCTGCAGCTGCTCCTCTGGGGACTGCTGCCACTGCTGCTGTTTTCCCTATGCTTCCCTGCCCTGGCATCCCATTTCTCTCCCCATCGCCCCATGCTCCCAGCAGTGCATTCTGTTGTGCACAGATGGAGATGACCTTTGCAGCCTGCCTTGTCCCCTCCATGCCTCCCACACTCTTAGGGTCAGAAGGTGGGACCATGGGGGTAGTTGCTGGTATGTGAGACGCTGCAGGAGCAACAGGAGCAGCAGGGGCAGCTCATGCCCCTGAGGTACAGCCCAGGGCTTGTTGGGGGACAGACAGTGAAAAGAGCAGGGCACAGCAGAGTGAGGCCCTGTCCCCACCACTGCAAAGTGGCACCAACTAGATCAGCAATTAACTTTTTTGGGCTCAAAGTCCCTCTTCATATCTGTTTTGAATTTAGATTTATCTCAGTGATTTTCACTGGGAGTGCCATGACATTCAGAAGAAAATTTCAGAGATTTAGAAGCGAATAAGTAGGGGGCCTTGAGGACCATGGGTATAGAGACTAATTGTTTGCTGAAAGAAAGTTGTATTTGGTGTCACTGGTACGTCTCAGCACTGGCATGGTCTCCTCTGGCAGGAGAATGGAATGTATGTTTTGGAGAAAACACACACACACACACCCCCCCCTGCCTTATTTGGTTGTC
>NW_017729029.1:62797819-62806074 GCF_001723915.1 Gavialis gangeticus | reverse complement strand
TGCCATGACATTCAGAAGAAAATTTCAGAGATTTAGAAGCGAATAAGTAGGGGGCCTTGAGGACCATGGGTATAGAGACTAATTGCTTGCTGAAAGAAAGTTGTATTTGGTGTCACTGGTACGTCTCAGCACTGGCATGGTCTCCTCTGGCAGGAGAATGGAATGTATGTTTTGGAGAAAACACACACACACACACACCCCCCTGCCTTATTTGGTTGTCAGAGTGAAGTGTGCCACCAATTTTAATCCAGAAAAAAGTGTGCCCCAGGTACCAAACATTTGCGTAACACCAGTCACTTGTACATGTGATGGGGGTTTTGTCACTTAAATTGAAATGGTGCATTTTTAATTGCGACAATTAAAAGCCCATGATTTCTGTTTAGGGGTTTCTATCACTGTTATAGTGAGGGGCCCAGTCCTTTTTTTCCCCCCCTGTGGATCTTGCCTGTCTTTCCCACAGACAGGTGGCAAGCTGCCAGTGGGCTGAGTGGCCCTGGTCCTTCCCTCCATGGCGGCAGCACCCTCTGGGGCCACCTGGGTGGGCTGCTACTGGGCAGGTGCTGTCTGGGGGGTGTCGCTGCTGTGGAAGGAAGGTCTGGGGCCCCCACAGCTCAGGGCCCTTCGGCAGCTCTCCCCCAAGTCATGGGAGAGGTAGATGGGATATATGGAAAAAAGCAAAAAAGGACTGGGCCCCCTTTTTCTTCCTCAGGGGAGCCTGCCTGCGTGACCTGCTGCTGGGTTGTGCAGCCCCTGAGCTGTGTGGGGGCCCAATCCTTCCCGCTGCGGTGGTGGTGCCCACCAGGGCCACTGAGGTGGGGTGCCAGCTGCATGGGTGCTGCCCCAGTTTGCAGGCAGCACCCACCAGATCCAGCTCTTCCCTGAGCCCACACCCTGTAAGGCCATTGGGCACTGCTTCCCACTGCTCAGGCGCTGCTCCCCAAATTAAACTGTGTGCATAAGTCATTTAGTTTGCAACGTATCAAACTTATTTAAATCATAACAAAATTTCTGCACATGTATAGCGTGATGCAATCAAACGGCAAAAATGGTCAATTTTCATCATGTGTACAAGTGCCCACTGCTTTCTAGTTTTTTGGTGACTTCAGAAATCAAAATGTATGTGGCATAATTGTAATAGAATCATAGAAAATTGGGGTTGGAAGGGACCTCAGGAAGTCATGTAGTCCAACCAGCTCCTTAAAGCAGGACTGTTCCTAAATACATCATCCCTGCCAAGGCTTTCTCTAACCAGGTCTTAAAAACCTTTAAGGCTGGAGATTCCACAACCTCTCTGTGTAGTCTGTTCCAGTGCTTTACTACCCTCACAGCAAGAGCGTTTTCCCTAATTTCTAACCTTTGAAAATACCTTAATATAATTCAGAACTAACAAGCACTGACCGGTTCCATAGGAAGTCCAGTTTTCCAA
The DNA here is from genome assembly GCF_001723915.1 of Gavialis gangeticus. NCBI lineage: Eukaryota > Metazoa > Chordata > Crocodylia > Gavialidae > Gavialis > Gavialis gangeticus. The sequence goes on along the minus strand of NW_017729029.1, from coordinate 62,804,648 downwards.
GCCAAGGTGTACAGCTATAATTTCTATATATAATGGATATGATAATACCTATATAATGAAAGAACTGCTTAGGACAGTCTCCAGTTTAGGCTCTTCCAGACTCTTCAGACTTAATGAGATCTACCTTTGTCAGTGAGTAGTAGTTAGAATGCCTCAGGACTGAGAACTGCTTTTCTTTCTTTTCCTCTTTTGCTTTCCACTGAAGATGAAGTATATTTGTTTGTTTGGTAGTTTGTTTTTTTTAATGTGACTTGTAAGTAGCTCCAATAAGAAACTCTCTCAGGATGCTTTTCTTTGTTTAGTGTTTTCAGTCTTGATGGGGCAGAACTTTGAACAATTTAGTCTTGATCCTAAACCACGGAAGTCAGTATGAGTTTTACAATGATTTCAGTGGGACTAGTCTTTGACACACAATTCCATTGTCTAATCAGAAGAGAAGTGGTACAGAGGAGTGAGTTATACCTTTGTTGTTAATATTCATTTCAAGCAGCATTTACAGACTTAGGTTCTTGAGGACTAGCGTTCTTTTACTCTTCTTCAGTGTTCCCTTAGAAAAAAAAGGAGAGGGTGTTCTGTTAGTGCCATTCTTTCTTGGTCTTCATTGCCACCTGTCCTTACTATATTTTATCATGACAAATGTCAGAACACTTCACCTGCTGTCTTCCCACTCATATCTGCTGGAGTATGTCTAGGAGTTTCATACTTTTATTTTTAATTCAGCCAGGTAAATCAATTATTTCCTTTTTCCCCACCTCCCAACCCCAGGTGTGGAATTTCTTCTCTAAAAGGACATAGGTCTGAAACTGAAAAGTGTTTAGTTCTGGACTAGTGACAAGTTTAAGTCTAATATTTTGTGAACCGCATGGATTAGAAATTAAGAAAGACCCAGAAACTTCCCAACTCTTGAAAAGTTGTGGTTTACAGTACTAACTAAAATGCCAGTGTTTCCTTTGAATAAAATAATATTCCTGCCAATATCCCTGCAGAATGCTGTATTATTTTATTGGCGCTCTGGCTACTATCCTGCTTCCTATTTCTGCTAGCATGAAATCAAGGAAATAATGGAGATAAAAAAAAATGGCTGCCTGACCTCTGCAAGCATTTCAGATCATCTACAATCAAGTTTCAGATTGGGACATATCTATTTACTACACTTTTCAGCATATTTGATCACAAAGTATTGGTGACCAAATTACAAGCTCTAGCTGCAGAAGCATTCTAATGGTTTCCTTTTAAATAGGACTTTGTTTGTGATGATAGATTTCTTCATCCCAAGTCTTCACCTAGGCAAGACTGAACAAACTACAGTCTCTTCTCATTTGCCATGCTGATGTTAGACTTCTTATACATTCCATAATGGTGATTAGATTTTTTGTTAGGCACAGTAACATCACAATTGAGTTACTGTATCTTCAAGAGAAATGCACAGTGCTGGGAAAGAGGTACAATAGTGGCAGGAGGAGGAGGTAGGCAAAGCAGTAAGTTATATTAGATTTAAAGGTGGTGGAACTCTGATACATATTGGTGGTTTGGTGTACTCTAATTCCCTTTAGGTATTTGAAGAAAAACAGTGAAAAAAAAGTTTTATTGATTTTACAAATCACTAATGTTCTAATGTGTTTTAGGGGTATAGGTTGTAGCCATGTTGCTATAAGGACATAAGTAGACAAGGTTCTTTCAGTCCAACTATTTGAGCTGGTCTAATAAAAGATATCTGATTTACCCAAAGAACCGTGTCTGCCTAATATATTTTATACATTTTTATTTTTAGACTTACTGGTTTTGTCTTGTGATAATAGAAGCATTTCTTTAAGGGAACTCTTAGTTCATTAATGAACATCTTATGAAACTTCTACTCTTCATTTTTTACTAATAAGACACTTACATCTTAGAATCATAGGGCTGGAGAGGCTCTCCAGTCCAAACCCATCTAGTCCAACCCTTGCTCAAGGCAGGAACCTCCCTATCCAAACCATCCCATACAAGTCCTTACCGAACCTATTCCTACCACTACTTAATTTAGGGTTGGCATTTACTCGGACAAGCACTAATATTTTGCCCAACACTTCAGAATATATTAAGGCATTGCCACTCAACTGTGTCAAAAGCCATTTTCATATTTATATAGGTGGCTGTATCAAGAGAAAACTGGGTAGTTCTGCACCTAATAGATTAATTAAAACAGAGATGTGTAGCATAAGTTTTCATAAGCAGGGGGCTTAACTACTTTTCTCTGTATCAAGAGAATCCATTAATTTACTATTATGAATATTGTTTCTAAGTCTTTCATGGTATAATTTGGTCCTATGAATAAAAATATTGTATAAAGTTCTAATTTAATTGATTTGTCAATGAAATTAGTTCACAAAACTTTATAATAGATTGGTCATCTCACTTCCATATTGGTAAGGATCTCCAGAATGTACACTAGAGGTGCAAAATATAGTCACCAGTCAGTGATATGGGTTGCTCAGGGGAAACTCTAAGATTAAAGAAGCTGCAACACTTCCAGTGCAAATTCCAGAGATCTCTACTTATTGGTAGCCATAAGTATAGCTTTTCTTGTTTTCTGCAGGGGGCCTTTGATATACAATCATGAGTTATTCAAGCTTTGCATTTGTCTGTGGTTTGCTCTGAGTGTTATCTTAACATCTTCAGGTTCTATGTTTCAAACATAGAAACTAATCATTTGCATTTTCTATTTAAAATATGCATGTTGAAAAAAACATACATGGATATATAATGCACAGTGAAATAAGCTACTCTGCAATAAAGCACACATGTAGACACACCCTGTTTGTATAAAAAAAATGAGTGTGCCCATGATTAAAATCAGTCATGTCTCACAACTGTATGGAATATGTTTAAAACATGGATTTTTAAGCAAATCAAAACATCTCTGCTTCTTTGGAACCTAGCACAGCTCCCTGTCTTGGTGGGAGAGCTTGCCATACCAATGTCATTGTTTTTTAGAGAATGACATATGTATTATATGCTGCAGGTAACCAGTGTTTCTTTATCTACACTACACTTTTCACTACATTCATTGCCAGGGAAACTGAAATTCTCTATGTTATTTTTCTTAAATATAGATTTCTCTTTTTTTTGTACACAAGTAACTTGACTCATTGTGTGAAGTTAATGAAGTATATGTATCTAACTGCTTGAGACTTGTATGGCTATTGGACAATCAGGCCCTTTTCATATGAATTCTAACCTTCAAGAAAGAAATACCCAACACAATGAATTCTTTTCTAGACTTCAACTTCTGTTTTCATAATTTTGTGTCATGGCATTTTACTAAATTAAATGTGTATAAAAATGCAATAATGTTTATCAATAAAAAGTGCAGTGTTATTTATTTCATAGACAGTTGGGCTGGATGGGACCCCGGAGGATCATCAAGTCCAGCCCCCCGCCCTATTTCATAGTTTCATAGTTTCATAGTTAGTAGAGTCGGAAGGGACTTGAGCAGATCATCAAGTCTGACCCCCATCTCCATTAATCTGGGGCAAAAAAGGGAAGAAATGATGATGTTGGATTATCTCACACATGAATTCTTTTGTTATTGTATAATTATACTATGTTACATAAAAAGTGCTGGAAAAATACACTTTTATTATTCCAAATTAAATCTATACACCAAGTAATTGTTTTTTGAAGATAAAGATATTTTCTTCAAATAACTACAAAAAAATCCAAAAAGGACAATCAATTTATCTCGGTGCAAAGCATTTACCACACCTCAAATCCAATTGACATGTTCTCATAGCTTACATTTAGTAACAATAGAAATTAATATTAACTCTGAAAGTTCAAGAAAAGTGAAGGTCAATATGTCGTGTTCGTTGTCCATCCTGAGATAAAAGTAAAAAGCAATTTATAATCATGATTTAGGTGATATCTGATTTGGGATGCTACAGCAAAATGAAAAATAAAATTGAAAGCTTTTAGTAGTGATATTAGCAATGACAAAAAAATCTTCTTCAATGGAATACAGCAATTTAAAAGAATGAGTAGCTCTTATCCTTCAATTGTTGTGCATTTATTACTTTAATATTATTTTCCATTTAGGAATGTACCTTCCATTATCCAGGGAGACAAGTAAACTGGATTCTGGCAGGTAGAATTACCTTTCAGAAATATTTCATTTCACTTTACATTTCAGTTTCGAGATTATCCATTCCATGTCTTCCAGGCAAGAGACATAACTCTTTGGGTGCATTTACATGTTCATTAATGTGCTTTTGCTAATGTGCTTTAAATTGAGTACCTCCATTGTGAGGTACTAGAAAAAGGCATATATACTATTTTAATGTGCATTAGCGAAAGTGGATTTTTTTTGGTGACGCTTTAATAATGTGCATTAAAATAGACTAATGCACATTAAAGCACACATATAGACTCACCCCTTGTGTCTGATAACAGAATGTTGCTGGACTGGCATAAGAAGCTGTTCTTTAATTTAGGAGTTGAAAATAATTTGATAAAATCTCCCGTTTTCATTTAAAGAATAAAGTTGACTGAAGTTCGGAAAACCATTCTCTTCTCTGGTTTCTAAAGTAGGTGACTGAAACTGGATGCATTATACAATAGATATCACATTTACTCAAAGAACCTTATAAAATAGAGAATTTTTGATGTAATGTGAGAGAGGAGGGAAATGTGAAAAGGAGGTCACAGTGTTGAAAGTCATCTGCCACAGTAAAGATTCTGGTTTATTAGTAAAAGATGATGAGGAGATGGCTTTCTTATTAAACATTCAACTTCCCTGGGCTTGTGGCCTAATACTAGGGCTCTGAAATCTTAATCCTAAGTCTACTTTGCTACTAATGATAATTTCCAAATTGATGACATTTTTTCACTATATTCTGTTTCAACATCTTGTTCACTACAGAGAGAATTCTGTTGGTTTTTTAAGTGTTGTAGGGGACTTGAAAGTATATGTGTATTATGCGTTTGAAACTTTTGCACATCTAGCCGAATGTCAAACCCTTAATGATAACATTTAGCAATGAAACGTGGCATTTACAATGTCTGTGAAGTAGCAGTAGATTTGCAAAATACTCCGCCTTGTGTTATTTTCCAGTGTGCTTGATTAGTCAAAAGGTCTTATTTGACTTGCCATTCTTCACCAAGGAAGTTAGCTATAAAATAGCTAACTTAGGTAGGTCCCTTCTGTCAAACATTCTTCATGGTTTAGCTAGTATTTAACCTCTAAATCCCTCATTAATAATTTCCTGAGGCTGGTTTTTTACAAAGAAACATTACAGCATAGGCTATTGGCTCTGTGTGTGTTTTATTAGTCTGTAATGACCAAGTTGAATGGTGTTTTAAACTTCTGAGGAAAAGAAACAAGTGAGTGCTAGATCTCTTTCCCTATCAATTTTGCATGTTAATCAAGGAGCTCATACCCTGGGGGTAAAAACAAATGAATACTTTTGACTGTTACTATTATTTAGTCTAAATAATTCTTCTGTATATTGTTAGTAGTATTTTAATGCTTTTTGACATTTAAATTGGTGATAAAAAAGAAGTGATATGCTCTGAAACTTTTCAGCATGAAGTCTTGAGCATGACAATATTGTTGTTGTTTTTGCTCTGTTCTTTTCTGCACCAAAATCAAAATTTCAAAAGTGGCCTTCAGCTTTTGAATGCCCCATTTAGTGAGTGCCAAACTTGAGAACCTGTGGTCTTGATTTTCAGAAAATGCTGCACACCCAGCATTTGTCACTGGTTTGAATGTCAGGAGTGGTACCCAGCAGGGACAATCAGGATCACTGTTTCCCAGTGAAAAACTGTGAAACTCAAAATCAGATGTCTGTTTTTTGGAACTGGTGGCATGAGTCTTTTTGACAGTTGAATATTACCTAATTGATCTATACAGCACAGAGGTGTCTGAAACAAATTGCTTCATACCAATAAAAAATGAGACCATCTCTTCAGAAGAACTTCCTAGTTTCCATGAGCCTGGAAATAGCTGGTACTCCTTTCTGAACTGACTAGCAGTGCCCTTGAGTGGTCCTTCCTATAATTGCTTGTGTAGGAGCCTGATCCTTATAAAGCAGGAGAAGAGAATGTAATGTACTTTGGTGGTGAGATAGAATTAGTGAACCATTTTTATTTATGATATTCCTGGTGATTTTCAAGATGATAGTAATTTTATAAGTCCTGAAAACTTTTCTTTTTATAAGAAATAACACTGCTACTATGGTCTACTCCTTTGTCTTTTTTTCCCTTTAATTTTAATTACTTTCAGGGAGCAAGGAACTTTGCTAAGAGTTTAGGCTATGTATCCTATTTCTAAGCAGTGAACATATGTATTTCTTTCTTTTGTTTCTTTTGCACACTTGTTTAAGACACCTGGAGCATACCATTAAGTCACACTTCAAAAGCTCTGTTTAGAGAGAGGAGTGAATGAATTTAAAAACCCTGGGGAAAAAAGTGTTCTTTACATATGCTTCTAGGTGCAGTTTGCATGAGATAGCATAGATGCAGAAAAATTCCTTCTGAAGATAAATTATACAGACTACCTAAGTAAGCTGATTTTTTTTTTTGTCAAACTGAGCAACAGACGGCACTGTCCTAGTTTTCTAGTGGGTAGAAAACTAGTGGGACACTGTGGTCCCTGACCACTTGACTCTAGCTGTTTAAACGTAGCTCTTTCAGTTTATATTTTTGTAATCACTTTGGGAGTAAATAGGGTGTTTACTGGGACATTCATATTTTTTAGGAAGAGGGCATTTCAATTGGTGGCTGGTCCTGTGAAAAGAGATGGGCCCATTTTCATCTTTAGCAGATGGCTGCCTCCCTGTTGAAACGGATCAAG
>NW_017729029.1:62773178-62792819 GCF_001723915.1 Gavialis gangeticus | reverse complement strand
TCAAACTGAGCAACAGACGGCACTGTCCTAGTTTTCTAGTGGGTAGAAAACTAGTGGGACACTGTTTTCCCTGACCACTTGACTCTAGCTGTTTAAACGTAGCTCTTTCAGTTTATATTTTTGTAATCACTTTGGGAGTAAATAGGGTGTTTACTGGGACATTCATATTTTTTAGGAAGAGGGCATTTCAATTGGTGGCTGGTCCTGTGAAAAGAGATGGGCCCATTTTCATCTTTAGCAGATGGCTGCCTCCCTGTTGAAACAGATCAAGTGTTTACAAAATCCAGGAAGTGGCTCAATTGAGGAGGTACAACAGGAAAATGTTGGTTCCCATGGCAGGATGTGGGAGACATAGGAAAAAATATAAGGGAGAACATATTCTGGGCTGCAGCAAATTGCATTTGTTAGGGAAATAGCTGTAATTTGTGCATTCAGTTTGAGTGCTGAGGAAAGGGGTCCAATCTACAGACAAAGGCTAGGTACAGGCATTATACTTTTACTGGTGTAAGTGATTGGAAACTGATCTATACCCATAACAGAACAGAAGTTCAGCGCACAAAACCGGTCTATGCCTGTAACAAAACAGAAGTTTGGCTCATAGACACTGGTTTAAAAATGGAACCAGGTCTAAAATTTCCACCCCGTCCCCCCCACCAAAGGGCAAATGGGTATTCTGTTCACTACTGATCTAAACAATGTGTAACTTAGATCTATTCTGCCTCAGGCTTTTTCAATGTCTGTACCTAGCCTGGGTGTAGTGTCAGTTCTTCCTGGGCTGGGAAGTCAGGTTATTGGGCTATATTAACCTAGGAGATCAGAACTGAAAATGCTTCGAAGGAAAGAATAATCATCAGATATTTCTCTCTCTCTCTCTCTCTCTCTCTCTCTCTCTCTGTATGTATGTAAGAGGAAGGAAGTTTGCTCTGGTCAGGCTCTCTTGATAATCAAATGCAAAAGCCTAAGAACCATGGCAGGAGAAATCAGGAGGAAAGGTTCAACACCCAGAGGGTAGGTGTTTTTAGAACACAGAAAGCTATCATGGTGAAACTGCCATAGGATATCTTAAATATAGCTAGGGAGCTATATGCAGGGCTTTGAAAACTGAATTAACCAGTATTGAATCAGTCTACCACTTAACAGTCAGCCAATATTAAAGAAGACAGAATGGATATAATGTGGTCATAACTGTTGAGTTCTCTGGCCAGCTGTTGCTGCTGCATTTATAGTAGCTGCAAAAAGCAGTGAAGCCCTGCTGAAAATCTACTATGGGATAATTACAATGTTTAAATTCAAGTTACAAAGCTTGTCATGAGAAAAATAGAAGGTATAGATTGCAAGTTGCTGAGCTGGAAAATCAAATTCATACCATACATATTTGACAAACCATGTTCTGTGTTTATGGTTAAAAATAACACAGGTTCTCAACCAGACTGCTTCAACAAAAATCTCCACTTTTACTCTAAGGAAGTGCTGTTGAGACCGATCGCCAGGTGTATGTTAGTCCTGCAGTCCATGTACAATTTGCAAATCATAATATTGTACAAAACATAAGAACCAAGAGAATGGTCCTAACAATTGACTGCCTTCTACAGACTTATCCATGCAATCCTAGTACTTCCTTTACTTCCAGAACTGTGATTAGTGCCTTCTCAAGCAGACCAGACTGGACCAAATGCTAACTTTTGATAGTCTTCTGCTTTTCCCTCTCTCTCCTTTTTATTTTCTTCTCTTTTGGTCTTTTAAAATCCATGTTCCTTTATTGCTGTCTGCCCAAGAATGAGATAGCAGCCATTACAGGCTTGACTCCGCAAACTGATTCCAAAGGGACTTCATATATGTATGAAATTAAGGAAATGAGTAATTGTTTGGGTATTGCTCTATTTAGAAACATGCACCCTCAGTGAGTGGGATTTCGAAGGAGAGTAGAACTTCTTCAATGGCTATTCCTATCCAGTAGCAAGAAGCCTTTCCCTCTCATCCCCTTTATTGGAGGTTTCAGAGGAGGGAATTCTTTGTATCCAGGTGATAATACTGCCCAAGCAGCACACCAAGACATAAACAAAACATAAACAAAACTATAAGGTGCTGGTGAAAGGAAACTGTGCTTTATCCATATACTGCTAATTCTATCTCCTGTGAAGAGATAGGGAAATGATCTTCCCATATAACTCCATGAGATAAGTGGAAATTTCTAAGGAACTCCAGATTTGAATACACGTAATGTATTTATGTAGCAGTCAGCATACTTCCTATCTGCTTTTTATCTTTTATAAAGAAATTTCAACTTTTCACCATTTTAGTGTACTTTTTAGAGTAATCATAGGCCAGGAATGACTACTGGCAATATTCTGTGTTTATTAGCTCAAGTATTTTCAATAAAACTGCTTATCAGAGAATTCCTTTAATTACATCAACATGTTTTTTATTTCTAACAAAATCAAGTGTCTTGTTGCTTGTGGTATTGAGACTTGATATGGTAGAATAAATCAGTGTGGTTTTCTGTTTTCCTAAGGTCACCATGTTTTGGTTGAGGTATAAAAAACTAGCATCTTTATTAAATGGGCTCGCTAAGATCTCATGCCACTTCTCACAATAGCGGAACTGGAGTCTTATGCTGTTTTTGCCAAATTATAATGGAATAATTGGGTCTTGTGCTCTTCAGTTCCCTAGATGAACAGTTTGAGTGTTATTGTTGTATTCCAGTGATTTCTGCATCTATAACCAAAGGTGGCTATTGTTTTACTGCTCATTTGAGTTTTCAACTCCACCTACCCCATCCATCATCTGTGAGACTAATTCCACTGTTCTAGCCTTCCTTAAACATCTTTGTCCATATGCTAGAGTGAACCTGGGAACTTTGGGTAAGTAATGGAGATCAAATGCCAATTTATTATTGTTTACCAGTGTGGAGATCATGGAGAAGAACGTTGTGATTGTTATTGCAATGGAGATAAAAGCACAGCTGAAAATTTTAGCACAGTTAAAGGAAAATCAATATTGTAAATGGACACTTTTGAGAATATGGTGAAAAATTAACGTCTAAATATAGGAAGAAGAGGATCAAGAATTGTCTAGTCATAAAGCCATACAAGGTCAATTTAAAACAGATTTAGTTTTGACAGTGTATATGCTGCTCAAAACAATTATGTCCTTCAAACATTACAATCAAAGAAGCTAAAATGAAACCTGTTTAATATGGCAGGTACGGGTTTTAAGGGATCACACAATATGTCCACATATTCTCAGTGACAGTTAATGGTGAAGGAGGTATATGTTGAAGGGGTAAGAATCAGTACTGAACAAATAACTGACTTCTGTGTGAAAATAACTGCTGTATATAGGTGTAGACATGAAAGAGGAGACAGCTGACAGTGATGCTTTGCGAAGCATCACTGTAAAATGGGAGTTCCTTCAAGATGGATGAGCACTTGGGTCTTTGAGCTAGTGGCAGTCAGCAAAAGAAAAAAAATTCCTAAAAAATATGGAAGAGAGTTGTCTCTACACTATGATTAGAATATACTCCTATTAACATGTGTCATAGAAGTTATCATGGGTAATGTGACTAAAATTAGAGAAACAGATATTTTCAAGACTTTGCTCAGAAAAAAAAGTTTACCTTAGCGTCATTAAGAGAGTAATTATACTAGTAGAATAATACTAGTAGAATTTTGTTTCTTCCTTTCTAGTTTTTTCTGTTTTTCAAATTAAACACTGAGGACAAGAACCTGCTTAGCTCTCACATAGATAGGCAAGAGAAGTAGGGGGTACCCAAAGTTTTCCCTTGCATCTTGCATAAGCTACGTAAGAGACGAGCCTAATTATAATCACTATGTTCAGGCATGCTCCAGGTCAATTCTTTCTGTACTTCATATGGTAGTCTACAGCATCCCAAAGGGAGTACAGGGGTAGTAGTGAATCTGTGTCCCATCTGCCTCTGCTGTACCATCCCAGAAATTGGAACTGGTATACTGAGAAAAAGATGTAGCCATTACCAGAAAGAATGTCTCCTGCTTCTGCTCTTAATGTTAATTGATTAAAATTCATCATTCTTATGGACTGTTGGATCATTTTTCCTGTACAGAGACAGATGTTTTTTGGCTGGAGTCACAGAATCTTTCTTCATAATATTTGATTTACATGTCATTTTTACTTATTAAGGACATTTAAAAATCATAATAGGGAAAACAGAGCTGTAAATTAAATAGATACAATAATTCATCTTTAAGTATGAATATAACAGGAAAATATGAGAAGTCCTCTTTTCCTCATGTAAGGTATAGAATTAATGTCTTTTACAGAAAAATTGGGAGCGTCACTTAATGTAGATTACCAGATTTTCTTTGAGCAGCATCAGTTTTCATGATGTATCCAGAGTGTTCACCATGATTTATATTTAAAATATGTATTTGGTTAAAAAATACATACACACATGTGTGTACAGTAAAAGCTCTGTTATCTGGCATCCCTTGGGAATGGGGGATGCCGGTTAATCAATTATGCCGGTTAATCAAATGTGCATGGTTTGGTGCACTCCCCGGTGTCAGTGTGCCGGGGGACAGGGAGGGGGGCCCTGGTTTCACTTTTGCCGCATCCCTCAGATGCCGGTTAATAGAGTTTTCCAGCGAATAAAGTGCCAGTTAACACAGTTTTTGCTGTGTGTGTGTGTGTGTGTGTGTGTCTGTGTGTGTGTGTGTATATATATATATACACACACACACACACACACACACACACACACACACACGTTTGTGTATGTATATACATATATATTATATATATATGCATTATATAAGGATTATATAAAATATATTATTTCATCCTGTATGCACTTCAGATGGCTTTTGTAATCCATAGTGGGCAGTGTTAAACTAATATGAACATCACACTTAATAGAACCTACTCCACAATAATCCCAATAATTTTCTTCCTGGATAAAGGTAGCAGAGCTGGGCGTATAAGTAGTAATATCTATTAAGTTACTTGTCTTCTTCTTCTCATCAGCAGCATAACAAAGGGTGAGTGAGTAGGGCACCAGCTCCAGGCACTTAGGAAGTGTGCCATAATTGCCTGCTCCACTCCCCACCTTCATGGAGTCCACATCCCAGCAGCAAAAGCAGCCCCACACTGTGCTGCTTCTATAAGAGCAACAGGTGGGGGCAGGTAGAACATGCTGTGGTGGTAGTGGTTGTAACAACAGCAGCAGCCACTGCAAGGGTCAGTTTTTGAGTCCCTGGCATAGGTAAGACACCTATGCATATTTCTTTTCTCTCTCTGAAATCACTGAAATTTTTTTCATTGGCTTTAATAGGAGTTGGATCAGGCCTTTAAACAAAGTTTCCATGGGGTGATTTAGTGCACTGGTGCAAGATCATCCCCTTAGGCTAAATAAAAAGAGGCAGTTAGCGGGGTTACTTTGAAGTTAGGTAGAGGGCAGGGCAAGGTGGCAGTTTAAAGACTACTGTGTTCAGAAAGGTATAAGCTCTCATAGGCTACCGTCTACTTTGTCAGATGCTATTGTAGCCCAGGTAACTCAGGTAAATACTCCCCTTCTCCAATTGAACTGGATTGTTAGCTGGCAGGCGTGCTGTGGGGGAACTGCAAACCGCTCAGTTTCCCTCCGTCCCTATAGAACCAGGCCAGAACAGTCAAGGGACTTAACTATATGCGCATTTATTTTCATTAACTTATCACAAGGAAAAGAAACATGGATATGAACATATGTACAATATGTATATTTATAAGATATCTAAACAACATAAACAATACCCTCTGGGTAAATGCCATAAAACCTCACACCAGTGCTCCAGATACAGGTAAGTCACAGGTAAGTATCTGACTTAAAATGGATAAAGCACAAAATAAACATAGATAGCTAACAGATAAACTTTAGTTAAATATGGATGAACAATAAATACGCCACAAGTAAATACAAACAAACAACAGGTGAAATAATAGCAACAGGGGGTCCCAGCAGAGCCCTAGGACTCTACTCATCTACTCATTTACAAACATGAGAGTTCACAAAATGTAAGGCATGACATCACACCACTTATGGCACAAGAAGCCCAAGATAAACTTAATCCCAAGGGGAAATCCCAATGCCCTTGGGCTTTTCCCAAGCCCTACAAGGAAGCTGGTAACTTTAGGGGGGGCCCTCCCAGTGGGACCTCCACTTTCTGGAGCCTTTAACTAACCAGGGGGGACACCCCATCCCCTGTGGGAATCCTCTTTTCCCTGCAACTCACGGCTCCCGGGCCTGGAGGGTGGTCCTCGTCCCCTGCTCCAAGCTGCTGTCTCACCTGCAGTGGGCTTTGGGGTGGTTGCTGTCCCCTGGAATAGGGCTCCTCTATGCAGGGATTTTGGGGCCTCTGTCTCAGCCCTGTCTGCTGGCTCAATAGCCCAAGCGCTGTCTGGCTCCCTGGACTCAGCCTTTTGCTATGGGTTGGAGACCTGGGCTGTCTCATGCAGCACCAGGCTCAGTCCGCCTCCTGCACTGAGATCCCAGCCTTATTTTGGTGGTTGAGGACCTGAGCTGCCTAAGCACTCCAGAGGTCCTACTCCATGCACCGGCCTGTGCACTGTGTCTCTGGCTGCATGCCAGAGGTTGCAGACCTGAGCAGCCTCATGCAGCTCCCAAGGTATGGACGCCATAAGCCGCGCTGCACACTGAGAGCCTAGCTGCTGGAGCTATTTGCTGTTCTCTGCTGATGGAAGTCTTCAGGGGTGCTTCTGGGCTACAGCTTCGTCCTGCTGAGCAGCTCTCTTCAGCTCTTCTAAGCCCTGCTCTTCTCCGTCCTGGATGTATTCCCAACATGCTGTGCATGCAGCTCCTTTTATACTCTCCAGGGCTCTGCCCCAAAGTCTTCCAGACCTGAGTGTTGCAGTCCTCAATCAGGTCCGGCTGGGGGGGGAGGGTAGGGGAACTCCTTTCCCCTTCTCCTCTGGAAAGGGGCGTGACTTCACTCCTCTTGCTGCCTCCGGATTGGTGGATGAGCTCCACCAATGAAAACAGCAAGATTTCAAGCCTGGGACTCAACCTAAGTTCCAAAATGCAAGTCTACTACACTATGGACAGGCTTGCAGGGAGCAGAGGCATTAAATAGAAAGAAATAAAGTTATTTAAACATGTAAGATAAGAAAAGGAGGAGGGCCATTGGGATTATAAAAGCTAGTCCAGGTAACTGGATAAGAATCCAGAATCTTTGCTGAACACATACTTAATGCATTACAGTTTGTGGATGATTACTTGTTCAAGTTGGTTTTTGGTTTTATTGTTTAAGAACAACTACTCTGTGATCAGTTATAGAATGTCCAGGAAGGCTAAAAGCCATGGGCTTTTATGTCTTACTAGAATTGATGTCAGATTGGTATCCATTCATACTTTCATGTAGGGAGTGCCCATCTATCCAATGTAGACAGTAGAGAGGCACTGTGAGCAGGTAATGGCATATATGACATTGGTAGAGGATCAGGTGAATGAAACCTGGATGTTACAAACTCTGTTGTTTGGTTTAGTGACGATGTGGTCTATTTTGATGAAGGGGTACAGATGGCATCTGGGTCTGGAACAAGGCTTTGGTGAGAATAAGAGTTAGTCTGTTGCTGGACAGATGCCATTTGAGATTATGTCAGGATAAAACTGGAAGTGCAATGGAAACAGAGCAGGGTCATTGTCAGGGATAATGTTGCATAAGGGTTCTAATCAGTCCTTATGGGGGATCTGTATAGACATGTGAAATTCATGGTAACTAATATAGTGTTTGTTGGAAGCTTGTCAATGGAGCCTTTAAAGAATCTGTATCTTTCAAATAACTAGCAGCTCCAGTGTCATATGAAAATAGGATAGAGTCAGCATAGCCAGAAACTCCCACCTTGATGGTGCTAATGCCAGAGAAAATGGGGAGTCCTGGGTTGTCAGGTTTGTGGATCTTGGACAGTAAGTAAAAAATGTCTGGCTTGGGTTCCCTGGGAAGTGGAGTCATAAATCCTCTCCTGTGTTTCCAGGTAGCATCTTTAAAAAGTTGCACAGTTCCCCCTAATATTGTGTTGTGGGGTCTTTTTTCAGGAGTCTGTAAAACTATGTGCTGGAAAGTTGTCTTTCTGCTTCCTGTGTGTAGGCTGCTTTGTCGATGACAACAGTGGTGCCTCCCCTTATCAACCTATTCTATGATATCAGGGTTGTTTGTAAGGCTCATTCATGGCATCTGACTAAGTAGATTGTAGCCTATGAGAGCATATGCCTTTCTGAATGAGTCAGTCTTTAAGGTGCCACCCTGCCCTGTCTTAGGTTGAACAGTGAAATTGAATGGTTAATGATAGCATCACTTTTCTTTGGATCTGATGTACAGAGATTTAAAAAAAAAAACCTGGGATCTAAAAACATTTCCATTAGTAGAATTTCTTTTTTATTGCCAAGCCCAATATTTTTGGATAACGTTTTCAATTCAGCATCATGTATTTGCCTTCCATTTAATGTACAAAAGACAGTCTACAATTGGTGAGGTAGGGAGCAGGGATGTGAAAAGGATTTATGTATTGTGGGGAAAACTGGCTGTTTTCCTTGTGCAGTATTTCTATCAATTGATTTTTTTCTAGGGTTTTTTTCAGTTAGCCACAACTTTGTATTTTCTTTATTCAGGAAATACTATACTGATGTTTATCCACTAATATGAACATAAATAAAATGATATATGAAAATATATGTCAAGACTAATATTTTGGGGGGAAAACAATAGAAATCACTTATCCTATTTGTGCTAGACTGCTGGTGCTTCCTTTTTTGGCTCCATTTCAATTTTGCCTGTGAACGCAAAGGAATGGCATGTATTTATACATTTGTAAATAAGATCCCACACACTCTGCATGAGAACATGCACACAGACCATTTATGGTCAGCAAGGGGTGTTTCCTTTCATTTATTTGCTAGTCTCAGAGTTGCCTGTATCAAAGTGTGCAGTTCAGGACCAAATGGATAATTTATTATGAACTAGAGCTGAAAAGCAAACGTTCCTGGAGGTAAAATAAAATCATTCTCTTATCTGACCTTTTTTGTCAACGTGCATTCCTACAATACTAAAGTATGTTTTTAAAAGCCATGTGGCCAGCTCTAGTTCATTTCTAATTTGAGTTGACTCATGTTCTAAAAATAGCAGCTAGATCAAACTTGAGTACATTTCTTCTCCTGTGCTAATTATCATTGTATCAGGACAGGGTCAGTTTTATAGTTAGTTGTGAAGACACTGAACTATCCCTGGATGTGTAGCATCAGTGTATTAGCCTTTGATGTTAGAATTCTTGATCTGTTCTTAGAAATATCAAGAAGTATGCTCTCTGTTATGACAAATACAGAATTTGTTCAAACAACAGTAACTAATCTCTTATGTGGTCCATTCCTTTACTCAAAACATAATAAAATTGCTTATTTAAGGCCAAAATAATTGTGAATAGTTTGTATGACGCTGTCATTTACATTACAAAATATTTGTATACTGACAGCTGGGAGAGCCTTTACCAGCATCTCTCATCTTCTACCATTATCTCTTTGGAAGTCCACCGGTGCCCTGGAAAGGGTCAGTGGATGCCCATTACAAACTGTTCCAGCGTCTAAGCGAGATTTTTTTTTCATTTATATATAATGTGTGTAGGTACACACACATATACACACAAAAATCATACATATATATATAATTTAACCATTTTTCATTTACACAGCACACTATTCTGTCTTGTTGCCATGTGACTGGGTCCTGTATTAAGAATATTTTAAATGGTTTGCAATAAATCCACTTGGTAATTCAGCCCCTAGGTTTCTTCTGCTAAACAGTGTCAATATTTAATGAAAAAGAAGCAAAAGAAACAAAAATAAAGGAAAAGCAGTTGTCAGACCACTGGTCTGAATGGAAATAGTTTTAAACTTTTTACTCTGCTTTCTTCTTTTTGCACCTCTGCTCAGCCCTGATTTTGTTCCTATTATGACCTGTTAATGTTTCTCCACTGACTTGCTGTTTTATGGTACTGAGCCACTGAATTCACTCTATATATTTGTTTACCTATGCCAAGATGCGATGCATCAGAAATAGTTAAAATCCTTCTATGCACATGAATGTCATGGGGTGTGACGCTAGGAGCGGCCGTGTACTTCTCCTAATGCCCCTACCGTGCCAAGTGACTATAAAACACACCCTCGTTCTCACCCGCCACGTCTTTGCTGGTAATTGTCAAAGGGAGGCTGCCTTTTCTGTCCTCCTTGGCACAGTCCCCAGGCGTTCTCCCGCCTGTACCCTGTCTACCAATAATTAGGGGCACTCCCGCCACAGGGCTGTACGTGGCTCCTACCACCCCTAATACCACGTCCCAAACCTCTCAGATGTCCCGGACATTGTTGAGTCAGTTATTAGCGCTCGCCCTCTCCTGGGGCTTCTCTCAGTGTGCACTTGCCCTCTCCTGGGGCTCCTCACAATGCGCTTCCTCACAATGCGCTCGCCTGGGGCTTCTCAGTGTGCTTGCCCTCTCCTGGGGCTCCTCACAATGTGCTCACCCTCTCCTGGGGCTCCTCACAATGCACTCGCCCTCTCCTGGGGCTTCTCACAATGTGCTTCCTCACGATGCGCTCACCCTCTCCTGGGGCTTCTCAGTGTGCTCGCCCTCTCCTGGGGCTTCTCACCGTGCGCTCGCCCTCTCCGGGCTTCTCACCGTGCGCTCACCCTCTCCTGGGGCCTCTCAGTGTGCGCTTGCCCTCTCTGGGGCTTCTCAGTGTGCGCTCGCCCTCTCCGGGGCTTCTCCCAATGCGCTTGCCTCTATTGGATCGCCCACCCCTGGGGCTTGTCTCTATAGGATCGTCCTACCCTGGGCTTCTATTCTTGTGTGCCCACCCTGGGGCGTAACATGAGCACCCCCTGGGCTTCTTGCCGGTGCTCACTCTGGGGCTCCTCATCATTGGGGCTCAGGTGGCCATAGCCATGCCTGGCCCCTAAATCCACCGTGCCCCTTTCACAGGGCTGGGGTCAGTGCCCTCTGAACGTTGTGCCCTCCCTGGGCTTCTTGCCTGTACGCCCCTCCCTGGGGCTCTGCCCGCACTAGGGCCTTTCTCTGTGCTTGGGGCTCAGGTGGCCGTAGCCGTGCCTGGCCCCCCCCCCAATGCACCATGCCCCTCCTCAGGGCTGGGGCAGTGCATCCCTAACTGTGGTGCCCTCACTGGCACCAGGGTCCCCACCACTGTGGAGCCCCTCTGAGGCCTCCTCCAACCCCTATTAGCCTCTCCCAGTCCTCCGGTATAATATTAAAGCAAAACCATAAGCCAATCGGCTATAACACAAAAACCAAGCCTCCTGGCTGAAACACATGCTCTAGCCCTCTGGCTAAACCTCACTCAAACCCCTCCCAGGGGTTTCTCCTCACTCGGGAGCTGTTTCAGGCCCTTGGGCATCTATAGACTGCAATGCTTCCACAGAGCTCCCGCTCCATCAGCTGCCAGAGGAGAACTGCTTCCTTGGCCTCAGTCTAGGCTGTTTATATAGGCCAGGCCCTGCACCCTTCCGGTCAGCTGACCGACTGCGGTTACCCCGGCAACCAACACCTGTATCTTTTCCTAAGAGCAGGGCACCAATGTGCCCCTGCGACAATGAATGTAGTTTATTAATATACATTTTGCATTATGTTGCCCTGATTCATTTTACGCTCCAATCAATGGGACTATTTATGCCTGAAGTTAGGCATAATGCTTTGATAAGCCTTGTTTATTCATTTTACAAATTTTGGTAATCTTTAATGGCTGTACTCAGTAGTTATACTTTACAGCCATATTTAATTTAAAGCTGTGATCATGCAAAGACTTATGTGAATTCTTGAATGTATATCTTCTGAGTCATTCCACTATGTTTAATGGGATAACCCATAGTGTTTAAGGTTAAACATACGCCAGAGTCTTGAAATCAGTTGGACTACTTGTGTGCTTAAAGTTAAATATGTGTGTAAGCCCTTTGGATCAGGATTTTATTAATTTTCAAATAACTTTGGCTTTGTTGTAGACTGTGGAGTAATTGAATACATTTTTATCCTCCCTATCATGTAGTGTAAATCACTATAAACACATAGAGAGATGGAGATGAGTTCTGGAGGTTATCTTGAAGGGATTTGTAATAATAATAAAATTAGCTTGCTCTCAAAGACTGTGGTCTTGTTTTAATTAATGTTTATGCATTGCTTTGAACGTGTAGTAAACAACTTTATAAATCTTCAGCACTATTTACATGCAATACTCCTTACACAGGCAAACCTCCCTTTTATTTTAGTGGGAGCTTAACTTGTATTCCTAATAAGGAATATGAGATCAAAAATGAGTTTTCCCTCAGTTGTCTCTGTACTGCTTTTCTGGACTCCAATTTTAAGTTTACAGTAAGCTTTATTTTAAAATCTTGTTAGGCAAAACAATAAAACAAAGTAATAGTAGGGGTTGAGTTTTACCTAATTTCTTTTTAGGGGTTATATGAGATGTTTAACTTTTATTTATGATTGACCAGTCATTCATTGTCTGGTCTAATTCTTGTTCACATTCACATGCAAAATTTCAAATGTCTTCATTAACCAGAGATGTGTTATATATGTATATGCTGCTCTAGGATGTGCTTCAGTTCTGGAGGGGTCAGAAGTACATCAAATTTGCTACGATGTTTGGTAGGAGCTGAACAAGTGGAATTACTGCTTGAAGGCCTGGAAATCCCAGTGCCAGTAGTTAATTAATGACATAGTCCTGAACTGTACTCAGAGACAAAGAGTAAAACTGTTACTTAAGTGGAAATTAGTGGGCAGGACTTAAACTGAGAAAATCAGGCCTCAAGGGAGTGTTTGCTCTAGTCAGGGTTCATTTATTCATGTCACTTAGAGGTTTTAAGTATCTCTTTAATCACAAAGTGTATAATATATGATTATTTACACTTGCAAATAATTTAACTCCCAAACCCTTGAGCAAAACCTGTTTTATATGTTATTATTAGACTTTGAAGAGATCATATTTTCATATATTTCCAGTTTGGAATGATATTAAGAAAAGTTACAAGTAGCATGTAAGATTCTGTATTGTTCAGTTGTTCTATACTGTTCATCGCCATTAAATTCGTTTTTTCACACTTCCCTTCCCTTTCCCCTACCCCTTTTATTTCTATACAAGTGGCTAACTTTGTCATTGAAGTCAAAGTTTTTAATTACTTCATAAAATACCTTAATAACTTTAATTACTTCATAACATTTTTAATTACTTCAGATGCCAAGAGACTGAGTAGGATGCAGCCTATCCGGCATTTGTATTATCCTGAGGGCAGTAAATGCAAAACTTTATCTATTCTTTGTGCCTGGGTAAGGTTTTTCTTTTCTAGTGCTGCAAATCAAGACATGAATTTGTTGTTTTTCCTTTTCAATTGACCACAGTCTTTCTTTGTAGTGGCTTTAATGGGTATTCCTACAGTAATCACCATAATTCACCATTACAAAAATGGGAAATTTCCAAATCACTGCATAGTAACTATTGATACATGTAACTATTGCTGCGTGGCTAAGCCCTGATATGGGGTTGGGGTGAGACAGGGAGAGCTGTGCTGGCTGCAGGGGCAGCTGTCTCCCCACCACATGGGGATTGGGGCCTGTTTCGATCCCCACATGGCCAGGACAGCTGTCCTGGCAGCTGGGACTGCTGCTTCCCAGCTACATGGGGATTGGGAGGGTACCAATCTCCATGTGGCTGGAAGAGCTGTCCTTGCTCAGCAGGAAGAATGCCTGCTAACCACATGGGGATCCTGATCCCCATGTGGCTGGCAGGCAGCATCCCCACTTGGCAGGGATGACTTTCTTGGCTATGTGGGGATCAGGACTGGCAGCTGTGGCTCCTGCCAGCCTCAGGGCTGGCACGTAGGGGAGCCTGGAGGTCCCCCTGGCTGCTGCAGGAGGACAGAGCAGGGCAGCATCAGCTTTGAACTGGATTGCTCCTGTCAAGTGCAGTTTGCTTCCAACAGGGGTGCACATGTAGACATGTGCCCCAGAGCATTTTAATGAGCCTAAATTTTCTGTGAAGAAAATTCAGGTGCATTATTTGCATGTGTAGATGCGCCTTCTGGGTACTATGGCCCTAATCCAGGAAAGATTTAAAAGGCTGTTCGCATACTTAAAAGGTAAGCACCTGATCATGTGTTTCACTGGATAAGAGTCAGAATCAGGATCAGAGCAGGATTAAGTCCATTTTACATCAATTTATACAAATGTAAACTGATACATTTATAAATATATCTATATACATATTATTAACATTTTTCTGGTATCACTTCATGTATAAAGCCAGAAGCTGCTTCAGTACAATTATTCAGACTTAAGAGAGAAAAATTGTAACTAATCAGATTTAAGAAGCTTGAAATTTTGGCCTGGTTCAAATAACCAGAACCAGTCCATATAAGGTTTGCTACAGCATGTCCTTTCAAAATAGAAACAAGTGAATGATACCAAGATATAAAATATTCATGTCTGCTTCCAAATTATAATATATTTGACTTGAATTTTGTCAGGGCATTATAACCAAATACGATCCACTCTCCCTAAATGTATATTTGATTTTGTTGGGGGTAGGTGAAAAGAAACCCATCTCCTTTTTTAAATCTAGTTTGTAACCGGGGAGTCCTCATGGATTCTTAGTCCTTGGAGGGTGACCAGAAGCAGCAATAGTATATAAATTGGTATATAAAGGTTCTCTCCCACAATTTACACCCCTGGACATGCCCTAAAGCATACAACATTTTGTTTGGTGATAGGCACATGAAGACAGAGTATACTGCAGAAGAGTGGAACTGTATACTATGATGCATATTTTTGAAATACCCACTGAAATCGAATGGAAACATTCTTATTCATATTAATAGATCATGGATTAAGCCCTAGAAAACCACTCAGATTTCAGATGAAACAAAATGCAGCAATATATTTGTTAAAGTATGTTTCTTATATTGGTACATTATCTCTCTGCATCAGTAATTCTACTAATTTATGAACTGTCTGGGTATTGTTAACATAAGCTTCACATGAGTTAATGGGTGTGTCCCGATGAGCGCACATGTGTGGTATGTGGCACCACAGACCCATCTGTGGTGCTGCACACTGCACGTGCTGTACATGCAGGTGTTCCCTGCACTGTTAATTTGCAGCATAGGATGGGTTTGGAGATCCTGGTGTCAAAAAAATCTGCATCTAAAAAAAGTGGGGCAGTCAGTGCATATGGTGGCAGCATGCACCACCTGCCCTGGAGCCTGCCTGGCCAGAGCCACACTCTGGCTGCCAGCCAGGCTCCCTGCTGCCAGATCGCCGTGGCTGCAGACTTGAGGTTTCCAGAACCCCAGATAAGGCTGCTGGGGTCATCCCAGGTGCTGGCCCCAGCTTCCCCTCCTCCACTGAAGGTGTGCACGTGTGTTCCCTGGGGACAAGTAGCAGTGGCACATATTGTGTCACTTCTGTTTGTCTCCAGGGAAATGTACATTCCTGCTTGTGGGGTTGTGCACAGTATGGTTATTTTAAGACCAACCCTCTCTTCATGATACCAAGGTTGAACTCATTCACAGGCCAAGTAAGAAAAGGATGAGGTGAAGCTTTTCAGAGATGAATCCTCAACTGACAACATTTCCCCCCTTTTTCTATTTACCAGAGGCATTTTTCTTTTTAAGGTTCAGTTATTATTTCAGGTTTTATTTGTCTAACTTCTATTCCTCGGAGGAAGAAATCAAGGGTGTGGGAGCTCTGGTGGCGTCAAATCGCAGCTGGTTGTTGGGCTTTCATAGATTTCATAGAAATTTGGGCTGGAAGGGATTCCAGAGGAACATCAAGTCCAGCCCCCTGCCCCAGGGTCAGGAAGTCAGCAGGGATCATAGGATCCCAAAGAGATAAACATCCAAGCGTGTTTTGAAGGCATTCAAAGTGGGCGCTTGAACCGCCTCTGCCGTCAGTCTATTCCAAACCTTGGGGACTCAGACAGTGAAGAAGTTCTTTCTTATGTCCAGCCTGAACCAGTCACAGTGGAGTTTGTGACCGTTTGATCTTGTCATCCCTTGGGGGGTTCTGGTGAACAGTCGTTCACCCCACCCCGTGCTTTTGAAATTGAGTATTCATGCTTACATGCTTACATATTCATGCTTATGTGTGTGTGTGTGAATGAGTGTGTGTACTTGAACACACACATACAAATCTAGAGTTTAGGATAGGCATGTCTCTAAATTGAAATGAATAAAAGATTTATTTTTTGGCTATCAGGATCTTGAAATGCATGCACCATCTAAAAAGGCTTATTTCTATGTTTGGTGACCCTGTCATTTTAGACTGTTTCTAATAGAAATATGATTTCTTTTGTATTATAGGTTTAGGGTACTCTGAACAAACTTTTATTGTTGCTGTGAACAGTTATCTTTTCAAAAGTTTAGCATTTGAGTCAGGAGAAGGTAATCTGAAAACCTTTGTAATAACAGGAAAGTTTTGCCATTTCACCCACAATACAAAAGAATTCATGTTTACTGAAGAGTTGGATCATACATCTGGTTTCAAGTTCTAAAGGTCAGAATTATGAAGCTGTCACATCCTTTGCCTTCAAAATTCTTGTCAGTTTTGTCTATGCAGAATCAACCTCCCTGCATTCCTAACAGACAATGGATGATTTTTCTATGGACAACAGGAAAAAAGTTGGAAAATATACTTAGCAGTTTTTGGACAGGGAAATCATAGTATTACCATTAAGCTGATTGAGGCATAAAATGTGACACTGAATTATTTATTGTATATTATGATCAACTAAAACACATTTTTGGCAGAATTTCACAGTTGTGTTAGGCTACTTCAGTCATCTGAGTCCTGGATACAGTCAGTAGTTTAGCTCGAGTAGCATGTGTGAGAGTATGGGCATATGTGTATGTTTGTGTTTATGTGCCAGGCTGTGTTTATATAAAAATAGAAGATTAAGATTTATATAATTAGAGAACTTGGCTGTTTTCTTGGTGCTTATTTCTTCTGATTTTTCCTTAATGCATGTATTTTTAAATGCATCTGGTATTTACAATGTAAGTATTAGGAAAGGTAGATTGGTATTGTAGTTAATACACTAGATTAAGCTTTGCTTTAATTCACAGCTTTCCTGTAGATTTCCTTTCTGAATTAAGGTAAGTGTTTTAATTCCCTTCTTGGATGGGCCTCTCAACACCAAAAGTGAGCATTATAATTAGAGGTGCACCAATACATCATTCTGATATTGGATCAGTACCGATAGAAAGAAAACTGGCTGTATCAGACATTGGCCCGATGGGGCTGATAATATAGCCAATAAATACCCGTGCTGCCGGCAACTGCAGTGCAGCACTCAGGCAGTGAAGAGTAGAGCCAGTAGCATAGATGGCAAATCAATGCCCCCCGTAGTGAGGGAAGGGGCAGGCACTGCCCAGGTGGGGCGGAGGGGACCCGGAGTCATGACTCATGGTGGGGGGTGGCTCTCACTGCTGCTTATGCCCCAGGAGGGCATGGGGGATCTGTGCTCCCCAGATCTGCATGGGATGGAGCACAGGACTATTCTCAGCAGGAGCTGAGCTCAGAGTGGGTGCTGGCAGTTCTGGGAGGATGCAGCATCCATCCCAAATTTCGCCGCCGCTCTGCTCCCAGTGCTGCTGCTGCCAGCCTCCCAGTGCAGCCCCGGCTCTTCCCGGCACATGGATGGAGGTGGGGTGTTGAGCTGGGTCTGTAACAGGTGGCTGGCAGCAGTGGCACTGGGAGTGGAAGCAGTGGCAAAATCTGGGATACAGCATCCTCCCAGTATTGTCAATATCTGCTCCAAGCCCAGTCCCTGTGGAGAAGAGCCCTGCACAGCCCCAGCTACAGCCCACCCCATCCCGTGCAGATCTGAGGGGCACACCCCCCCATGCCCTCTGGGGGTGCAAGCAGCAGTAGGAGCCACCTTCCCCCCAACAAGCTGTGGCTCCGCCCCCTGCTCCCCTTGGGCAGCACCTTCCCGTGCCCCCTCCCTCACTGCAGGAGGCCTTGATCTGCCCCTTCACAGTTCTTCCCTCCCCCCTCCCATTCCACCATACTGAACTTACCAGTTGAAGGAAGCTGTATCAGAAATTGGATTGGTATCAGCCGATATGCCTCCTTAAATATCGGCTATCAGTATCAGCCCTAAAAATCTCTATTGCTGCACTCCTAATGATAATCACTAAACTACTGGATAATAAGTGGGATGATTGTGCTACACTACCACTTCTTTCATGCTTTTATGTCTTTTTTAAAACATGACAGTGCTCTCCAGTCTCTTATTGAAAGCAAACTCTTAGGTCCATTCACTGGAGGTTTCTGGGCTAAGATTCCTAACTGGATGGAGACATTTTCCCCTCACCTGGAGTAAGATTCCTATTCTCAGTATTTCTTGATAGCTAACCCTAAGCAACTCCCTGCTGAGTGGGCTGATTCTTCACTCAGGGTATGTACACATATTATAATTAGATCAATCTAACCACACTAAATGTCTGTTTTTTCAAGCCTGCACAGGGCTTAAATCATACTAAAATGGTAAGCCTAATCTGAGCTAGTTCACTCCAGGGCTAGGGACAGACATTTCACATAAATTAGTTTAAGTTATTAGAAACTGGTTTAAATCTATAGCAGAACAGACATTCACATAAACCGGTTTGAAAATGGATGAGATCGGTTTGAGATAAACCTGGTTGAATGTAGTATCAGACTTAACTATTTGGCACAAACCAGTTTATGCAGTGTTTGTCCCAGACTCCTTGCTGGTTTAAGTTAAATGAGACTCCCCCAGTATCCCAGCATGCTCTCTGGGCTGGGCGGGGCTTTCTAGTCCACAGCAGGGCTGGCCCCTTCCCTCTACTCTCTGACTGCAGCTTTGGCAGAGACTTGCAGGCACACAGCATCTGCCTGGCTTCCTCCTGCTCTCCCCCTCCCCTCACCACTCCCTGCTAAGCAGGGATCCCCCATCCCCTCTGCCTTACACAGACACCTCAGCATCAGCTAGCAGACCACATGCTGGCTATGGTCCATGCTGTGGCAGACAGCAGTGTCAGCTTAGGGCTTTTTGGAGCTAATCAACATCTCAGCTGGTAATGTCCCTCGATTCCTTCTTTGATTAAGAATTGCTTGAACTAATGAGAGAGGCTATTTGTTTTCTGGTGGGGTGATGAATGCTGATAACAGAGCTGATAAATGCTCTATTATCAAGGAAGGGGGGGAACCCCTCAATAATCCTGTTGGGGTCTGGCCAGGCCCCGCTCAGCTCAGCACTACATAAGGGAGGGAGGGCTGGTCTAGCACCCCCCCTCCCCGGCTTCTACCCTAAGCCGCTGTAGGCATGTGCCTGCACATCTGGGATGTCTGTGTGGTTACAAACTGATTTAGCCTAGCCAGGTTAGACTAACCTGCAAAAATTTAATCAATTCAGGCTCAGGCTTTTTGAATGTCTGTCCCTAGCCCAGCAGGAGGGGAACTAACTTTAGATCAGCCTGGGTTAACTCAACATAAAATAGGTCAACCCAGGCTAGTGAATGTCTGCATATGTTCACAGTACATCCCCCAGGCTGGGAAAGCCCAGCCACTTGTACCAATCTTGGGGCTATTGTTTTACCC
>NW_017729029.1:62768061-62773138 GCF_001723915.1 Gavialis gangeticus | reverse complement strand
AAGTTTTGCTATGTTTCCCATTAACCCCCCCGGGGGGGGAAACCCCGCCCCTTTTTCCAAATTTGGGGGTTTTTTTTTTCCCCCCCCCCCCCAGCTACTGTTCTGGGGACCTGACAGGCTCCACTGTGGATCCATCAGCCCTCCCATCCTGTCATGTCCTCTCTCCTGATTTGCTTAGCTCCAGTTGCCCAGGCAAATGCCTGAAGGTGGCAGAACCTGACTCAGAGTAAGCAGACTAAACTGAGTTGGGTTGTTTGAGTTCTTATTTTCACCCTCAGTATCCTAGATCCTGTTTTAAATTATCTGATTTTCTTTTAGAGGAAACCTATGTTATATATAACATAGAGTTCTGGATTCCACTTGGATCCAAGCATCTAAAAGTTAGGCTTTGCGATGTTCAGCTCCTTCACTTATCTGGAAGTTCATCTCTCTCTGCAGATTACTCTGATTCCACGAGACTGTTATGAGACTAAATATGGCTACATACAGATACTATATTTCTATCGGCAGAGTGGCAATTCTCCCAGTAGAAACTATGAGTGTACAGAGATCTTCCAGATAAGATCTTTCAGAAAAGTGAATGTTTTGTACACTAACCTCCTGGTCTTGTCTGGGAGGAGAGTAAGGCAGCAGGGCAATGCTCCCTGCACTTTCCCAGATGGGGGACTGCCCAGCTGGGGGAAATTGCCCGGTTGCTCCAGTTCTCTCCTTGACCAAAGGGCAAAGTTCCTTACTCGCTCCCTAGACCAGGCCCACTCTCCAGGCTGAGCAGAGGAGCAGCTGTTCCTTGTTCCCTGCCAGCTTCTTAGATCAGGGTCTTTGCTGTGCTGGGACTTTGTTGTGCGGCTCTTTCTGCTTGGCTACCCAGTCAGAAGAAAGGACTCAATAGCTCCCCTGTCCCCCTGGACTGGTCATTGCAATGCCACTATCTATTGGGAATGCAGGGAGGTTGATTCTAAACAAACCAGTTTCCTCTTGGACCAGTCTAGGAGGGGTGGGGAACAGCTGCCACTGCTTCCTGTTTCTTCCCATAGTCAAGCACTGTGCCCCACTGCTTGGTCTGGGGAAGGTACAGAGACCCTTGTGTATATGCTTGTAATTGCCTTTGAAATACAAACATACTGAGATAATTCACATACAATACTGTGAATATACAAATAGGCAATCTATTTATTCAATTCAGTTTTTGAATATTTTTTTACACTACCTGCTTTCTTATGTTAACCTAAGGAAACAACAGTCCATATTAAGAGGAAAGAAATGCAGATTCATGCAAACAGATCTTCTTGTCTTTAACCAACAAAGTTTTGTTATCCAGGAGACTGTGAACATATTCACATTTAAATGTCAAACCTTAAAACATTTCATATACGACATAAGTAAGTATTTTATGCAAACCATTAGCAATATGGTTATCTTATTTTGCTTGATGAATGTAAATCCAGAGAAATAGTTGTACTCAAGCCAAAATTAGATGGTTTAGCATATGTCTATCCTGGGATTTGTCCCAAGATCTTATCTAATCATAGAAAGAATTCACTTTATATATAACTTTCATTTCTGGAAAAAAATAGAATCAGAATAATTTTAATTTGCTTGGACACCACAAGAATATTCATAAACATTTGAAAATCAATATACGGGAATATGAAGTACAGATGCAGTACACATAAAATAGCAGGTGTATATGCTGATTTATTTTAAGGATATTATATCTAATTCTGTTCCATGAAAAGTCTTTGTAAATTGTACATCAATGGGGAAGGAAAGTGGGGGACAGTAAATGAGGCTTTGGGTATTGACTGAATAACACCCTCAGGATTTCTATTTTGATGCCTATGAGAAATTGGAAACGTATCTGAATAGAGTGATACTCTAGATTCGGGGTTATTTGACTACTTGTTCTGAGATGATATCATGTTTTCAACACCCTAATCCTTACCTCAAGTTTAGAAAACTCTTCAGTCTACATATGGTTACGTGATGTAATACAAGAGGTTGATACCTCCTATTGTATCTTTAAATCCCTCCCCTCTATTCCTAGCTACATTGGCTATCTCAAGTCTTTTGTTTTGTCCTTTCTTAATCTAACAAAGCTGGTATTATTTTGCCTTTCCCTTATGCATGCCTGTTCCATTATGTGTGTTGTGGATGTTATACAAGGCACTCAGATATGACTGTCAAGCTCACAGTGGTATCCCTTCACCAGGCTTCCTTATTCCATCAGCTATTAGGTAGGGCACTGCATGTCTTTGTCACTCCTGCTGGCTAATAAAACTAGTCTCATATTCTTTCAGATGCCAGGTCTCGTTTGCATTCTGAGTACCTGCACAGATCTTTAATGGACTGCATTTTTCGGTATTTTTGAGACTGGTTGAAAACCATCACACTTCTCTGATCCATGGCATGTTCTCATGAGGTTTAAAGAGAATTGAATGTTCTAGAGTTGGAAAAATCCACTCAATTTATATAACACTAGTAAGGAGGAGGCTTTGTAATGTACATGATGACTTCAGATGGCTGCTTCTTAGAGCACAAGAACCCCCTGCTATTTTTGATGCTTATTTTTTCAACCAGTTTCCCATTGTAGACATGTAAAACTTTTACCAGAAGTATTTCATAGCTAGTTGTTAATGATAAAACTAACTTCTGACTCTATTCTGAGGTAGTGTCATCATAATCTATTTTACTTCTGATACCATGTGTTTTTATAAAAAAAGTCACTGCAGAAATGGATGTCATGAAGTGGATTTATGAAGCTGGAATGGGGAGAAGGCTAAAGACCAAGTTGGGGAAATAGTAGGGCTACAGACTCTCAAGCCAGCCTACTTAGAGGCCTATGTGAAAGGTGGAGACCCATTCAAAGTCTAGGAATCAAATCTACTATGCATCTCCCTCATGTCTTGTGTTATTCTCTGAGCAAACCCTATTAATTGTATTGTGCATGTATAATTAAAAAAACCCTCTGAATAACTCAAACCCATTCCTTTTTTAAACAATGGTTTCTGCTATTTGGGGCTAAACTTAATTTTATCACATAAGCGACAGTCATGTCATTACTTTGTGGGGATATAAAGTTTGCTCTTTACTTGAACCATTTTGTTCATACAATACATAGCCAAGTGTAAATAGCTAGGGAAGATCTCCTTAAGATACAGTGTTTTGGAGCCAAGAAGCTGATGCACATAATGAAAAGGTTTATGGATAGTTTTAATGATTCAGAAGATTTTTTATTAGACCAATACTTTTATTTTCCAGTGATGTCACATCAATTTAATCTCAAAAAAAAGTATTTGATACTATGGTATTTCATGGAACTTTTTTTTTTATTATTTCAGCAGCTAAATAGCTGAGGATTTAAAGCAGCAAACTTCAGAAACAAGTATATCATTGTTTATTCTTGCTGTTTCAATGAAAGATATGATTTCAGCAGACTGGCCCTGTCTATATTCTCTCCTAACCCAGTTTATAGGCAATAGAGAAGGCTTAAATGTGCTCTAGTGTTACTCTTAGGTTTTCAAAGACAGTGTGCTCAGGACTTTTGTAAAGCTATGGACACATGTTCATTTCTAATACTATAAAGTGCAGATAGAGTTAAGTGGAGGAGAGAAGGAGCTTGGAGCACTGTGGGAGTCTGGAAGTCTGAGGACCTCCTGTAGGCTAGGGAGAGACATTCAAAAAGCTTGAGGCTGAATTGATTCAATATTTGCAGGTTAGTCTAACCTGCAAAGCTTGAACTGAATTGGAGGTGGATAGACATTCCGTTTTCATTCCAGAAATGCAGGCACGTGCCTGCAGTGGTTCAGGCTAGAAGCCGGGGGACACTAGAGCAGCCCTCCTTTCCCTTCAAAAGTGCTGAGCTGAGGGAGGCATGACCAGGCTCTGGACACTGTGATTAAGGAGGATTCTCCCCTCCCCTCCAGCAGCTCAGCAGGGAATATTTTTCACCCCTAACTCAGTGTTTATCAACCCATTAAGAAAACAACAGAGGGACATTACCAGCTACCTGTTGATTATACCTTTGTCCAATGTGTGCAGCTCGGAGGTAGCTAATGCTGAGGGGTGTCTATGAGGGATGGGGGAATGCCTGCTTAGCAGATAGTGGGGAGTGGAGGGGAGGTGGGGAGCAGAAGCCAGGCAGACGCCTGCAGGGACTGCTGGAGCTGCAACCAGGGAGCAGGTTACAGGTTTAAACCAATTTCTGATCACTTAAACGGATTTATGTGTAATTTCTGTCCCTAGCTGTAATGTGATATGTAACTGGAGAGACGTCACATGTAGTGCTACAAAATGAAAGATGAACATTTTTTCTGGCAAATCCACCGTATTTGTGGCAAATGGTGTGACTGTATGCGTGCTTGCTTTTTGTAATGCTACAATGATGTATCTAGCATTAGAAATGTGTGTCCACAGTCTAAGCCATCTATGTTGCCTAATTGCCTAGTTTTGGAACAGTCTGTGTGGGAGCAAGAGAACGAGACTTGCTGAAAAGGGAGAGGTGATATTCATTGCCTGTGATTTCTTCCCTATTGGTCAAATCCCTTTACATGCATATGGATACTGGATTTAATTTTGCTAAATTCTAGCATTATTGTTTGGAACATACTTGCATAATTTTGAACAAATTACACATGTATCTGTTATCAGCTTTCCCGCTGTTGCTGCCAAAGTACCTCAATTTGTCTTAGGATAAGTAGATAGAGCTGAATACACCCACGGTAATTAAGATGAAATTCCTAGGTTTATTTTCTCCTTTTTTCCCATCAGTGCCCTCCCTGCATTTATTTTGTTATCTTGCTTGTGCTGCTTTGTAAATAGGACAGTGTATTGTTAACATGACAGTCCTATTAAGAACCACAGTATGGATAAACACTTAGATCTTCAGTAACCACAAAACTCTAATCTCATGACAACTGGTATATGAAAAATTGAGCTCTCATGTAAGCAGCTTGTTGAAGAAGGATCATTTTAGCCAAGTTCTGTTGGAAAACACGTATTGTATAAACCCATTGTCTAATGCCATAAAAGGAGTTTTCTTTCTTTAAATAAAGAAGATATAATAACAAAGCAAAAAAAA
>NW_017729029.1:62747572-62767904 GCF_001723915.1 Gavialis gangeticus | reverse complement strand
AACAAAGAAAAAAAAAAAAAAAAGGACGTGTAAATTTAAAGTTGTTTCATTTTCCATCACAGATCTTATTATCAGGAGTATAACAGAGTATTTTTAAACAGTGTAAATGCTGAAAACCTGTTATACTTTGAATGCATTAATAGCAAAGGATTATTCCCTTTTGGCTTTTCTTCTTCTCTTTAATATGCAAAACAGGAATAAGCACTGGCAGAACATGCATTACATTGATGCAGACAAAATCAGGTCTTAGTTTTTCAAACATTTATGCTTGACTTTATGTATGTGTTAAGTTCCATGAAGCCAATGGACTTCAGTCCCAGTGAAGCATCCTAAGTGTTACCTGGAGCAGAGCCTTAAACTGTAGCTGATAAATTGGCTAAGGGCATGTATTTTGATAATTTTAAAAATGTGTTTTATAAGAACACTCAGAGGCCCCTGAGAGGCCCCATTATACTTTGCTGTATGGCAGGGCTGTCCAGCTGGCAGCCTATGGGCTGCATAAGACCCACAAGCAGATAATTTGCAGCTAATGGGCTTCTGCCTAGGTGCCATTCCCACCCCAATCCCTGTTCCCTGCCCCCACTTTGCTGCCTCCAATTTCTGCTGCTGCGATTGGGATGTCTGGGTTCCAGCTCACACTCCTACTGGTGCACAGAGTGGCCCACAGGACCCAGCTCCCTCAGCTTCATAGGCTGTCTCTGCCTACTCAGAATTTGGACAGTCCTGCTTTATGGAAACACATAATAGGATCTCTCTAAATCCATGATTTTCAAGTAGGGTGCTGCATCACTCGGGTGCTGTGAGATATTTTCAAGTGTGCTGTGGAGTGCTGTTCAATATTAGCACTGTTTGGTGTGCCAACATGATATTTCAAATAAAAATCCATACTGCCAAAAGCATAATGACCTGTTGTGGTATAGAAAGTTATGTACTTAGGTCTCTGTTTTTCAATCACAAAAATAATGTTTTGCATTTTAGTAGTAACACTGAATTTACTAGGACTATTGTTATGCACAAGGGAATACAGGGTTGTGGACACTGATAATACAACCGTGAACAGGACCAGAGGACCTTTTTGGGTCACTGGGTCCAGTCCTCTGCTGCAGGCAAGCACATCATATAATTCATATGAAAAAGTAATCAAGTTCTATCTTAAAAGCAGTTAAGTTTTTGATTCCCCTACGCTTGTGAAAATGTATTCCAAAACTTCTCCAGCATCATGTCATTGAAACTTATCGGAGTGCTATTCATATCCTCCACAGCAATGTGTGCTATTAATTCATATACTGTTTAATCAAACTTAATTTTTTTTCTGAAAATGTCATATTGATTTAGACAAAATTGCATCGTAGTATTTCACAGTTATGCTTAACTGTATGCATGTGTGCAGTTCAGTGGAGCCAATGGACTTCAGTCCCAGTGAAGTACCCTAAGTGAAAATCTTTAGAAACTGACATTAAAAATTAAAAATCATTGAAAAGGAAAAATATGTAAGGTGGCATATTTAAGTATACTTATGGGGGAAAAACCCTATAACTGTGGTAGGCAGGAAAACAAACTGGAATTAAGAGAATTTAATGCTTTTTCCTTTTTTTGCCTGCTTACTCTTTGTCCTATTTTTCTTGTCAACATATCAGATCTGAATAAATAGGAAGTGCTTACATTTTAATAATAGCTCTAGTTTTTTGAAGCCAATTGCATGCATATTGCATACACACAGACTGTTCTTTCTAAGGTGTGACTTTGTAAACCAGTCTATACCAAATTAATATTTTATAACCAGTCTTTAGCCCCTGTGAAAGCAGGAATTTACCAAAGAAATGTGAACAAACCCTTATGTTGAGAAACACAAGTAGTGCTTATATAATGTAGTGCATGCTATTCAAATAATCCATGAATTGGTCACACATTTATCAGTCATACATTTGCCCTGTTCAGAACTTTTCCCTGCACTGCAAACATGGAGTCTTAACCTGCCCTTTTTTCCAAAATTCACAAAATCAGTTTTTATTATCATTTTTTAAGGAAAAGGTGTTCTTTTCTTTCTACTTAATATTTTTATTTATGGGGGGAAAAACCCATTCTGCTCCTGCATGAACCTTAGCCATATAAGTATGTTGGTTTGCTGCTGTGATACAAATGTAAGATATTTTGTTTTTGCATAGGCTAAATTAGCATAGGGTTTGTTTGTTTTTAATTAGTGATATGAGAGTGGAAAATTAAAAAAATTACTCATAGCTGTATTGGTGGAGCAAGGTTACCTGGTCACAGAACAGCAGTTACAGACTGGTAACCAGGCAAACACTGCAATTCTTATTCCCTTCATAGTATCACAGAAAAAGAGGACTAGAAGGGACCTCTGGAGGCAAGCTAGTCCAATGGGGGACTAACATTTTTGGTAGGTGTGCCACAAATTAGACCTACACCCTCCCAAGTGCCACGCTGATCCCTTCCCCTGCCCAATTTGCTGCTCTGTTTCCTGCTTCCTGCCCTGTGCTCCCTGCCTGATTTGTTGCTCTCCTTTGTGCTCTCTGCCCTGTTGCTGAAATACACTTGAGAGATGTCTTGAATAGGTCTTTCTTGCCGAAGTATAGTCATACAGATCAGTAGAGCAACTTGTGCAGGTAAGAGTTACAGGATCAGGCCCAGAATTTCTAATTAACAAAATACTGACTGCTGGTTTCAATCCTGCAGTTATTCCACATGCATAATTACTGTTGAGTGGAAATTCAGAAAGTGAATCTGTTTACAGGATTTAGGACTCATCATAATCACTTTACTATGCAAAACACCTGCAACACCTTCAACTGCATCCATAAATTGTAGTAAATTTCAGATTTAAGTTGGTGAAAATTATGGATGGGGGTCATTAAGGGTTACAAGTCAAATAACTTAAAACTGTCCAACTTATTACAGGTGCAGTAAACCAGTTTGGAATTCAACTATTGCTACCTGTGTACAACTGTGTGCAATCTTCCCTTTGGAGGTTTTAAGTGGCAAAAGCCAGAAACTGTGTAAGACTAAGTCAGATTTTTGATGCAACATTGGCACTCTGTAGTAAACAAATAGCATCCTGAAGCCTTTTATCTGCCTTTATTTTTCTGCACTTGTAGACTGCCATGCTTAAGAACAAGCATGATGTTTTAAGACAATGTGAGATATCACAAGGAAAGTGTCATATGACTGTTTTAATTGATTTTTTAATGGATTGTGTCTTGTCTTAATATAAAACACAGTAGGTATATATCACCAATTCACACTAAAATGTTGCTTAGGAATCTGCACCTTTGTTGAATTTATAAGAAATACTTCAGACAATTGGATTGCATTTTATACCTCAGAATTCTCTGATTTGAATTTAAGTAATAGTTAATTGAACAATAGTGTTTTACTCATTGATTCTTACAGTGGGCACTGTAATGGGTTGCTAACTCCTTTGGAAGGCACAGTGGGTTAAATGCTGTTCTATATTATGCAAAAGTCAATGAATTTGACTTTAGTGGGCTTACTCTGGATTTCCTTATATGTATGGAAATAATACCCCAATACTTAAGGTAGCTAGGGCCATTTGTAGATGACGCTGCCTCTTGCACTGCTTTAACGGCATTGCTATTTCCACATTTGCTGGCATAATGCATGTTAATTCCGGCTGCTGGAGCACATTCAGCAGCATAACGTGCCTTAAATAACTTTGGGATGCAGCAAATGACTTTGGGGTGCCGCAAAGTAAAACACCTCAGAGGAGTTTTAGTTTCCTACCCTACAGCTGTGGAGGGAAGCGCTGAGTCCTGTGCAGCTCAAGGGCTGTGCAGGCAGATGGTGCAGGCAGCCTGGCAGCAGCCTGGGAAGGCAAGCTCCACAGAAGGAAAAAAAAAAAAGCGGCGAGCCTGATCTCCCCCCCGCCCAAATCTGCCTGCCTGCCTGAGCTGTGTGGGGGCCTCAGTGACTATGGTGCCCCCTTGGACTGCCCGAGCCGGGTGTCTGCGGGCGGGTGCCGCCTGGGGGGGGAGGGCAAATGCTCCCCACCCTGCAGCTCAGGGACCACTCTGCCCACCAGCAGCTTCGACATGGGTGTATGTGACACAGGGGTTTACTTCACCCTAACTTGAAGTGGTGTTTTTAAAAAACCACCGCTTCAGTTTAGGAAGAGTTAAACCTCCTTGTCATGTACAAATGCTGTAGTAGAGCAGTCCTGGTAGAACTGGTGGTACTGGGGAAGGGAGAGAGTGCTAAGTGACCTGTAAAGAGGAACATGAAAAGGAATATAAAATCCAGGTGTTGTTTAAAACAACAATGCCACTTTTAAGCCACTTTCTTTTCTTTTCTAAAAGGAAAGTTCTGTAGATCATTTCTGAACAAAGCTAAAAGGACTGATACTCTTATTAATCTACACATTTGCTGTCTGGTAGGAGACAGACAGTAGTTTGGATCTCTTCTGAATGGTGTCATTCACGGTAGACTTTTTTGACTTGGTTGGTACAATCAACTGTTTCTACGGTACAGACCTTCCACATACATCTTAGCAAATGGCCACTGCTGACCCATGTAGTGTTCTTAAGAGATTTATTTATTCTGTAGTATAAATCTGAAATTCTGTAGATACACATTTGAATTAAATGCCACCATTAGGGTCCTATATTCCAACTGCATTCTCTTCATACATAAAGTGAATGATCTTCCCAGCTCCGGCTTCCTATTGGTGTTGCCATGTGTCCATTTCACATTTCAGTTAGATGAGCTCATCAGCCAGCTATCCACAACAAATGTTCAGCAAGGTGCTGCCTCCAGCAGGGTTTTAGTTCTTCGTAATTCTCATTCTTTGTTAGAACCCTTCAGACTCTACTGGACTTGGTAGGCAGCATTCAGTCCCCTTTATGCTAAATAGGCACAGTAAGAACAGCAGCTTTCTGTTGGTGTGTTAAGTTATATAGCAAAGAATTATTAAGTTGCATGCAGAAGTTTTGTAGGGAGGGTGTTGTTTTCTCAAAAGCTTATCTGAAGCTTCTGACCAAAAGCTTATCTCAAAAGCTTCTGACCAACTTCAGAAGTGGAGAACTCAGCCAAATCTAGCACAGCATGGGGGACCTGGAGAGGGAAGGAAACAAAAATGGAGTGTGTGATATTATGGTAATACATGTGGGTTAAATACCTTCATAGATGTAGGGTCCTGGAAAGATGCAGCATGGGAAGTAAGGGATGTGGTAAGTTGCAAGCTAGAAAGGAGTAAGAGAACTAGTAAGATAGGAGGTGGATGGATGGCTTAAGGAGAAAGAGAGAGGGGCGTTTAGTTCCCTTCCTCTGTTCTCTAAGGAGAGGGGTTGGGGGAAAGAAATACATGTGGTGGAGAGAGAAATGTCCATGGGAGAAAAGGCAAAAACAAATGTACTTGAGCAAGGTAGGGAAAAAATATATGACTGGTTGGAAAGACTTTTTAAAAGTATCTAGCATTTCATTTTTGTGACTCAATATGAAATATTTTAATTTTGGAGCTGAGGGAATGGTTGTGTTTCTGTGTGCTGGGGCAGAGAGGAAGGGGCATTTGGGGGTTGGGGTCCAGAGCACTTCATATAGGTTATTTTCTTCTCTTATTGCAAACTGTCCTGAGCATTTGCTGGGAAGAGTAGCATATAAATTGAATAAATCAAATAAATAAATCATAGTAACCTTGCTATGGAAAAGCAGGCGCACTAGTTTACTGTGTTCAGTAGTAAATTGATTAGTAGTCATTGACTTTGACATTTTGTAACTTGCAGCATTGGGAATCTTGACAGTGTGTGGTTTTGGCACTATAGAAGTCCAGTGAGCAGGCCCAGTTTGAGAAGAAAGAATGTACTAAACAATATTTTTTTGCACAGTTGGATATCTTATCCAATCATACAATACTCTTCTGTCTTTATGTTTTGGTTTATTCAAATATTACCCTCCTGCATT
Organism: Gavialis gangeticus; assembly: GCF_001723915.1. Lineage (NCBI taxonomy): Eukaryota > Metazoa > Chordata > Crocodylia > Gavialidae > Gavialis > Gavialis gangeticus. The sequence continues at coordinate 62,761,973 of NW_017729029.1, read as the reverse complement.
TTTCTTTTTGTTTTCTTTCTTTTTTCTTCTGAAGAAAGTTTGAATATAAAAGGTCACATAACAACAATGAAGACTGTAGGAACCAGTCTACTGCTGTATTAATCATTGCATTCTTCATTTTTTGAGAAGGGAGGGGGAAGAGATTTCTATGTTATTGCCTTTTTTCAGTCTTAATATTTCTCTGTACAACAGTGCATCTGCAAGTACTGTTTGCAAAACTAGAAGGTCCTGATCTTGCAGACTTTTGTACCTATACTTAACACTGGGCACATCTACATGAGAAATGTACTGTGCAGTTGACTAATTAAGTATGCAGTAAACATATCAGTGTCTACATCTGTGCCCCTATAAAGGCACACAAAACTACTAAACTCCATATCAAGATAGTACTTGTAAAATACAAGTACTAACCTGCTGTAGAGCTTTTTTCATGTGCAGCAGTGCATGTGTAGATGTTACCGCAACTAGCTGGGGCACAGGGTGCTTCAGGGCAGGACTAGCCAGCACTGAGCCCCTTGTGCCTCAGACAGCTGCTCTGTAGCACATAGAGCCTGGCCAGAGTAGCTCAGGCCAGCAGGGGACCCAGAGGGTCAGCCTACCAGTCCAGGCTGCTCCAGCTGGGCTCCACATGCTACAGAGGGGCTGGCTGAGGCACAAGGGTGCTTCAGTGTGGTGCTAGCCAGCAGGCTAACATTGTAGCAGTACTGCTGGTTTTGTGCTGCTGCTATGAGGCCAGGCTGGAGCCATGCTCTATGTCCTGGGCTACAGTGCAGATGGAGCCTGCTGGTACCAGAGCAAAAGTAAGGGGGGGATGAAAGGGCATGTGGGTGGGAGGATGGGTGGAAAGGGGGTGGGAACCCAAGGTTGTGGTGGGCAGCAGCACCATGTAAGGGAGTTATGGGGGATTGTGGAGGGGTGGCAAGGGCCTGAGGCTGCACGGGGGGCAGGCACAAGGAGGATAAGTGTGGGGGGGCAAGCAGCAGGGGGAAAGTTGCATAATTCCCCCTTTGGCTGCCCCCCAACTGCCTGCCCCATTATTCCCCCCCATCTGCCCTATCACTGTTTGTCCATCCATCACTGCCCCATTACTACCTCCCTCATTGCCTGCCCCTCCCGCCGTCAGTGTTGTGGGGGGGGGGGCCCTGAATTTAAGACTAGCCTCAAATAATTAGATTCTATACATGAAAATTATAATAAATGTGTAAATTTTCCATGTATGGAATGTAATTACCTGTGGGGGGGAATCATCTTAAATTCAGGATCATCTTATATTTGGGTAAATATGCTTATCAAGAGATTTGCAGCATGGTTCATCTAAGATTCTTTTTCTTTTAAGAACCTAGTTGCTGAGGGTGAAATCATCATGCTTCTGTAAGACATTATTTTTCTTAAGACTTCTGTCTTTGTATATGATCAAGCTTGAAATTTAGAAGCTTAATCACAGGGAAATGTGGTGTTAACAGAATAATAAATCTCTCAGGAAAAGTTGTATGTTTTTGGATCTTGCTGACCCCTGTTCTATACTTGTGCAAAGCCAATGCAATTGTGTTGCAGACAGTAGACTAAATTACACCAAATTAATTACTGACTTCACTGTGTGATACTGTCTCCTCCAAATCCTGCTTATGGTATTATACTTTTTGTTTTGTTTTTTCTAATGTGTTTTTGGTAAAACATGCCAGTTGTCTCTTCAGTTGTAGTGCACCTGAGAATCCAGGTCTGCTGACTTTCAGAGAGGTTCTAAACAGCCTTTGAGTTCAGTCTGAGCAGAATTGGACCATGAAACAGTAAGAAGAAATACCTGTCTTTCATTGGGGTTCTTTGGATGGAACAAAAGTGACTTTTATAGTTTCCTAGTTGTGATTCCCAAGACATTTTCCTTGAGTATAATACTGGTAAATTTCTCTCAGTAATCCTCTCATTTGAACTCAGGTAAAACCCTTTATTTATAAACCTCACATACTTCTCTCCTGTACTTATAAAGAAGGATCTCAAAGTATTCCATTTAATCTTCTAGCTTTTGGGTCTGCTAAGTAGTCAGTACAAAGTTAATAGAAATATAAATTTCTAAATTAAATCTAAACATAACATATGACTGTACTTTGACTTATATAAATATGAGCTACAGTGTTAATAGTTTTTCCATCATGTGTACTCTCCAGTTTTGAAGTATTTGTAGCAGCTAATATAACTATAGTAATCATGGGTGCCAATCTACCCGCTCCCCAGGGAAATATAGTAGTAAATATCTGGGTTAGAAAATTCAGTGACTGCACATTTCTGAGTGGATGTGCATGTCAGTAACAACAGGTGTGTCTATGCCAGGTGTTAATCTATCTTGTGTTCTGCCATCACTGCTGTCCCACTATCAGGTGCTGTATCTGTCTTAATGTCTACAATTTTACTCTTTGGCAGATACTTTACAGAAATGGTGCAGGGGTGATACAGATTTCTTTGACCACCTAGTATTACTATAATGGTGGCCTCTATGGATCAGATACCATTTTTTGTTGCTTGCATCTTTATCAAAAACATTCTTTTTGAATATTCCATGTAGATTCTTACATGGGTGCTCATCCTAATAGTATTTTAAGGTCTTCTAGTAGCTCATCAAGTAATGTGACATGTGTTACATGTTGTTTGTTCTCTTATCCTTTCCAAAGGGGGAGAATCATGTGCAGTGAAATGTGTTCTTTAGGTATTATAAATATGTGTTTTTTAATATAGTTTTTGTTTACGTACTTGTGGGAGTTGGTTTTATAAATAATAGGAATGAATTCTGAGCAGATGTTTTAAACACAACCACAATTATTGCATGAAATAGGAACATGGAATAAAGCTCAGAGCCCAACAAGGGCCAGGGACGGAGACCCTGTACTAACAGCAATGTAGAGTTTCAGTGCCTTTACTTTTCGCTGGCTTCTGCTATCAGTCTGACACTCAGGAGTGAAAGGGAAGGAAGAACAAATCAAAACTAATTCTCTTTCATTGAACTACTAAAGTATAATTGTATCTTTAAAATTTTATTGTCGGTCATAAATAATTCAGCAGTTGTTAAAGCAATAATATTAAATATTAAATTAGTTGCTAAGGAAAATATTGAACTGATCCGCTAATATTTTGGATGGGTACTAGAAATCTCCCTTCCCAAGTACTTTTGCTGTAGGAATCTAGGAGGATGTAATTAAAAAATCCACCAATCAGAAACAAGCTGGGAAAGCAGGTGCTACCCTTCCTGGAGGGGGTGGGGAGAGGAGCTCTTCAACCTGATTGTGAACTGCGGCACAGCAGGTCCATTGGATTTAAGGGGCGGGGCCTCTGAAGCATATAAAAGGAGAGTGTGTTTGGCACACTGGGCAGACGCAACGAGGGACTCAAGAAGAGCAGAGCTGAGAAAGGTGGGGAGAGCTGCCCCAGTGGGCAATAGCCCTAGGCTTCTGAAGGTGCTGCTGGAAAAGCTACTGCCAGAGTCTCAGCCCTGGGAGCAGGGAAAGCTTGCTCGAGCTCTATTCAGTGCACACGGCGGTGCATGGAGTCTCAGTCCTGGTAGCAGGGAGAGTCTGCTCGGGCTCCACTTGGTGCACACAGTGGCACATGGGGCCCTCAGACCACCTGGAGCTGCCTGTGGTGGCTTTGGTTGGTCAATCTCAGTGTACAGCCAAGAACCCTGGTGCATGCGGTGGTGCATGGCATCCCAAACTCTGGGAGCAGTGGCTGGGCCACTTGGGTTTGCAACCCCTTCCCTGGTGTGAGGCCAAGCACGTGGGAGGCACCAGCAGGGTGCAACAGGAATCTAGGGGTCTAGGTTTTGGGACCCGTATGAGGTGGCCTGAGCCCCAGTGAAAGGCAGAAGGCAAAAGCTGGGCATCGAGACCTGCATGAGGCAGTCTTACCCCTGATGGAGGACAAAAGGCAGGGTCCAGGGTGGCACAACAAGGCACCCACAACTCCAGGAGACCCCTCCCAGCCAGATCCTTGGACTTGTGAGTACCTGGGGAGTGGGTCCCTTTCCCCCCTGCAGGAAGAGGGGAAGAACCATGTTCTGCACCCTAAGGGAATGCTGAAGGGTATCTGCCAATAGGGTGTATGGAAAAGGGGAGGGAAGACTTGCGCCTCCCATGTGGTAAACAGTTATAGAGATAATTACATATCTATATTAATGTTGTTATGATGTTAATATGATTTGGGGTTGTGTTATCCAGTTGATGTTTAGATGAGTTTGTAGATATCTGTGTTTGATTGTCTAAGTATATTTATCTTTGGCTATTGTGTATATTTATTCATTTATAACCTCTATAGATTTGCAAATATTCATATTGAATTGTATATTAATAGTTATAATTTTATTTAAGGATTTGGGTAAACAGTAATAAATTTGTATAGAATTAAGTGTTTTGTCCTGGACTGGCTCTACAGAGGAAAGAGGGAATTGCTGTCCAATGATACCCCTCTCACAGCACTCTTGCCTGACCACCCCATCCCTTCCAAGTGCAGACAGGGTATACCCCTGGGTGTACCCAGGCTACAATTAAAAATAACAATTCTGGGAAGATCAGAAATCATTTTGAATCAAAATAGAGGTTTTTTGCTGGAGCACTGTTAGTCTACATTTTTTAAGGGAGGCCATCAACTTTTGTCTGATTAGGAGGGACCTACTGGAACATCAAGTCTGTTCTTTTGGATTTTTAAATAGGCAAATTTAATCTAAAAAGTAGTTAGGTTTCTTTGCCCCCCACCCTCCTGCTCCTATTGGAAGATTTGTTTCAAAACTTCAGTACTCTGATGGTGCGAAGCCATCTGATTTCCAGTTTCAATTTATTCATGGTTGGTTGGTACCCATTTGTTCTTGTGTTAACATTGTATCTTAGATTAACTCTTCCCTATCTGTGATGTGTATGTGTATCTCCCTTTCCCCAAAGTATCTCTGGATAGTAATCAACTCCCTTGTAAGCCTTTGTTTTTTTAGGCTAAACAAGATGAGTTCTTTGAGTTTACTTTCAAAAGGTAGGCTCTCCCTTTCCCTGATGATACTAATAGCTCTTTTCTGCTTCAGGATTTTTTCTCATTTTTTAAGCACCAGACATCTTTAAAGAACAAAACGTTTTTAAACCAAGCCTTGGTTTTGTGTAGACAATGAAATCTAAATAATTTACAGTGGTTTCCTATGAGGCTGATTTTCCTTTTACTAGACTTGAGATAAAGTTTGTTTGACAATGAGGGCATAACAAGAAGGAAAACATAATATTTACACATAACAGTGTACCCATTCTTTTTTGTTTACTTTTAAAAGTAAGTGTATGTATTTTTCCCTACCATAAAAGAACGAACTATTCTTGAGAGTTTGATTTCATATTCTTTCTCTAATCTTTTTGAATGAGAGAGGTTTTGTTCCCTTTGTATTGGAAGCTACCACATAGATTTGTTTTCAGTTGAGTAATTTTATAATTTAATTAATAGAATTAGCTAGGTTTAACAGCTTTCCACTAGGATTCAGTTTTAATGATTATATCTAGTAATATTCTTTGTCTGTTTTAAAATAACACTATCAAGTTTTATAGATATAAATATGTATTGATGGGCTCTAGTTTGGTTTATAGGTGTTTGTGTGTGTTTTGCATGTCCTTTTGCTTTACCCACCTACTTCATTCTTGCAAGTAGATTCCATATTGACATTTACAAGGTCCTGCATTTGTATGGGTCTCCTTTGTCCTTGTTCCATTTTTATGGGAAAGCTACAACAAATGGAAGGATCTTCTGGTTGTGTCCCGGGGAGATCCAGGGGAAATGCAGTGGTGTAGTTCCACCCCCCTATGATTCCTGCTCCATCTAAACTTTAAAACCAAGTGCCTGGGAGAGGCAGCAGCTGAGGGTAGCGCAGAAGGAGTCAGTTGACTTCATGGGTCATTATAATGTATTTGATTCCTGCTAATGTCAGATGCTAATGACCTACTGTTCTTTTTAAGATCTTGATGTTCCATTAATCAAGTTATGTTTTCTCGTGCAATTTTGGTGTTTGTTAGCCATTTATAGTAATATCTGTCTTCTGTTTCACAGCCCTGAAGAATGTTTTTAGTCCTAGCTAAAAGCCTTAACTCAGGTGTGGTAACATTTGCTCAGGTGAATAGTAACTCAAGCATGGAAATGATTGATAGTAAAGGGTTGAATGTGATGTCAAGATTCTCAGGAAGGCTATATTTTGTTTTCCAAATCTGAATAAGAGAACTACATTTAACTATAATAATTACAGGACTAATAAAACAATATATTTTGACTAATTTTGCCTAGTTTGTTGTGCTTTTTAACTTAATATTTAATTTAGCAAATTAGTGCACATTCCGGTTGTTATATTAATTTTTGCTTTGATCTTAAGCTGAATAATATGCCTGTAGGCCCTTAGCATGTAGTAAAGCATTCAGAATCCTAGATCTGCCCATGGTTGTGTCCTGTGGACCTTACATATTAAACAACAACAAGGGATTATCTGTTATTGAAGTAATAATAGTTCTAGTTATATTTCTTCTCTTTTGTAGGGAAGATGATGCTAAGTGTGTGTGTGCATGTGTGTGTTTTTGGGGGTGAGTTGGAACTTAAGACTTTTACTTTAATGATTTGTAGTATAGGGTCAATTTTGGTCCTGTCACTCTTCATAAGGAAGGTTCCCTTCAAATTGATGAAGAAACAATAGTACAGTTTGGTACAGTGTTTCCCTTCAGACAGAACAGTAAATTTCAAAGTTTCTTGGCAAGCACTTTAAAGCAAAGGAGCCACCCAGTTAAGAGACGTATTTTAAACTTTCACCATCTGTTCTACCCTCTAGTTACAAATGTAGGGGGAAAATCCCATGCTTCACAACTACATTATAAATTTATGAAGCTGCAAGAGATTTAAATACTCATATATATTCAGTGAGTATGCAGCTTATTTGAGGTTTCTCATGTTTCGGATACACACACTGGAGAAATCCACTCCTCCTCATGTTCTGAATTTTTTTCCTTGACAAACAAGAATTACTTAAAAAATTTCTGTGTGTGTATGAGTGTGCATGCTTGTGTTTCCTTTTTCTGATTTAGAGCATGTTAAAATGCAATGAAAAAGAAGCATCAATTATAATGTAATAGCTATATAAAGAGAAATCTTTTGAATCTGTACAATTTTCTGTTTGCCCAAGGATTAACCATCATCAGCTCTTTCTCAACTGTACCACACAAATCCAGACCACACTCTACTGTATTCCTTGAGTCAATTTTTGACATCTCAAACAGAATAGATTCAAAAGATTTCTCTTTATTTAGCTATTACATTATAATTGATGCTACTTTTTCATTGCATTTTTAGCATGCCCTAAATTCAGAATTATATATACATAATTGCATATTAATAGAAAAATAAAAATAAGGGCTTCTCCTCCCACCCTCCTTTGAAATTCAGCATAGTACATCAACTGAGGACATGATTTAATTTAAGGTATAAGTATAAAGAGATTTATATTTGTTAAAGTGTGATTTTTTTCTGATTGGAAGTGTAGATTTAAACCTGAAGGTGAAAGAAAAGAATAACTGTTTAGAAATGAAAGCAGAGGAACTAAACAAAATATAGAATAGATAATAGTTTAGAATAGAATCATACAGAAGAAAGCAGGACTTCATATTAAAGACTGGAATAATAACGTATTTTTAGAAATATTTTGAGATTTAGGCAACCCTGATGTTAATGATAAATCAGAGTGAGTTAGGAAAAACATATCAAGTATGTGTGTGCAACTGATGTAACTGTGTAGTTATTAATGACATTCTTGGAGAGAAATTCATAAAAACCAAATTTATACATTTTACTAAATTAGGAAATGTTTTTAATGCCAGTGAAGATAGAACATAATACAAAGAAGAAATAAAAGTAGGAAATTATAAAATGAGTAATATTAGAGATGGTGAAGTATACTGGTTACACTTGACAAAAAGTAACATGTATCTCAGACACTTTGGTGGGACAGAGAAACGCTGAAAGTATGGCTGTCAAAAGAAAGGGAGAGAGTGATGGAAAACTTTATGCATGCTTGCAATGTGGCAGCAATAAAGACTGTTGCAACTCAAAGCTTTATATATAGAGGCACTGACTAGAGAGGTGACAATTTCTTTCTATAGCACAAAGTACTAGAGTACGGAAGAGAGGACGAACAGTGACTGATAGGCTGATAGACTGACTAACAAGAAAAGATTTAAAAAGCTAAATATGTATATCTCAGCTAAGCGATAATTAAGGTAAACATGATGACAATTTTAGCCATTTACAAGTAACTGAAGTGTGATCCCTAAAAATAGAAATGGCGTCTTTAGGCCAGGGACAGGCATTCATTTCTGTTGGGAAGAATTTCTTCCTGGCGGGACGGGGAGGGGAGGGAGAAAGGGAGGAAGGGGGGGAAGAGAGAGGGGACTTTGACATGGAGGGATAGAAGTTTGTTTGCTTGTTTGTTTTAAAGGATGACAGAAAAGTATTGGGCAGAAGATGACTTTCTCCATTATAAAAAAATATTCTGTATATGGACTCTGGATTTATGTTGGGTTTTTTCTTCTTTTTTAATGCTCAAGATTGTAAGGCCTAGTGATTGAAAACTGAAAAGAGTCTTTATTATGGAGAAGCAGTTAAGAGTTCCTGTGAAAACAATTTTTATTTTACAGAAAGAATATTTGGTGCATTTTTTTATATATTGCATGTCCTCTTCATGCTAAATCCAGGTGGTGTAAAGACAAGCAAGGGCCCACTATACACATCTGTGGTGTTAACTTATCTTCACAGTAGGGCTGTGCGAAGCTTTGGTCCCTGACTTGATTTGGCGGAGATTCGGCCCAATTCAGTGGCTGAATCTCCGAATCTGAATTGAATCAAGAGACCCTTTAATCTTAGATATCATAGATTTTTAGGGTCAGAAGGGACCTATTAAATCCTCAAGTTCGACCCCTGCTCTGGGCAGGAAAGAGCACTGGGGTCAAGTGACTCTAGCCAGGTACTTGTCTAATCTCCTCTTGAACACCTCCAAGGTAGGGGATAGCACCACCTCTCTTGGAAGTCCATTCCATATTATGGCAACCCTCACCATAAAGAATTTCTTCCTTATCTCCAATCTAAATCTACTTTTCTTCAGTTTATGGCTGTTGTTTCTCGTAACCGCAAGGGGTGCCCTGATAAACAGAGTATCCCCTATTTCCTGCTGACCACCCCCCCCCGATGAATTTGTAGACAGCTACAAGATCACTTTGCAGCCTTCTCTTGCAGAGCCTGAAGAGGTTCAGGTCCCTCAGTCTGTCTTCATAGGATCTCACCTGCAGGCCCTCAACCATATGAGTAGCCCTTCTCTGAATCCTTTCAAGGTTATCCACATCCCTCTTGAAGTGCAGTGCCCAAAATTGGACGCAGTACTCCAGTTGCAACCTCACCAGTGCCACATAGAGGGGAAGTATCATCTCCCTAGACCTGCTCATGGTGCACCTGCTAATGCAAGACAGTGTGGTTAGCCTTATTTATTGCCTCATCACATTGGCAACTCATGTTCATTTTTGCATCGACTGTGACTCTGAGATTCCTTTCCACTAATGTGCTACATAGAATGGTACTTCCCAGTCTATAGGTGTATTGGTTTTTTTTTTTTCTCCCCAGGTGCAGCACTTTGCACTTACCTTTGTTAAATTGCATCCTATTCTGATCCACCCACTTCCCCAGTCTATTCAAATCTGCCTGAATTTGTTTCCTACATTCTAGTGTGTTTACTACACCCCATAGTTTGGTGTCATCTGCAAATTTGGACAGTGTTTTTGTACACCCTTATCCAGATCTGTGATGAAGATATTGAACAGTACTGATCCAAGGACCGGGCCTTGGGGGACACCACTGCCCACATCTCTCCAGGTAGAAACAGATCCATTCACCACCATTCTTTGGGTGTGTCCCACAAGCCAGTTTTCCACCCACCTGACTGTGAAAAAAATCCACGTCACAGCTACTTAATTTACTAGTAAGAATTGGGTGCGACACCATATCAAAAGCCTTTCTAAAATCCAAGTAAATAACATCTACCTCTACTCCTGCACCTAAGCACTTTGTGATCTGGTCATAAAAAGAGACCAGGTTAGTCAGGCAGGATCTGCCTGCTATAAGTCATGTTGGTTGCTCCTTAACATTGTATTGCCTACTGTCCCCCCCACCCCCCAATGTGATCCTTAATGATTTTTTCTAAGGTCTTGCCAAGAATAGAGATGAAGCCAGCATCCTATAATTACCCAGGTCCTCATTCCACCCCTTTTTGAAAATAGGGACCACACTGGCCCTTTTCCAGTAATCTGGGACCTGTCCTGAGCACCATGAGCTCTCAAACAGTTGCACCAGTGGTTACACTATGACACTAGCTAATTCCTTTAGTACTCTCGGGTGAAGATCATTGGGGCCTGCCAACTTAAATCCTCCAAGTGCCCCTTCACCAGGTCAGCACCAACTGTTGGTGGATTGGTATCTCTCTAAAGCCAGACTAAAGTCTCGTTGGGAGCTGTGTTCGTATCTGTGATGAGGAACACAGATGCAAAGAAATAATATAAGAGCTCAGCTTTGTCCATCCTGTTATGAGTTGCCCTAGTCCATCCTGTAATGGCTCTATTTTACCCTGTACCTTCTTCTTACTCCCTATGTACTTAAAGCATGACTTTTTGTTACCCTTAATCTTAGCTGCCAGCCTGAGTTCTGTTTCTGCTTTGGCCTCCCTCACTACTTCCCTGCAAGCATGGACCAAACAGGTTTCATAGTTTCTAGGGTCAGAAGGGACCTGAGTAGATCATCTAGTCCAACTCCCTGCCATGGCAGGAAAGAGTACTGGGGTCAAACGACCCCAGCAAAGTGTACATCCAGCCTCCTCTTAAAGACCCCCAGGGTAGGAGCCAGCATCACTTCTCTTGGAAGTTGGTTCCAGATCCTAGCTGCCCTGACTGTGAAGTAGCTCCTCCTGATATCTAGCCTAAATCTACCCTCTGCCAGCTCGTGACCGTAATTCCTGGTCACTCGTGATAGTGCTCGGGGGAACAGGGACTTCCCCAGTGCCTGCTGGTCCCCTCTGACTAGTTTGTAACAGGCCACTAGATCCCCCCTCAGCCTTTTCTTGTGGAGGCTGAACAGGTTCAGGTCCCATAGCCTTTCCTCATATGGCCTGCCCTGCTGCCCCCTGATCATGTGAGTGGCCCTCCTCTGGACCCTCTCCATGTTGTCCACATCCCTCTTGAAGTACGTATACTCCTCCTTGGTGGCTGCCCCCTGCTTCCACTGCCTGTACACCTCTCTTTTCCCCTGTAGGCTCTCCTGGATTTCCCAGCTCAGCCAAGAGGGTTTATTGGCTCGTTTGCCTCCCTTTATGTGTACTGGGATGGTACCCCTTTGTGCCTGCAGGATCAGTCCCTTGAGGAACTCCCACCCTTCTTGGACTCCCAGTTCACCTATGTTATTACCCCTCAGTCCCACTCTAACTAATCTCCTGAGCTCATTGAAGTTGGCCTTCTGGAAATCTAGCATTTCTGCCTTACTAGTTATCTTTCCCGCCTTACACCAGATAGTGAATCCCATGAACAGGTGGTCACTATCTCCTAGGTTACCTTGTACCTGCAGATACCCTACCAAGTCCTCCCCTGTGGCCATTCGAACCCTCCACATTGATTTGGAGAGATTTGGAAAGATTCAATGATTCAGACATAGACACCGCTTTAAATGTTTTTTCCAGATACCTCAAGGTACCAGGCAGCTCGTGAATGCTGAAACAAAATGTATTTTTTAAAAGATACCAGAGTATAAACATGATTTAAAATTAAAACTATTATGTGAACTTAACTGAACTATTTTTTCCATTATAAAAATATTGAGATTCATAGATTCATAGATTGTTAGGGACTGGAAGGGACCTTGTAGACCATTGGGTCCAGTCCCCCTGTATCAGGCAGGAAAAGACAACTGTCAAGTGACCCTAGTGAGGTGACTGTCCAGTCTACCACTGGAGGGAGTTTATTCTACAGTCTGGACACCCTGACTATGAAGGAGTTTTTACTGGAATTGAGCCTAAAGTGGCCTTCCAGGAGTTTGTATCCATTGCTCCTGGTCTTCCCCAGGGGTGCCCTGGTGAACAGCTGTTCACTGAGTTTTTTATGTACTCCTCTGATGTAGCAGTAAGCAGCTACCAAGTCCCCTCTCAGCTTTCTCTTCTGTAGGCTGAAGAGGCCCAAGTCCTTCAGCCTCTCCTCATATGGCTTGTCTTGCAAGTCCTAGATCATACGGGTGGCTCTTCACTGGACCCTCTCAAGTTTTTCCACATCCTTGTTGATGTGCAGTGCCCAGAACTGGACTCAGTACTCCAGCTTCAGTCTCATCAGTGCAGAGTACAGTAGGAGTGTCACTTCCTTAGTTTTGCATGAGATGCAACACTTAATGCATGCCAGTGTATTTGCCCTGATGGCCGCAGCATTGCACTGCCGGCTCATGTTCATGCGATGGTTGTCACTACCCCTAGGTCCCTTTTGGCTGTGGCACAAGTCATATTGTCACCACCAAGCCTGTAGGTATGTTGGGAATTGTTTGCTCCCCTCCCCGATGGAGCACCTTGAACTTCATCTGGTTCCAGTTTGTTCAGCTCTCCAGCATGTCCAGGTCTATCTGTATCTGCAACCTATCTTTTGGCATGACCATGCTCCCCCATAACTTGGTGTCATTCGCAAACTTGGCCAGTGAGCTTTTCACCCCCAAATCCAAATCCTTGATAAAGATGTTGAAAAGCACTGGTCCAAGCATGGACTCTTGGGGGACACCACTGGCCACTTCTTGCCAAGATGACACAGATCCATTCATGAGAACTCTCTGAGCCCTACCATGCAGCCAGTTTTCCACCCAGTGAACTGTTGAGCAGTTAAGCCCACAATATTCCAATTTTTCCAAAAGGATATCATGGGATACTAGATCAAAAGCCTTTTGGAAATCTAGGTTCATAATGTCAGCTTTCTCTTCCATGTTCAGGTGGTGAGAGACCTGTTCATAGAAGGACATGAGATTGGTAAGACAAGACCTATCTGTGATGAAGCCATGCTGGCTGTCATTCAGAATCTTACCCTCAATGAGTGTATTGCACATAGATTCTTTAATGAGTTTTTCCAGGATTTTCCCTGAGGTGGAGGTTTAGCTGATTGGCCTCTAGTTGCTTGGGTACTCCCTCTTCTCCTTCTTGAGGATGGGCACAATGTTGGCCCTCTTCCAATCCTCAGGGATCTCCCCTGTGTGCCATGATTTTTGAAAGATTTTTGCCAGGGGTTCCTCAATGACCTCAGCCAGCTCCATCAGCACTCTCAGCTGAAGTCCATCTGGTCTTGCTGACTTATAAATTAAAACTGGTTTCTAGTTAGTTTTGCACCAGCTCAGCATCTGCAGTGGGAAGGCTGTCATTCCCACCATATCCCCTGTGGTCCTTATCTTGCTTGTCTTTCCCCTTGGTCCAGTGAAATACCAAAGCAAAGTGGGCATTCAGGAGTTCAGTTTTTTTCCTGAGAGTCCATTACCAGCTGTCCCAAGGTGTTAAGCAGGGGCTCCATGCTTCCATTTGTTTTTGTTCTGCTCCCTACATACCTAAAGAAGGACTTCTTATTGTCCTTGACTCCCTTGGCTAACTTAAACTCAGGTTCTGCCTTGCTTTCCTAAACATTTCCCTACAAGTGCAGACCACTGTTGTGTAGTCCTCCTTGAGGGCTGTCCCTAACTTCCACTGTGTGTACGCCTCTTTTTTCTTTTTCAAGAGGACTGTGATGTCCCTATTGAGGTAGGAGGGCTTGCCAGCCATTCTGCTACCTTTCTTCTTCATGGGAATGGTTTTCTTTTGTGCTTCGAGGATCGTGTCCTTGAGAAATGACCATTCTTCATGATCCCCACTCACCTTACATCCCGGGTCCTGCATCACCTCCCCTACTAATGCCCTGAGCCTGTTGAAGTCAGCATTTTTTAAGTCCAGGACTTCAGTCCTGCTAGTTGATTTGTCAACCTCGTGGTGGACAGTGAGCTGGATGAGCTCATGGTTGCTGTCACCCAGGCTACCCTCAATGTTCAATCCCCACACCTGATGATCTTCTTTGGCCAAGACCAAGTCTAGGAGAGTGGTACCTGTGGTTGGCCCTTGCACTTCCTGGGTCAGAAAGAGCTTCTCAATTACAGTTAACAAGCTACATGACTGATCTGACCTAGCCAAGTGTTCCTCCCAATCTATGTCCAGGTAATTGAAGTCACCTATGACAACCAAGTCCCTTGCACGCATGGCCTCTGTCAGTTCTCAAGAGAACTCCAGATCAAGCTCTTCCCTTTGGTTTAGTGGCCTGTAGTAAATGCCCACAGTTAGGTCTCTCTC
>NW_017729029.1:62743821-62747530 GCF_001723915.1 Gavialis gangeticus | reverse complement strand
AGAGCATTTCAAGCTGCTTATTTTTGGAGCCAATGTCAGCCTCCAGAGAGGTGTACTGCTCCCTCACATAGAGAGCTACCCCTCCACCTTTCACCCTGCTCAGTCCCTTCTGTGTAAGATATAGCCCTCTACGGCTATGCTCCAATCATGTGAGGAGTCCCACCAGGTCTCCATGATCCCTACCAGGCCATAGTGCCCACTAGAAAGCAGGAGGGTTAGCTCCTCCTGCTTGTTCCCCATGCTCTGAGGCCCCCAACTGACACCCTTGATTTCCTGAAATGCTGTGGGAGAACTGTTTGGTTAGCATTTTCAAAAACAGTTGTTAGTGTCCTACAAGGGAGCTTTCCTGTGTGCGAGTCCCCGGGCATGCTCCACTTGGAGTTTCCCCATCTCCCAGCAAAGTCAGTTTAAAGCTCTATTAGATCAGCCATCCTGGCTGAGAACAAAGACTTACCTCTCCACGTGAGGTGGATGTCATCTTGTCCCAGGAGTCCTCTCTCCCTGAAGCACGTGCTATAGTTGAAGAAACCAAAACCCTCGCAGTAGCAAGACTGTTGGAGGCGTCTATTTACTTCTTCCACACAGCCTTCCCTCTTGGGTCCATGGCCTGCAATAGGGAGCACAGAAGAAAAAACTACTTGAGCCCTGAGTCCCTTGAGCCCAGCCCCCAGAGCTCTATAGACACTCATGACCCCATCCAGATTACTCCTGGCCATGTTGTTTGTGCCCATGTGGGTGAGGAGCATGGGGTAATAGTTGGAGGGATGGACAAGCCTGGGGATTCTGTCCACAATGTCCTGGATGCGGGCCCCAAGGGGGCAGCAGACCTCACAGGCCAAGGGGTCCAGATGTCAGATAGGTCTCTCCATGCCCCTCAGGAGGGAGTCCTCCACCACCACCACCCAGCATTACCTCCTAGGGGTGGGAGTACTTACTTCCTGAGTACTTACCTCCTCCTCTGGAGTCTCTGTCAGGGTCTCCTCATGCGTGATGAGGGGAACGTACCTGTTACTCATACTTTTCTTTATCTTAGCTAACTGGTAATCTGTGAAGTTTCTGATTCTGATTTACAGAGTCCTCAGTGTAACAAGCCTACATAGTCCAAATGATTTCTGTTTTTTTTCAGAAATCATTAATTATAGTTAGTTTCCTGGTTTATCTTGTCTATTTTAACAAGTATAAATTTGAGGAAGCAAAAGGCAAAGCCTTCTTATAATTAGGCTCAAAAACATTCTGTTGGGTCTTATCAGTGCCATATTTAGATCTTGTTGTAAGACAGGTCTTACAAGCTTCTCATTCCTCTAAGCACCAGAATGTAAAAAATCCCAACAAAGCCTGAAATGTAACAAGCTGCTATCCAACTTGGATCAAAAGTGAGAGCTAATATTGCACCCAAATTAGTAGCTGTGGTTATACTGAAAGTAAGACAGGAACTCCCTGGTTACTGGTTGTGCCCTTTGTTTTTAACATTTGTGTTACATGTGGTTAGAATAGTAAAATGTGTTTCAAAATATATGGAAATAGCTTTTAAAAAATATCAAAGATCAATAATGTCCTTATGTATCCCTCACCTGGTTATGTGCTGGTTACCCTCAGCTCCCACTGAGCACCTTGTCTGTTTGCCATGATTCCCTACCTATCTAAAAAGGATTTAAAAAGTAAGACTCAAGGAAATTCACAAGCCTGGGTTATGTTAAGTTTAAACTAATTACAAATGTTAAAGTGGTGAATGTTGTTACTGTTGGTAGCCATTTTTTTTCCTGATGTTACATGCAAAGTTTTGATAAAATCAGTTTGAGCCAATCACAGGAGCAGTCCTTCTGAAGTCAGGGTAACTACTCATGACAAGGAAAGTATGCCCTAGACTTTTCTGTACCACAGCTGAAAATAGAATTTGATAATTCACCTCTTAGATATGAAGTCTGCCTACCTGTATTGATGATTATGAGGATGCTAATGATTTTACTACCGCTACCAAGGAGCCATATATAACAACTAAATTTCTCGTCATATGATATTTTTCCTTAGAGGAATGGGCCATTGACCATCACCTTTTCTAGTTCAACATCTGAGATTTTGGATTGATTCCTTTTCATCAAGATATCCCAATAGCAGCAAACCCACCTTTAATTTTGCCTACAGGCAAAATTTCAAATATACTTATGTAGGTACAGATATATTTACTTGGTTCCATCATCTAAATCTGATTTTCTTTGAAGTATACCACTTCTTCAGTCTTTACAATGGCATAATATTAAAGATATGGAGAATTAAAGGGCAATAATCAATGACAAATAAACTCATTGATCTATACAAGCCGAGGCAGAGTTTAGTGTAGACTGATATTGCAGGAAGTACTAGCACTCAGTTTGATAGGCACAAAATTATGAAACATGATCAGCAGCCTGGCATAGTGATATCTTCCTCTCTGCCAAAGCAAACTAGTGCTTCTTGTAATATAAGTTTCCATCAAACTGTGTTCCAGCTTGCTCATGAAGGATTAGTTGTACAGGAAAATTAGTTGTACCATGTATTAGTGTCACTGTAAAACCTGTACATATACCCACATAAAGGTGGTCAGCTCCGGGTTCATTTGGAAAATTGCTATTTCCTTTCCTGGTTGATTCAGTTTTATCCTAGTCCAAATCAGTACAGGTAAAGTGGACATGGCTGCGGTTTTATTTTAGCACCCAACAAGGCATGACATTCTTATTTCAACTCTCTGATCGATAACAAATTTATTTGTCTTTCCAGTGCTCAATACCAATTTTGAAGTGGATCTTATTTTTCCCTATTGTCAGGTTGTCCCTTAGAAAGACACAAAAAAATGTGTTTTCTGTTTCTTTCTCCTCTTCTCTACTAACAATGACTTGTGTAGATAAAATATATAATAAACTCGTTAAACTGGTTTGTACATTTAACTCAGCATTAGAAAAACCCACTCAAACCAGTTCATATTAGCCAATTTAGATATTGTTTGTTACACGCTGCCACCCTCAACTAGGTTCAGATTTCATTAGAGTTTGAACACTCTTTATCAGCAAGCTGTCAAGTGCCCTAAATAAGATGTGTTACAATAAATTCAATAGGAGTCTTGGAGTTAGAATGATGCAGACTTGGCATTTGTATTGACATTGAAGTTTGGAAATGTTAAAACAGCTGTAATATACTGAAATTGTTTAATTTTGGAAGTTATTTTAACATAATGATATTGGGATTGCTGTAATAAAAGTTATCAGATATGTGAAAAATAATTTTAGAAAAAAGGTATTAAATTGCCATAAAGTAGACTAAATATATCAGTGATGTAAAAGTCACTTTTTATTCTATTTTCAGAGAGGTCTGTTGTGTAGCCCTTGTGCTAACATTACACACAAATTAGTATAAGTGATTGGAAATCAGTGTAAACCTGTAACAGAACAGAAGTTCAGCCCATGTAGACCAGTTTAAAAAATGGTGGAACCTGGTCTAAAATAAACCTGGATGGATGTATTATCAGTTTGATCAGTTTAGAGTAAACCGGTCTATTGAACTTCTATACCAGATCCCCTTCTGACTCAAGTTAGGTCTCAGTCCCCCAGCATCTCCGGCTGCTTTGCAGGCCCCTGCTAACTTTGTCTTGCAGGGCAGGTGGGCTAGCCTCAGCCTGTGCTTGCCTGCTCTTGCAGGGCGGTGGGGTGGCAGAATCCTGGGCAGCTGGGGGGGGGGG
>NW_017729029.1:62714255-62743742 GCF_001723915.1 Gavialis gangeticus | reverse complement strand
CTTTTGTTTCCCCGCTGGGGGAGGGCGGGGGGGGGGGAGGCCTGGGGGGCGGGGGGGGGGGGGGCCGGGAGGGAGGGTCAATGGAGAAGTGGAGGCTCCTGCCCTGGCTTACTCTCCCACCCAGCACATTGGGGGGCCATGTGGTGGAGGCTTCCCCCTCCTCCCACTGTCTGGCCTGGCATGGTTTCTCTCTCCAGCCCTATCCTCTGCCAGCTCAGTGGCAGAGAGAGAGGGAGGAAACAGAGGCCCCCACCCAGATGTGCTTGCTTAGGTCTGTGGAGGCTGGGCCTTCAGGGTGAGGGCCTCCACTTCCCCCACCCCTGCCACTACCCAGGCTCAGCTGACAGCCATGCATAACTCTCAGCCTCAGCTCCTGCCTGCCTCTGTAAGCAGAACCGTGCAATGCTGGGAGGGGTTTTGGGAGCAGAGGTTCCCCATCATATGGGCCCGGTTCCAGCCCCTCCAGACCTGAGCAAGCACAGCTGGTGGGGGGCCACATGTCTTCTGGTTCCCCTTCCCCTAGTGCTGTAAAGCTTAGCTGACAGGTGCAGGCAGGAGCTATTACTATTTATGTAATTTAAATAGTAAATTACAATGTTTGTAGAACTTTCAGTGTTTTCTGAAATCCTATGAAAGATGATTTTTATTTATTCATTAAAATAACATTTTCTATAATTTTCAAGTTCAGATTTTATTATAACTTCTAGAAAGATACCTGATTAATTTATTTTCTATTGTAAACTATAGATGTAATTGATTAAGCAGCAGGACCATTTGGCTATGTCGCACTTATTAAGATATTATATTATGGAAAACAGCTGAAGGTTATTATGTTAGTTTCAGCAGGCACTAAGATTGAAAGATAGGTGGCATCAGGAAACTAAAGCAGGACATCTGTCAGGGTAAAGGGCAACACGAGTGAAAAATAGTGGAATAAACCTGTAAGTAGAGGAATCATGTTCTTCCAGAAGGAGTGTTTCTTGGAATGCAGATGAAATAGAATGAATAAACACTGTGATTGACAGCAACAAAATGGATGCTTGGTTATGAGCAGATCAATCAAGAGCTTAGTAAGAGAGTAGTTTAAAAGCCATTGTGTTGAGGACCTTGTGTGAGGACATACAATCTAAAATGGATAACCCAGCTGTAAACCTCCGGTAATCTAGCTGTGGCCTTGTTCTTTGATTTGTCCATAATACAACCATATTTCAACTGTTTTTTAACCAAGCAATAATTTTAAAAATTCTGATATTTCCACTATAATAATCTTCCCTTCAGATGTCAGAATTATTTGCTAATATTTTCCTTGCCATTTTTGCGAAGTTCCACTGTGTGAATTACAGATTATATGTAATGTTCTCCTTATTTAACATGTGGTAATTTAGTAATACACTAACAATAAGCTTAGTGTTTGGAATAATATATATATTTTGTACCTTACAACTCATAGTGGTCACTTCAGCTTAGGAGAGTGAAGACATGCATGTAAAGCCAATCATTTCTAACAAATTGGAAAACTATCATTGCTCAGAAACAAACAAGATAAACCTAAATATAGGATGGAATAAACTATGACAGAGGTCAGCAACTTTTTCTGGTGACTGGGGTGGGGAGGCCAGAATGACCCTGCTTGGGTCAGAGGTGGGACAGTATTAGGACTCAGCCACTATTGCCACTTCTTGCTGCTCATCTGAATCATTGCCTGACAAAGGCTGCCCTTTGCCAGAACCCCAACCGGTTTACTCTAAACTGATGAAACTGATACACCATTTCCACAGCTGACTGTGGTGCAGTTCAACGAGAGTCTTCCATTGCTAAATGCTAAAGTCATGGCTTTGTGGGCAGCATCTGGCCCGCAGGCTGCAGATTGCTGACCCCTGAACTACGCTAATACCACTTTTGGGATAAAACATGTTTTCAGGTTCCTCTAGTTCTTCCAACTCGCAGCTGTATTCTTAAATAAAATTGGCAAAATAATCAATAGTAGCAAATAATTTCCCATCTCTACTAATACCTGTTTCCCATATATGCTCCTTAATTGGATATGCAATGTTTGCATTAGCAAAGGTTTTCTGTTAAGAATTTCCTGAATAAGCCTTGAAGGGGGTGATATAAAGAATTAACAAAAACAAGTATTTGGGGGGACATGAATAATAGACAATGAAGGAGATTAGGTCCAAGTGATCTGGTGATGCGATTTTTTCCAATCAGGAGCTTCCTGTGTCATGTTTCTTGGAGAAACTGATAACTTGTCAGCAGAATAGCTCTTCTCAGAAGACATAGAAAAATTTCTCAAACTGTGTTTCAGACTTCCCTGATAGGTCTGACACTTGTGGGGTCTGGCTAGAGGTTTCAAACAATCTTTCAGGCAGAATTGTGATTTCTAGCTCTAGCTTTTCCTATTTGAAGTTTGAAAACAGTCTAATTCTGTTATCTAAATTGAGGAGCAAGTTAATTGTACAAAGTATGAGGCCTAAGAAGCTATATGTGCTTTAGGACATTGCTGCAGTGAAAATCAGAACTTTAATTATCTAACTTAGCAATAGATGGTCTTATTAATTTGGTTTTAGAATTTACTTGCATTATTTCTTAAAACATAGCACTTTGATTGTTACTGGCAATACACAAGTTGCATCTATTTTGACTCCAGTAGACTTGCATTAGCTAATATCAACTCTGAATTTTAACTTTTGCACAGGGAACATTTAAATTAGAAAGCGAATAGTTCCTGAAAAAAATCACATGCCTAGCTGTTGTTATCTTCTAGGCTATCATCTGTGCATCTTGGAACTACTTAAATTCCCATTAAATGGAAAAACTGTGTGCATCTAGCAATGCACTATGGTGGCGTAGCATCTGTAGGTAAAAACCATGACACCACAGCTACATTGCTACTGTGACGCGCTCTTCTGTTAAAGTCCGTCACTATGGTAATATAGTGGCTAAAAATAACCATGCATGGCATGCATGGTGCATTATGAGCTCTTACTGTGCCATCATTTACTACTCCCAAAAGGAAGTACTTTTGGAAGTACTAAATGATGGCACAGTAACAATGGCACCATAGCAGCATGTGTAGACATGCCTACAGTGTAGGTGCACAAGGAACACTTGTCTTGTTACTGATTGTCAGCAAAGATTACCTCAGTGTAGGCATAAGGTAGTAAAGTTTTGTTTTTGTTTAACTGACTTATTCCTAACATTTTTATTTTTTATTATGTTTTAAAGGTATATGAGACTGAAGTGCCCTTAGATCAGATTGTAACAGACTTTGGGTATTTATATGCTACACAATGCTATACTACCTCTGGTATATGAATAGCAGTATTAACGCAGATCCGTCTATGGGCTGACTTCTCCTTTTGAGAAACTACCTTAGAACTCCCTACATTGCATTGTGTTTTATAGTGTCAACATAAAATATTGCATAAAAGAGTCTTGCATACCTCATAAATAACAGTTGAAATATAAATATGGTCTCCAAATGAAACCTTCATAAGAGATGCACTCTTATTAAGCAGCTGTTCTTTAGAAGACATTTCTCCAATGAGTCTCTATTGCTATCTTTCCTGTACTGGGAACATTGAAACTCCAGGTCCTTCACCTATAAAGCTTCTGCTAGACTCAAGTCAGACTTTTTGAAGGGAGAGAACCCTTCTTAACTACTTTCTTGGAACAGCATTGTCAAAAGCTTATGAAAGTAACTATATTATAAGTGTGTTGATTTTGTTTTTAATAGTTTTGAATAAGATAATTTCATTATAAGCAACTGTTGGTTAAAATGTCCTGAAGAGTGATCAAGGATTCTGGGAATGTAAAGTCTGTGTGAAACAGAAAAAAAGGATATCTTTAAATAGGTGCTTCCCTGTTTAAAGAGTTGCTAATAACTAGAATTTGTGGATCTTATATATGCTAGCAGCAGAGAGGGAATAATTGAATCAGAAAAGTAGGGCTGGAAGGGACCAAGAAAGTCATTTAGTTCAATCCTCTGCTCAGGACAGGATCATCCCTACTAAAGCATTCTATACAACGGTTTACCTATTATTAAAACTGCACGAACAACTCTCTCTCACAACTAAGGCACGAGGCCTCAAAACACCACAAACAACCTATCTTGTCCCAGGTAAAGCTGGAGGATTAGCTGAAAGTCACAGTTGTATTTTATTATATCTTGCATCACACAATTTTATATCTGCATGAAATGTATTCATGGGAAAGAATCTATTTTTCATGAAAGGCATCAGGAAATGGTTCATTAGTTACCTGCACCAAGCAAAAAAATAAAAATAAAATGAAGCACACTTCAATTATAAGCACACCTTATGAAGCACACTTCAATTATTCTATTACCATTCTTACTCTTTGCCACTCCTTTTCCACACAAAACAAAAATAGTGACATGGATTATCCTGCTAAGAATATTGTCCTTTGCAAAAAAATGTGTGGCAATGTACCATAACAGGTCAGGTGTATTATATTGTAGCTAAGGACTGTATTATATCTCTTTTTATACCAAGTTAAATAGGAGGAGGGGGAGTTCTCATACATCTACTTACTGCATGTGTACTTTGTCCCCTGCTAAGTGGATGTTAAACCTAGGAAGTTTATCCCCAAGTGGAAACGGCTGTTCAGTTAGCTTCCATTTAGTGCAGGATAAAACTGACTCATGAAAAATGTTATTACGGATTGCCTGATGCATGGTAAATAGCCTCTTTTAACTTGGTTTTCTGCCCATAATGTATATACACAAAATTAAGATGGCAAATTAAGGTGGGATTTTATGAAAAGTGAAGTTGGGAATAAAGGTTCTCAAAATTCTTCCCTCTTCCTAATACATGGGAACATGACTACTATGATCTCCTGGTATTAATATGCATGTTTTAGAATTTTGTTTCTGAATAACACACTTTTACAAAAATGTATGACTTTATGGCAGACTATCTTCATTAGTGCATACTTTTATGCAGCCTTGTTGGCAGTTCTTTTTCATGAATCCTTTCAGGCAGTAATCTAATAGAAATACTTTCCTTTCAAGGCTGGCATCCACAGTGATGATTACAATATGGCTTTTGGGAAAGCATGTTCAAAATGATGAGAGTCAACCTCATTTGATTATTTGGTTGGAAGAAAGCAGTTTGAATAGGCACTGAAGCTAGAGATTGAAGTAATTTTATTTAGCTTTCTCTCCAATACAGAATGAAATACAGTAAATGCACCAACGACTGTAGTTATCTCCCCTCTGTAACCCTTTTAGGTTTTCTTACTTTTTTATTTTTATGCCCGATTTGATTTCAAGGAAACAGAAATCTTACTAAAATTGATTGAAGAGAATTATGCTTTTCAGGGGTTTAATGGAGCATGGTTTAATGGGCCTATAGCTCTAAGCAGGTTTGTTTTGTCTGCCTTTCGGAGTGGCGCACTTTAAAGAAATCTAACACTTTGCAGTTTCCTGTTATTCATTCTGTTTAACTTTTGGCTGTAAATTACTTTTGGCTCAATTACAAGGATTTAACAAGAGAATTAGAAGAAGACAGGAGACAGGAAGGAATAATATTGATTGTTTTTATTCTATAAATCTACTTTATTTTACACTTGTCTTGCATAGTATGGAAAAAAGGAGGATTCAAGAAGACCATTAATATTTCTGGTTGGTCATACACAGCAGATAATTTACTATAGGCAATCAGAGCAGTTTTTCAACTTCATACATGCAAAAATACCTTCGAGACTTTTTTTCCTTCCTCCACATTTCTGCGGCAGTATTCTCTATTTTTATGTTGACATAGAAAAGATAGAGGATACTTTATTACTAATTACTATTTATATTCATAACATTGTTTAGAGTACCAAACACTCATGAATAGATAAATCACGATGGAATTTTCTGATCTAAGAGCCCATTCTGTTAACATTAACTAGCAGGTTTAGTGCTGTACTATCAAATGATAAGTATTTTCAGGATTAGAACCTAGATGCAATATATCAAGAGATGGGGTAGAGAGGAAGTATCTGTTGCCATGTGGAGGGGGAGAGAAAAAGATACCCCTAAGCTGCTGGTTGATTCTGCAAGGTACAGATTGTGCAGTTCTCTCTCGCTCTCTCTTAGATTTTATTAGGTTGGCAGGAAGTGTATGTTTCTGTTGGAGACCCTGTGGAAAGAAGTGGATTATGTATTAGATAATGTAGTAATTTCACTACCACTCACTGCATTAGTCACCATTCTCTGTATGTCTGTCGTGGTAACTTCACTTGGAATAAACAGGCAAAAACTTGATCCTAGAGACATAGACTAGAGGGTTCTTAGATTGCTAAAATTCAAGCTGTGCAGCTAAAACATAGGAGCTGCAACATTAAAACGAGAGATCAGAGGCTTTGAAAAATAATTGCTTTGTACCTCTTGTTTTGTACACTTCCAGCTGTAGCCAACTGGTCTATATTTGTACCCAGCCCAATTACATACAAAGGACCCTGCAAGAAAGGGGAAAAATGAATACCTAATTAGAGGCAACAAAAGGCATAATCAGATCATATTGCTGAAGTGCAAGAACTGAAATCTAGTGGTTTTACAGTGCAGGAACGAGTATTCTCACTTATCTTTCTGACTTTAACATGAATGCTCATATTTTCATATTCAACCATTGAAGAATGCTTTGGCATTACAACTTAAATCCAAATATACCGCTTACTGGCATTTATCTAACTATCATGCCATTTCATTATTATTTTTTTTATACTCAATGCATTTGTGTATGGCATATAACAAGGAACTTGTCCTTTTATTCCAGCTGTCGATGTCTGATTAATGTGTCTGCAGGAGTTTTGGAGCACTTGCTTTGGGACTCCACAGCTGCAAAGAACATTTTCTTTCAATTTCTTACAACCTGTAGCATGTCTATCATTTTGTCAGATGTAATTCTGTCTTTAAAAGATGCTTTTTCCATCCAGTTTCAGAAAGTTCTTTGTCAATCTGATATTTGGCAGGGTATCACACATTTCCCAATCATGGCTTACATTTTCCAAGAGTTCTGTGGAATTATCTGTGTGGCTTCTATTCATTTTTAATTGGACTTGTGAAGCTGAAAACTTGTATGAAGCTGTAGAAATGTCTCCTTGTGTTTACAGAAGCCCACTTCCTTTAGTACACTTTTTTTTTTTGCAGCATGTGCCAATGATCCCATTTCGTCAAAAGAGTCTTTTTTTTTTTTTGATGAGCTTTCCCTTTCACACTTTATTAGCCAAACTTGTGAATTTTGAGACTGCTGGCTATGTTTCCCTATTTTACATATGTGAAAAATATTATTTTCTTATAATTTTTATGCTGTTCACTAGTATAGATTTTATTCTTTGTGACACAAAGCAAGCCAAAGTACCTTACAAGATGACATTTATGACTTTGGTTTGCAGTGCCATACAAGAAAACTTTATACCAAAATTTTTATAACTTTTCTGTGTGTGCAATTTCAGAAACTAACAGCCGTCCTGTAGGAAATATTTTCCTGGATTTTTTACAGTTTACAGCAGGTAAGCCCTGCTTATACAAGTTGCAAGCTTCAACAGTTCTTGAGCTTTTTTAGTTACCTGATTGAAAGCCAATCATATCAGGCTCTACTTTTATAAGTAACCCTTCATGCATGTTCTGCAGAAACAAATAAACACATTATAGTATTGTAAACACAGAGAACATTTAAATGATCTTATTAATGGTTTACAGTAGAATTTGATTTTGTTATCAGAAGGACACATGTTGGCCAATTCCTTTGTGTACGTGTTTATGGCTTTCCTCCAGGATATAAAGCTCAGATCATTACCTTCTCTATACAAAGAACTCAAACTCTTGATAAGGCCAATCGTTTCATCTCATAAGTAAAGTTTCTTCCAGCAAATAATGTTGGACATATTAAGAAATAAGCAAACATCAAGAAGCATAGACTGGTCCAAGCCTCTAAATCTGCCAAATTAGATTAGAAATATTTTTTAAAAAGCTTTTATCATTGCATTTTGGGTGCAAATATGCACAAAATAAGTAAAGTAAGAGCTTTGCTTTTCTTTATTTTGCAGTTCTTAGAAAATCAACCGCCAGAATTTTGAGTCCGTTTCTGTTTAATTTGCTAATATTTGCCAAGCACTTAATCTAAATACTTTTTTCTTTATTGTATTGCTTCTGTGGGATGTGTAATAAAATGAATGTGACAAGTTGATTTTTCTGGTGCTCTCCATGGAATCTAAGTTCCAATTCATTATGATGAGAAGGAAAAGCTTGCTATTCTGTTTCATATTGCCAGCTTATTTTATCAGGTGTTTTTCTGTTACTTATTTGAATCTCTTGAAAATAATGGTTTGTTTTGTGAACTAGATCAAATAGGGGAAAAGTCAAACCAATTTAAGTTCTCAAAATTGATATCAAAACCTCGCTAGGCTACAGGCCAACCTCCTGACCTTTTATTACAGTTAACAGTTTCCTAGTGATATAAATGTTGAAAGTAAAAAAATATTTAAAGTAGTTTAGGTTTTCATTAAAACTTTGTGCTTTTGAGCTATTCTTTAAATAGAATGTCTATAATTAAATAGAAAGTTTTCTTACTGGAAATTTTAAACCTTGCCATCTTAATTATATTGCTATTGTTTGAGTACTATATGTGTGGGTATAATTAAAGTGGTTGTAGTAGTGTTATTTTTTTGGAGGAAGATGGGCTTTTAAACAGGAGGAGAGGAATTAGGATATTCTATATAGTGCTTCTGATAAGGGAGCTTACTCATGGCCAGTCATTATACTGGCCACCCCTTAGTCTAGGATAGTCTGCCCTGTCTCACCTGCCACAACTTGTTGGGATCTACCTGTTGTCATAAGCGGGAGGGTGCCCATTTTAATACCCCAATGCCAGGGGGTTTACACATGACTCCAACATACCCTTATTGTGTCCCATGCCTCACAGATGGCATCTTAGAGTTGCTTTTTGCTTTGGTTCTTGGCTGGGCCAAACTCAGCCCCTTGCTAGGCCTCATCCTTCCATGCTGCCCCATCAGGCCTTCTTCATACCATCCCCTCTCACTGGGGCCATTTTCACTCCAACCTCTCTCACAAGGCCTCTTACATGAAGCTCTTCTCTGGGCCACACCCAACCTGCCCTGCTCCCTTGAGTGACCACATAGGCCATCAGGCTTACCTACTCATACACCTTGACTTGCCCTGCTGCAGCTTTTTGGGCCTCTCTCGTGACCCTCATCTGAACAATGGCCAGCCAATTCGCTAGGCCCTGGACAGAGGTCTGACCCAAGTCCCTCACCAGGTAACTCATCATTCTCGCCCCCCCCCACATCAGCTCCTTGGGGACTTACACCCCCTGGGCTCAGGTGCTTCTCTCTGGGTGTGCCTGGCCCCACTCCACTATGCCCTCTACACTAGGGCCTCAGGGTCTTACACCCCATGGGTTCAGGTGCCCTTTTCTAGTCATGCCTGGCCTCTCCGCTTTCACTCTTTGACCCACTGGGTAGTGGGGGCTGGGGTTTTAAGGCACCTCTAGTCACCTTTCACCAGGGAGATAACTGGCCTGGCATTTCTGGGGGACTGGCCCACCATGGCCCACCCTTTCCTTTCAGGATGCAGTTTCAAGTCATACCCAGGACCAGGAGCCTCCTGCCATACCCCTAGTTCCTGCCCTAACCTCCTAGATATTCCAAACAGCAGCTCAGCCAGGTGTTGTTTTCTCAGCTGCCAGCAGCAGACTGCTGGCTCAGCCCTAGGGCCTGGGTCTAAAATGGATGCTCCTCTGCCCCCTCCTCCAATCTCAGGGCTCTTCTGTGGTCATGTGACTGGCTCGTTATTCCAGCTCACACCTGCCAGCTGCCCTGATAGCTGCTGTAGCCGTTAAAGTGGCAGGCACCCAAAGGTGCTCTGTCACAGTGCTGTTGTACACAGCAAAGAGTCATGGTGAAAAAGTAGAGTCAAAAGGAGTTGGTAGTAATGGACTATGCAGAGAATATGCCAAATAGGACTGTGGCCAGGGTTGCAGGATATATGACTATAATTAGATCCACTGGATCTAATATATATGTAATATATGTTGATATCAGTTTGAGGCTAGGCAAAATTATGTAAAGCAGTGTGCTGATGAATATTGAAAAAAATTACAATTATTAGAATAGATATTTTGAGGATTATGCCCTAAGATTTTTTTTGATTACTTATGAAAATTCCTTTCTTCAAGGTGAACAAATCCCAGAGAAAAAGGTTTTAAATTAAAAGAAATACATCATTTATAGTTATTATAACATGCTTTAAAATAGCACTGCAGGAATTCTCCAATAACCATGTAATAGCTACAATAGGTTGTCTGATACAACCAGAAAATAAGAGACCTCCACAATATTTTATTTATATGGGTAGCAGTCCAGAAACCTACTCTCCATGTGTCAGAGTACACTTTGCTTTTCTTTCAGTCATTTAATAAAATAAGAATGTGAAACATTCTGTCATTTGTAAAATGTGAAGAAAATATATATTACTGTTGTTAATTGTGAAAACTTGGGTGCATATATGTACATAAAATATCATATATATAAATAATTGTTAACATGCACGTTGTCAAAATATGTTGGCAGAATTTTTTCATACATATGCAGTAACTCACTGCTTCCTCTCCTCTTTCTAAATATCTTCTACCTTATCTCCTCCTTTATTTTTATAGCTTCCTTTCCCTCATTTTGTATTTCTAAGTTAGTTTAGTTATTATTGCTAGTTACACTTGAAATGTATAAGGCACTTTTGAAACAGGAAGTACAAAGCACTTTTGACATATAAGGCGCTTTTGAAACAGTGGTCTTTATCCCCAGAACCTACCAAACTTTAACCTCCTGGAATGATTTATGGAAGTGTTGATCTTTACATTTTCTGAGAGAAAACAAGAAGAATTAATATGTCAAGTTAAGCACATAAGTAACTCTTGGTAGGATCAATCAAGGCACTGTGTCTTCCCAGTGCTTAGGCATATCTACTTAACTCCATGAATATGAAAGATCTCTTATTTCTGATACAAGGGAAGACAACCAGGACCCTTTGTCTATGCCATTTAGGTCTGCTGATCAGTCTAAATCTAGAATAGCATTTCTTGTCCTTACCCACTAGCAATTTTTATGTTAATGCGTGTGTCAATTCTTTTCATTTCCCTAACCCCTTTAAAAGGGAACCCAGGCACTGGGAACTTAATCCCTCTATTATTCATTACCAGTCCTCCCTTCTTGCAGGTTTCAGGTGACACATATTGAGAAATGAGACTTGTTCCTTTGTGTACTGCAATTATCCCAAGGTGCTCTTTAGTCATATATTTAGCAAACCTTACATTATGTGAGATAATAGAAGTATACATATGGAACCAATTGGAAAAAAACAAAATTTAAGGGGAAAACAGACAGTTTTAAAGCTGATCAAAAGTCTAATGAGTCTAATCCGTAACATTCAACTTAAATAGCTGCTGAAAGGCATGGACCTTTGCACTCTTGTTATTCTCAATTAATCTCTGCAGTTCTGCTATTCTTGTCATGCAAAATATACTATGTGCACAATCATGAATTTTCTGGTTTCATATTTTCATGGCCTATCATCAGGCACACTTGGGCTCTACTCTCCCAAATCCAATTAGTTGCACCTAGAGTAATCATTGTGATTGTGCTGTCAGAATACCCTTTGCTGTCATGGCAGCCAGGACAGTATTTACCCCCAAATGGGGTCTAGCCCCAAGGATACTATAAAAATGACATTGTTGGGGTTTCAGGTTTGCAGTCTGTCATGTCTTCCAGAGCTGCTTAGCTAAGTTGTATATTAATAAAACTGCATGTGTGCATGAGACAGACACACATGTCCAAATTCAGCCTTGCATTTGTAAGTTTTAATAGCTATAATAAAGATTCTGCATGCCAAATCTGTTTTCAGCCACCCCAATATTTTAAAATTCTGCTTGCAGATGCACCTGTGCAGCCTCAGCAAAGCCAGTTTCCTGTTTGGCCAACCCCAAATGTTCAGAGTGAATGAGTCAGTCCTAGAATACCCCCCAAATTGGCTTAAAACTCACAAGGATTCTTTTTTAATAATGTATTTTGGGATCTTTTTATTTGTCTCTTGGTTTTTGAGGAATCAGGGTGCACTTACTTTGCAGTCTCAAGTTATTTTCTGTAACTCTTAAAGCCAGGAACTGAAAAAAAGACAGTGAGATTTTCAAGCAATATCATAAATTCAAGAACTAAATTAAGAACACCAAAATATCATGAGATCCATCATAAAACAGTGAGTTAGTAAATACTGATATTGCACAAAAGAAACAGAGTAAGCATTGAAATATTGGGCAAATGAGTAATTTAATTGATCATTGACCAAACAATATAAAGACAATGTTTTTGAACTTCTGTAGGCTTGTATATATCCCAGTAGTGTCAGAATATGTCTGTTTGCTGCAAGTAACATTAACTTTATAAACAAAAATTCAGTTGGAGAAAATCCTGAGCCTAATGGTTAGCTGTCTGATTTAATAAATTTCTTCATGTTCACCTGCAGAGTGAATTTAGGAAAAAATAAGAAGTAAGAAAAATACAAATTCTACACATATCGTGTATAGGGAAAGTAGTGTGGATTTGCTTTCTGACACTTTGGGAGATACTCAGAGCCTGCAGCGATTGACAATATTGGGAAACTAGGACTAGTGACAGAATTTACACATAAACCAATTTAAGTGATCAGAAACTGGTTTAACAGCATAAGTTGAGGGCACATAAACCAGTTTCAAAGTGGCCAAAACTGGTTTGAGATAAACCTGGTTGAATATAGGATCAGACTTAGCTGACTGAGCTCAAACCGGTTTATGGAACTTCTGTCCCAGATCCCATCCTGGTTTAAGTTAAAGCGAGTGCCCCAGCATCCCAGCATGCTCTACAGCCCTGGGGTTAGCTGTGCTGCCTGCTCCAGCAGAGTGGGGCTGGCCCTACACCTCTTCTCCCTAAAGTTTATTCCCCCTCCCTCCCCTGTCCCACCATCATGGATTCCAGCTAGGATCTGACAGGAAGGGGCCAGACATTTCTTCACTCACTGCTCCAGCAGTGGGGCATGGCCAGCCCTGACAGTAGCCTCAAGAGAACTGCCCTGTCCCAACAGCATAGACCCAAACCGGGGTCTGCCTGGTGCTCCCCTTTCACTGCTGCAGTGGCAGTGGTGGGGGCATGGGCAGACACCAACTGGCATGGCCCCTGAGGCAAAGGAGGCAGGGAGGGGGATTTTTCCTCCCTTTATACCATCTTCCCCCCCGGGGGACCACAACTGAGGTCTGCCAGCCCCGACTGCTGCCTCCGCTGATCGCTCCCTGTGCGGGGTGAGTGGCAGAATAAGCTCCTTCCCTTCAGATGTCAGAGAGAACGGGGAAATAACTCCCCTCCTTACCCCCTCACCATGCCCCGGCCCCTGCCACTGGTGCAGTGAGGTGGGGTGCGACCCTGTCATGGTTTCCTGGAGAGCAAGCTTCTTCCTAGTGCGGGGGGCTGCACTGCAGGTGGGAGTGGGGCAGGTAGAGCTGCCATAGACTGCATGGAGTGAACAGCAGCTCTCCAAGCCCCACACAGTGCCACCACCACCGCTTGCCCCATGCAGTCTGCAGCAGTCTGAGAAGAGGGGAGAGGGGGAGGGAAGGGGCAGTGCCCTGTGTGTCAGGGATGAAAGACCTGAAATTATTTTTTCAAATAGTTACAAATCACTACATTTGTAGAAACAGCCTCTTTTGTGGATCAACTTGCAGCCAAATATATTAGAATTTTGTAGGGTAATTTCAGCAAATAATTTATCTTCTTACAGCTGTTGAAGTGCTCCAATACCAATATGAATAAATATCTGTTTATTTGGTATTTTATGTTAAATCAAAATACTAGTAGCTTATATATGCACCATGTTTTAAGCTTCAAGAAATAAGCTAAATTTATGCTCTTTTAAAAGAAATATTAAAACATGGAAAAATTTAATCTGATGTGGGTATTTCATAGCTTACACAGCTGTACAGACTGAACAAAGACAGCTGCAGGAGTAAGATTTTTTTATTATTTGTTTAGTTTGTACATATCCATAACCACATTCATGTGGACAACTGTACCTTCTACAGATAGACACCTGGTATCAAAACACGTTGCCTTGGTAAACGTTTTTGTACAGATATAGCACTTTGTTGTTTGTTGCAAGAGTAACTAGACATATGAAATCAATAAAAATATAGTATGTACACTCTCTAAGTGCATGTGTACAATGGTAAATGGGCAATCTTTCATTCTGTAATGGACAACTATGCTGTGATTTCTGAAAGTTTGATGCATAGTTTTATTTCTTAGTGTTTATAGTATTGCTATCAATAATGATGATGGATAAACAGAAGGGAGAATGTTAGTCTCATGGGAGAATATTTGAAAATCTTTTAGAATAAAGGAAGAATGGCTAAAGTTTGTAATATTTGATTATTTAATATGACATTTGGATTTATTTGTAGTTAAGGAGTTTTGATCTATATTCTTGGAGGAACTGAATTTTAGTTGCAGCCCTGCAAAAAACATGACTAAAAGAACAGGATTTAGACAACAATAAGAAAGAATTTAGAGTAACATTAAAAAAACAGAAAATAACTTTATTTACTTAATTATTCCTTTCTAATAGTATTGTCTTTAATCACATACAATAAATTGGCCAGAAGAAGATGATTTTTTCCCACTTGCATAAGAAGATGGAAAGTGTCTACAGTGTTTATATCAGAACATTTTGTGCTATTCAATGGATCATTCATAAACATCAGTGTAAAGAACAGTAAGCCACATAAGCTTCCTACCTGGGTTTTTAAGAGCAGCTTTTCTATTAATCTGAAGTGTAAAGGGCTAACATGCATAATCAGGTATTTACTTCATAAAATGTTAAGAAAATAATCATAATATCAATCACCAGTATTTTAAGCAAAGCTGGTTATAAAATGGATACTTTTTAATAAAAAATGGAAAGTTTTGAATTCATTTTATTTCCAAACAGAATGGATTTTTCACCTATATTTTCACTTTATCATTCTAATTTTAAAATGGTAGACATATTTGGAAAAGAAAAATAAAAAGCAGGAGGGAAATATGGATATTAATAATGCTACTATATTCAGTGGCAGAGGAGGAAAAGCAGAATATGAAATGTGAAATTTCAAAGTTTGAAGTTTTGATAGAAAACTGGAAAAATTTCTAGTCTGACACTTTTCATGAAAATTTACAGTTTTAGAAAAAGTCCATTTTACTTGAAAGAAAGTTTTGAATAGAAAATGTTAGCCAGTTTTCACATTAAGTTAAAATTAAATTAGTAATTGCAGCTGTGGTACCTAAAAGTGCCTACCACCATGGTATGAAAGGTCATATTTGCACAGGAAACTTACAGTAGCAAGCAACTATCCCCTCGAGCCTAAATGAAAGCAGCATAGCTGTGGCCATGTGGCACTTTGGGTGGTTCCATTAACATTGCTGAGTATCAAGGCCAGTTAGACTGCCCCAAGCTAATTAGTTTACCTATGATTTCGTGCAGATGTGGCTACACTCCTTCCAGGTCTCCAAAAGCAACATTGTACTACTGCCAGGGACATTAAAAGTACATGCAGACATCACACTTAGATGAGCCTAACTAGGGTTAGTTCAATGTAAATGCTGATTTGTACAAATATTCAACAAGGTTAGACTGGACAAATAATGGCAGGCACAATCTAACTTAGTTCACGTGAGGGGCGACCTAAGATTATATCGGGTTTATATACTGAACATGTATTCAAAGCGCAGCTTCAGGACTGGCAAAGCCCAGCCAATCGCCTTAACTTTGAGGCTGCATTTTCCTACCCTCACACCACAGGCTAACTAGGCTCTCTTTAGCCCCCCACCTCTCCACCCTGCTCAGATGGAAAACCTGCAGACCCATGAACCACCCCTCTCCATGGGCTCACCAGCCACCCTGATCTGCTATACCCCCTGAACCCGCTAACTCCCTTCCCACCACAGACCTGCTAGTCCCCACACTCCAACTTACTTAGATCACCTTCCCAGCATGGCTCCCAGCACCAGCAAATGTGTGCATAAGTGGGACCCCACCTACAGTCCCACAGCTTAAAGTAAGATGCCTGATTGTAGATACTGTGAACACGTACATGTGGCCCATCAAATGTGCACGTGTTCGAAATGCAGCCCTGGGGCTGGGAAAGCCGAGATGTTCTTCTCAGTCCCAGCTCCAGGGCTGCACTTTTTCTACCCTCAACCCCCACCCCAACTGGGCTACTTTTAGAGCCATGGCCAACCCCACCTCCAAATGAACAACAAGCCCTCCCAATTCCACCAAACCCCCATGGACCCACTGGTCCTCCCCCAATCCTGCCACACCCCATGGATCCACTAGCCCCACAGATCCTGCCTTTCCCTCCCTGCACCTCAGCTTACTTAGATTGCGTACCTGGTACTGGTGAATATGCATGTAAGTTGGAAACTGATCTATGATCATGCCACTTCAAGTAAACCTCAAGATTGTAGAGTGGCTTCCACAAATATGTGCATGTTCCCTAAATTTACCATATAGATGTCACTTAAGTATTGTAGTTCGCTGGGGAGGAAGACTCTAAAATACAGCAGTCTGAAATGAAAGAGGTAATCAGTAGATAAGTATTGGCATGCCTGTTCTGGTGCAAATTTTATAAAATATACTAGCTAATTGTCCGTCAAAAATGACAGCGGGGGAGTGGGCAGGGATGGAGCCTCATGCCCCCCCCATCTGGGCCCACTCCCCACTTCCCTCCTGCTGCTTGGGGTCTGGGCCCATTCCCCCCTTCACTGCCACAGTGCTGTGGGGAGGGGAAGAGCAGGTCCAGGACCAATGTGGGGGATGAGCAGGCCCAAGGGTGGGGAGAAGACAGACCGTGGCGATGGGGGGGGCTGCAGGCCCAGGTCAACCTGGCAGTGGCAGGGAGATGGGAGGAGCGGGGGAGGGGTTCATGTGGGGAAGGCAGGGTGGGGAAGGAGTGGGCTGAGGCCCAAGGCAGGGAGGAGGCCTGCTTCTCCACTCCCCCACTGCTACTGTATCAGGCTGCATCAGGCTGGGCCTGCTGCTCCCCCCACCATAGCAGTGGGCCTGGGCCATGTCTGGCTAGGCCTGCTGCTCCCCCCCCCAATTGGGCCTTGGCCCTCTCCTTCCCTACCCCTATTCCTGCTACCATGGTGCACCCACTCCTTCCCCCCCACGTCAGGCCCACTCCTCCCCTGACCACCACCGAGTCAGCCCTGCAGGCAGCGATGACAGAAGAGGGGAGGGATGGGCTGAAGCCAATGCCAGTGGCCTCAGCCCCCCTCAGTGTCCCAACCTTGCTCACCCCCCTATGCCGTGCTGCTGCTGTCACTTCCAAGGAGCAAGATGGGGGGCGAGGCCAGCTCTGGTGGCCTTGCTCCCCTCCTCTCCGCTCCATCATCGCCACCTGCAAGGAGCAACGCTGGCCTCGCCCCCCCCCCATTCCATCCGCTCCATTGCCATCACCACCACAGAGCAGGGATGGGGGACAAGGCCAGCACAGTTGGCCTTGCCCCCTTGCTCCATCCCCTATGTCCCCACCACCTGTCTGAATGCTTCTTTGCACTCTGATTGGCTAAGACAGATTAAGGCTTTTATAATATTAGAATTTGACTTGTGGAAGCAGTTAGGGGCTATAGTTCTCATGCTTTACACAATGCAGCAGAGAGAAGGTGGCCCTCCCCTCCCAAGGAGTATACGATTTAACCCTTAATGTGAATACAGGTAAAACTGCTCTTTACACCAATGAATATTACCCCCACTTGAAAGAAGAATAAATTGGTCCAGATAGCCTTATATACTCCCTAAACAAAAGGTTTGCACTGTTGCAGCTGCATAGTCATCTGTGCTTGAAAACAGGGCAAATCCTCAGTTTAGACAAGGCCCTGGCATACAATCTGAATCTTTAATGACTGAAATGTTTGTTTTGCATCTATTAAGTTATTTTTAAATTATTCTCATAATTAAATGTGGTTACCAATTATAAGAGTGCTGATCAAGTGATTGTGTGCTGCATACGGAATGTATAATACATTTGGTCATTAAGAAAGCAAGCTCTTTACTTCCATGTAAAAACAAGTCCACTATGCTTTTGAGTATAGTGATTATATTCCTTTAATTTATGGATGTATGTCTCAGTTATGTTAAATGTGATTGGAAAAGGGATTTGGGTAATGATCCACCATATCTCTGGAATGATCCAGTATATCTCCAGGGAACCGGAGTTACTTTGTGTATGATGAGACATGCAAATACAGTATTAAGAGTAGCATGACTTTTGAAGAGAAAGGCGTTCTCTACACTTGAGATTTAGTGTCTGCTTAACAGTGTGGCTTTTCATCCTCTTCGCATCCTTTTGTTTCATCTGAAAAAATGAAGGGGTAATACTTTCTTTATCAGGATGTTGTGGGCAGTGGAGAGTGTTTCAAAATTAATCTTTTAATAAATGTTCAGCCTTGGTCAATGTTTTTTAACATGATTAGAAGATGAATATTTGGAAGGAGATGCCAGGTCTTATCTATTGCTAATCAGTCTCCACCTTCTGGTCTGTTTATTGGCAATCTTACATGAATTCAGAGAGTGTGAGTCTGCATGTCTTTTAGTCCATCCATTAGTACTTTCCCATACATCCATACTCAAAAGCTAAATCTTTCTAAGGTTAATTACCTCCTGTTTCCACAAATTGGACCTATGGCAATCCCCTCCAGGAATAATTTTTAGATATCATGGTAGACTGCAGAGTTAGCATGTTTCTAGATGTTTCTAGTCAATGAAGGTTACTTATCACATTTCCCATTTTTGCTAAACCCCTTTAAATTATTTGCTGTTGTCAATGCTTAGTATACAATGTAAATGTAATTATATTTGGGCCAACAGCACTAGCAGAAGTTTATTGGAAATTTGGCCTCTTTTATCTTTCAGAAGCAAAAATATCAATGGTTTCACAATGTAAGTATTTGCAGTAGAAATCAAAAACCCTTGTGATTGTAAACTAAAACTGCTGACACAAAAGGAGTCTTCCTGCCAAATTTAATGGCCCTCTGAAGCTTGGAGGCACCAGAGGTTCTCATTAAAATAGTTTTTGCAATTTTTTTCAGTAGGGGTGAACATTTTTGTTCATCTCATTCTTAGAAGAGGCAGCACCATGTTTGCTGTAATTTTCTGGAAAAAAAAATCAGGCTCAGGTAGACACCTGGTATGGGAAATTTAGTCTGAATGGTTAAACTTATAAGCACCTGAAGATAAGGACTATAGTAGGGTTGGAGTGATTTTTTGGTGCATATTTAATAAAAGTAAGTGTCCTTTTTGCAAGTACTTTTTCAAAATCCTTGCTGACAGTACTAACTTGACAATATATAAAGTAGCATTGATATGTTTCATGAGGTTATGAAGCTGATTTGGAATGTTTTATTGCTAGCATCTTGCTGCAATATATAGTCTATTATTATAGATGTAATAGAATCAGTAATTGTTCTATCAGCAATTCATCTGCTAATTTAACTTCAATCAAATACCGCTTTGAGCTATTCACCATTTGTCCAAATACTACAATTTCATTGCTCATTTATTTTTAACATTCATATTATGTTTTGCAGGTGTAAAATTCTTCATAAAATTATTAATGCAAATAATGACTATAAATGAGTATTAAGACAGTGCTTCTAATTGTGCTCATTTGGCAGTACCTGTGCTTGGTAACTTAACTAAAAGGTACACTGTGTCCTGTAACAGTATGATGTGGTACTGAGACAATGGAATGGGAATGTGAAGAGAAGGTTTAAATTTTCAAAGTGCCTAAGGGACAGATACTATTCCATCTTGCCTCAAATCCTAAAAAACAAAAAGGCAGTAGATGGGTGGATCACTCTTCTCCTTGCTGCTTTTTGTGACTTAGTCTTATGGCTAAAATGGAGGCATGTTTCCAAGGTAGACATGCTAACAGTATTCAGGGGGCTCAATCCAGGCGAAATCGGATCTCATTTAAGTGCCTGATATGTGGAATAGACCGAAGTCCTATTTCCATAAATGAACTGGGCACACAGATG
Source organism: Gavialis gangeticus (assembly GCF_001723915.1). Taxonomy (NCBI): domain Eukaryota; kingdom Metazoa; phylum Chordata; order Crocodylia; family Gavialidae; genus Gavialis; species Gavialis gangeticus. Next base: position 62,723,618 of record NW_017729029.1, on the reverse strand, counting down.
CTTTAGGGTAAGGCTTAGAAGACTTACTTTTCTCTAGGAAAAAGACAGATGATGATAATGATGATGGCAGCATGTTCTGGTCTTATGAAGTACTTTTCATAATGTAGATCAAGGAAAGAAAACTAACTATCAACCTGGAAAATTAGTGCAAAAATCACATCAACATACATTTTGTTCTTTTAAGTTTTTACAGGTAACAAAAGCAGTAATTGGGTTATATGTTCATTTTAGTCAAGAAAGATTTTATTTTTCTTTCCTTTTTTAGAAGTTGTTCTTGTAGAGGGTTTTTGGGTTTGTTTGTTTTTGTGGGGTTTTTTTAACCGAACTGACCTTGATGCCAATTTACTTCTAATAAATATTATTGACAGAATGAACTGACTTTTGGTGGTAAAGTAGAGCACTTGAGACTTAGAATAGACACAGGCACATTTTCGCAGCTGTGTTTTGCATGACATCTGGACTGCATCCATATAACCAGCTGTAATGTAAATGGAATAAAAGAAGGCAAGGGCAGATGAGAAGGATTCCAGTGGATTGTGTCATCAAACTACTGTGGCTAGTCTAAACATTCAGGTATTGACAGTGAAACAGTTCTATGAATTAGAAGCTCTACTTTTGAAATTTTTAATAAGTATAACATGTTGACTTGAAAAAAACCCTGTAGTGTTTCATACATGCACCTCATAAACCAATAAAATCTAATTTTATTTTATTTAAGGTTAAAACTGTCTAATTAACATACATTTATTTCATTATGTCTGCTTTACCAGTCTTATTTAGCTTTGGATGATAATATATGTGATAAATATATTTTTTGCTTTGATTCATTGAGAATAAATACTGTTGTATTAAAAATGCTGGATTGCTCTACATTAATAATCTTTTTTCCTCAATAGTAGCTGGAAGTATAAGGCCTTATAAAATGCCATTATTAAAATATAGAAGTACAGTTAATACTAACCACATGTATACTTGGCTTCCTTACTCCTGTTGGTCAAGATTTAAGTAGTTTTTTGTTCTCTAAGGCTAGGGACAGACATTCAAAAAGCCCAAGCCTGAATTGATTCAATCTTTGCAGGTTAATCTAATCTGCATAGATTGAATCAATTTACAAGTGAATAGACATTCACTTTTGATTCCAAAAATGCAGGCAAATGCCTGCAGTGGCTCAGGCTAGAAGCTGGTGGGGGATGCTAGAACAAGCCCTGGGCTTCAGGGAAGCTGTGCTGGGGGCTAATCCTGGAGCCAGATCATGGAGTGTGGGCTAATAATGGAGCCTGACTTACCACTGCCTCCTGCTGTGCTGAGACCCAGCCTGGGGCAGCCCTAGGAGGTGGGGGGTCAGTACCCACCACATTCTGCCTCCTGCTTCCAGCCCTGTGTGGGGTCATAGTTTGCAGGTGGACTGCAGCTGGAGCATGGCTCCCTACCTGCTTCCATCTCCTGGCAGCAGAAGGGGTGCAAACTGTTGTGGTGAGTGGAGGTGAGGCATCTGTCACCTACCACCTACTCATGGCATCACTGAGCATGCAGGGCAAGCTACCATGGGACAGGGGTATGGGCAGCAGAGTAGGGAGGCAATGGACTACTGAAGCCTGCTCTGGCCCAGCCCAGAAGGCCAGGGGCATGGGCAGCAACTGGCCCACAGCAGCCTGCCCCAAGCACCCAGCGCCACCATGAGCAGGCGGCAGGTGACAGGTGTTCCAACTCTGCCTGCCATGATGGTTTGCTCCAGTGCTATTGCCAGGAGGGGGAGGGGGGCAAGGAGCCATGCTCCAGCTGCAGTCTGCCTGCAAACCACAACCCCCTGCACAGGGCTGGAGGCAGGAGGCAGTGAGGAGTGGGTGCTGCCCTCTCCCCACTATGGCCTCCCCAGCCTGGACTGCACTGCTGCAGCAGGAGGCAGCAGTAAGTTGGACTCCATGATTAGCCCTGGCCCCAGGTACATTCCCTCTCCAAGCCTGCAGCCAGGTCACATCCTGCTCCCCTACTCTCTCCCTGTGGCTGAACCCTCCTTGGCATCGGGCACCACTCACTACTCCTCTGAGGGACTCTGCCTAGGCACTGCAGCACAGACCATAGCCTGAGGGGATCCTCAATGTGGAACAGAGCCAGCACCCATGCTGTCGGTGCCCATGCCACTGCTGCCTGCCCCCTCTTCCCCTCAGGCTCCCAGCATCTGGCTGCTGTGGCCCCAGGTGCACAAGCGGAGCTTGTCTATGCCCACATTGTGCTGCCCCTGCAATGAGGGGAATAAACGCCCCCTTCCCCTCAGGCTGCCAGGGTCTGGTCATGCTTCCACTCCTGCTGCTGCTGCTGCTAGAGCAGCAAGAGGGGATGGGGAGAGATGGGGGTGCCTGGCAAGGGCTGCTGCCCCCCTTCCAGGCAGACCTGGCTACACTTCAGAGCAGGGTTTTGCACCCCCACCCCTTTCTCAACCAGCCAGAGCAGTGATATTATTCTGGCTAGGGAAGAGAGAGATAGGGCCAGCCCTGCTTGGCTGGAACAGACAGCCCAGCCCAGGTCTGCAAAGCATGCTGGGATGCTGGAGGACTCTGTTTTAACTTAAACCAGGAAGGGGTCTGTGACATGAGTTCCATAAACCAGTCTGATCTCAATCAATTAAGTCAGATACTACATTCAGCCAGGTTTATCTCAAACCAGTTTGGGACATTTTGAAACTGGTTTATGTGCACTGAACTTATGTTCTGTTACAGGTTTAAACCAGTTTCTGATCACTTAAACTGGTTTATGTTTAACTTCTGTCCCTAGCCCAGTTGTGGGAGGTCATTAGGTTGAAAAGTAAGAATCAAGTTAAACGTGCTGAAGTACTTTGATGGGTCAGGTGATAGCACTCCATATCTTACAGGACTGGATGATAATGATGGGTAGATACAACAGATGATTATTTGATGTGCTAGCCACATACTTTTCCTTGTAATATCTTCTACTGATGTCCATATTCCAGTTCCTGCCTTGCTATGCAATAGATACGCTATTAATCTGATTAAAGGCAGAATCTGAATTAGTATTACTGAAATTAATGGTGTTACTCTGAGTTGGTCATCTTAACTTTTTCCTCTTTTAGAGTTACTGTAGATGTTTATAGTGTTCCAGCTTCTGGAGATGAGTTAAACTATTTTCAGAAACTTTTGTTACATTGAGAAGTCATGTGACTGGTAGCTCTTGAATTTGTTGAATATTTCTCTTGGATGGCTTTCAATAGAATCATCAGAAGTAATAGTGCTACTGCAGCTGACATCTTAAAGTAGGAAATGTGGCTGGATGTAACCACTGAAATACCTTTTGGTGGGATATTGTTGTAGTGAAACCATTTAGGCAGATATTATGAATATATGTGTGGTAGCTGCTGATTTGCTTATCCTGGTAACCTTAACTTACTCCTTATTCCTCAAAGCATATGTTCAAAACATATTGCATACATACATTTACTTTAACCTAATTGATTTTATTTTGGCTATATGCATGTATGTGCAACATAAACAATATAAAAATAACTTTTACCACTTAGTAATTGAAAAAAATATTTACAGAGCTAACAACTGTGTCCTTCCAGCTAGGGAAGGGGTTGAGTTACTGGGTTTGGATCTCCACTGCTTTATGAGCGATGTCATAATTTGCATCTCTATAAAGTATTGCCCTTCTGATTTATTAATGGTTTACAGAAACTTAGCCCCAGACTGATGACTGTACAAGGTACACACAGTGGAAAATGAGGTCTCCTGGATTACTGGCAGTTTAATTCTATTCCTCACTGGAGAGGAAGATGCACATTATTGCACATTTACTTATGTTTGAATTTTAAAAGGCAGTACAGGGGGAAGCAGGTGATGCTGTAAATGGGTAAAGCAGGTTTATAGCAGTCTGCAGGATGTAGCAGAAAATTAAATGAGAACTGTTTTTCCAACTATTGGGGGTGGGGGAAAGTTTAATATGAATAATTGCCAAAATAAAGAAAGAAATTGTGCCTCTGGTCCCATTATTAATATGCAACATTTTTCTTACAAAGGTTACATTGTTTCCACTGGGTCTTTGCCTAACATTTCCCTAGATTAATCTCTAAAAGTAATAAGGATAATAACCAATATTGGATGAAGTGCAAATGCAGACCCTCATGGAAATTTTCAGTCTCCCAAATGATATTCTATCAATATTGCATGTGACTCAAATATTTGAGGTAAATTCATTCTGCAGGCTATCTTCACACGATTAAGTACCAGTGTTCTAAGTTATCAGGACATTTTTTTCAGTCACATCCTCTGTCTCAGTTGTTCACTCTGTAGTTGCAAATGGAACTTTCTGTTTTCTAAAGATGCTTGTTCAATATGAAAAAGACAAATTCAGGATACAAAAGGAGAAAATATTCAGAAAACTGGCAGAAGTTTGGCAGCATGTTCAGTATCACCAGGAAAAGAGGAAATGCTGTGAAATACCAGTTGTTCATGTGCCTTCTAACTTCAGATGTGCAGGGAAAAATACAAATGGTTGGGAGGAAGTGGGACTATTCTACTAGCAGCCCTGGCCCTACTTGTGCAGACTAACTTGCTTCCACAGCCCCTTCCTGGCCTGTCAGCTTATGGTAAGTGATTTTGCAAACCGAACTAAAATTTACTGATGCTCAGAGCTGCAATAAGTTCCAGTGAATCACTCAGTTGAAAAACTACAATGAACTGCTTTTAATGTGGCCCATATAAACCTTAACTCATTCCTGATAGAAGCAACTTTCAGAACCCTATAGCAGATGGTTGCCCATGTCTCTGCTCTCAAATAGGACATGTAAACAGCTTTCCCCAAATCAGCTGAAATATGCCTCAGCTGGGCTTTTGGGAAGGAGCTACAGCAGCTGCTCCAAGTCATGGTGGCTGCTATGGTGGCTGCATTGCATGATGGCAGATAGTGACTCTTCTTATCCTCTTGCTGCTTTCTTCTGCCCACCCCCATCCTGGAGAGAAGAAACAGCTAGCAATACAAGATTTTCCAAATCCCCATCTACAGTCATAGTTTAACCCCCAATATCTACATGTCCACATTTCTCAAGCATTAGATCAGAACGTTTATTTCAAAGTTACTGGGACATTTTTTAAAGCAAATACTCTTCCACTCCCTGTTTTCGCATCATCTCCATATGTTTCATCTACCACAGTCACCTGGCTGTGTGCAGCCCCATGCCCTTATCTGGTGACTGCTTGGAACAGTAAAAAACTCCTACGCTAACTTACAACATTCCTGGTCATAACTGGATTGGAGAGGATCAGCTTTAAATTAATCTGAGCTGAGAAAGTTTATGGCTTTGTCTGGTGACAGTGAATTTCAGACAGGCAATTCTGAGTGACTTTGATTCTGAGTGTGATTATAGTATACTCTCACCAGCTCTCCATCTGTGTTACAATTTGAGGTTATAAGTAGCTTTTACTGTTAATGCCAGAAAGATCCCATAAGAATAATTAAGCAAAGAGGCCACAAAAAAAAAGCATAGATGATTAAGGCAACAAAACCCCAGTCCATAAGGAGATAGAATTATCTTAGAAAGAGATTAATTATCACTCTAAATTATATTTCCCTCTAGATCAATGTTTTAACAAAACAGGATGAGACTAGAATGTGAATAAGGGCAGTATGCATTCAAATAGGAGAACTACCTAATGTTAATTGTCAAATGTACATCAGCTCCTACTGGGGGGGCAATTTTCATATTAAAATGAAATCTGTTGCGTTTCCTGTTTGTTTGTATCATAGACCTGTTGCCATTCATTTTGCTAGCTTTCCCTAACAAAAAAAAGACATTTATTTGAAAACATTTTAAAAAATCTTTTTTTGACAGGATATTTATGTCCATGACCTTTAAATTAACCATTTCAGTAATCCAGGATTCACAATCTTGTGTTATTTAGAATAGAGGATCTAATTTTATATTGGTAAATATTTTCTAAGTTGACCAGGTTGATAAGTAAGTATGTTGATGTGAACCTGCAGGCTTAACTACTGTAACTAAATGAAACTGGTGATACTGGGAATACGACTAGCTAAGTCTAAGTGGAGTAGAATGAATCTCCTGACCAACTGTATGTGGCAGAATACATTTCAAGCAGCCCTAAGTAATTTAGTGATCAATAAATAAATGTTTACATAAATGCTATGTTTCATACTAAAGAAGTGTGAAAGCCAATGTGACAGAGTGGAAGTGTTCATATAGATAAAATTAATTGTGTGTATAAGTAATTGGCAATATTGGATGAATCAAGCCGTCATGAAAGTTCTATATAAGTTCATCCTCTTAAATAATCTATTTTGAGCAGGCGTTCATAATCTTTTTCTGACTATGGACCATCCCTTGCAACCTGGACAGTGCCACAGACTGCCCATTCCCTGCTGCACCTGAGTTCTTGCTCTGCGCAGAGGAGCAGATTTCCTACCTTTGCTCCTCCGTGCAACCTTCTCTGAAAGATGCGACAAAAGACTATTGAGAGCCACTAAATTAGTGGACACTGCAGTGTTGAGGGAAGAGAGCTGCCCTCTGCATGAAACAGCTCCCTGCACAAAGTTAGGATCACACAGAGTTCTTTGTAGGAACAGGCATCAAGAGGGTTGACTGGCTGCTGGTAAAATGCAGAACATGGAATCTGGACTCAATCAGATGGCTAAACTATAACAGGGGATCAGACCACATCCAGTCTTTTGGAGGGCTGGAGTGCCCTGCGGGCCATAGGTTGCCAACCCCTGATTATTCCATTATCCTGTCATCCTGTTATTTAAGTCGTTACTCCTAGATTCGTACAATAGGGACGAGAATAATCAGTGAAAAGGGAGTGCTCCTTCTGTATTAGAAATATGCTGTAACAAAAATAAGATTTTTACAAGAGCATGATTTAGCTTCTTTGCTCCGATATCATCATTGTGCTATACTTCATTCTTGAAATATGTTATAATACAAAAGCACTTTAAAAAAAATTACTTCCCTCAAGTAGCTTTTAGCTGCAGAGTTGTTGCCCCCATATTCAGCTTTAGACAGGAGACAGACAACATTTGGCATGCAGCACTTCATATTTCTTTCCAGTAGCCAGGCTTTGATGTGCAGATAATACCTTACTTTAATGTGGCACATTAAAATCTTTACTTGAATCCTTCAGCTTTAAACAGCTGCCATAATACTTTGGATTTTCTTTTCTTTTATATTATGCAAGATTTTTCATAAAATTGACTTTGACTAAGGTGCTCAGGAAACTTTAAGAAATTATTTTGGGAATCTAAATGGGAAGTGTACATAATAATAGCTTTTGAATCTTCTTAAACTTTTTGAAATGTACAGAATTATTTTTTGATGCACTGCTATGCTGGACTGTGTAAACAAAATAAGAAGCCATAAAGTTTACTAGGTCCTAAGAACTCTGTACTAATGAACTAACAGATCTTAGATATACATCCTTTCTTTTTGTCAACTGCCAAGTATTCAACATATTTACCTGCAGCTATTGTAGACAATTTATCACTAGGCAGTTCAAACTCCCTGTTAATTTTGGTATTAGATTAAATTATAAATCTATTATCATTATATCTCTAAATTCCACAAAGGTATCAGCTTGAAGGATTAGTGTTCGTATCCTATTTGTTTGCAGTTGAACTGGTACATTTTTCATCTGTCAAAATTGAAATGATAGCTAAATGCCTCCTTTTTGGAACACATTGGAAATCTTAAGCATAAGGTCATAAAGTGTAGAACAAGTTATGATGCTAATTCTGGACCCATGAATGACTTCTTGTCATACCATGCAAACGAGTTTTGTCTTATGATTACAAGTCCATGTTCATTGATGGAGAAGAGAGCTAATCTTCTGTTATCCATACATTGAGATGCCCTAATAGTTTGAGACATCTCTTATTAGGCCCAAAAATACATACCACAAAATTATTATTAATTTTAAGAAAGCTACCCTTGAAACATATTGGTTCCAGATCTACCTATTATTGATTGACCAAAATTTTTTTAATTTGATTTATTTTGGCAAATACAATGCAATCATGTGACTCAGCACGGCTGGACCCAAAGCTCTGGTCTAAGGTCAGGCAAGGCAGTGCTGAATCAGGTCTTTTTACTAAAACTGGGATATCTTTGTTAAAAAAACAATAGGACCTACACCTGTTAGGATATTTTCTTTGACTGCTTGCTAGCACCCAAAACACGAGTAAAAAATGTAACAGAATCTCCAACATTTGTTGATATAAGAGGATGCAGAGGCCAAAGGTGTGAATATACTTGGTGTTTTGAGTGGGAGGTATCCTGGCACAGTTGATTTGCTTCATTGGCATCTACTGATGTCACTGGAGCTGTTGCCCCCACAGGGCTGGGCCCCTACTGCTCTTGGAGCTTCAGGGGCCTGAGCCTGTGAGACAATGGCTGTGGGTGTTGTACCCTGACTTGGATTATGGTGATTTGATATGCACACTGTGGGAAGGGTTCCTCCTTTTTGAGTTTGCAGACTGTGTCCCAAATCAGGGTGTGACAATGAGAAGCACGTGCTCAGGGAATTCCTGTACAGTAGGATTGCCAGGGCAGCAGGCTGGAGCCCCTGAAGTCTCAGAAGTCCTTGCCCAGGGCATCTAGAGAGCATGGGCAGTCCTAGCTGCCTGTGTCCACCTGCCATAAGCTAACAGGTGTTAGCTGCAAAAATATGACACAGGTTAGGAACTGTTGTGCTCACCAATTTGTGCATTTGTAGTGACAAATGGCTAAGATGTCTTATTCATTCAGGTTTTATGCCACCCTTAAAATGTTTACGATGGCAGAAAAGCGATGCCTGTTTGCAGCCTAAGGCTATAATAATACTAATAAAAACATTGTCACTCTCCCTGGAGAAGGAAGTACCCCTCTGAACCTCCTTTCAGAGTTGCTTCCTGATTTAGGCAGAAGGTAAGGAAAGGGACATCACAGAGATTAATTTGTTAAGTCTCTTGAGTTCAATTTCATAACATTTCATAGATTTCATAGACATTGGGGCTGGAAGGGACCTCGGAAGATCGAGTCCAGCCCCGTGCCCAAAGGGCAGGAAGTCAGCTGGGGTCATAGGATCCCAGCAAGATAAGCATCCAATTTGCTCTTGAAGGTGTTCAATGTAGGTGCTTGAACCACCTCCGATGGCAGGCTGTTCCAGACCTTGGGAGTTCGGCAGTAAAGAAATTCTTCCTTATGTCCAGCCTGAAACGGTCTTGTAGTAGTTTATGACCGTTCGACCTTGTCATCCCTTGGGGCGCTCCAGTGAACAAACGTTCCCCCAGATCCTGGTGGTCACCCCTGATAAACTTATAGGTGGCCATCAGATCACCCCTGAGCCTGCACTTTTCCAGGCT
>NW_017729029.1:62713636-62713845 GCF_001723915.1 Gavialis gangeticus | reverse complement strand
AGCATAGGATAATGGTCTGTGGGCTGGAGGAGCTTTGGGATCTTCTTCACAATGTCCCGGATTCGGGCCCCTGGGAAGCAGCGGACTTCCCGGACTAAGGGTTTGGGGAAGCAGATTGCCGCCTCAGTCCCCCTCAGGATGGAGTCTCCCACAACAAACACCTTACGTTTTGTCTTGGGGAGAGCGGGGGCAGTAGCTGCAGTTGAGCC
>NW_017729029.1:62705587-62713364 GCF_001723915.1 Gavialis gangeticus | reverse complement strand
TTGTCCTGGAGGGAGACGGTGGTCTACCCTCCAGCTCCCGGGGGAGAAGGGCCTGGTAGTAGAAGTCGATCTCCTGCTCACAGTCCCTGATGGTACACAGTCTCTGGACTGTGGCCTGGAGCTCCTCCAGCTGGCGTACCAGAGACCCCAAAAGGGATCAGACCCCACACAGGGAGGTGGCCATGCTCCCAGGCCCCAGAGCCTGAAAAAGGGACAGACAGCCCCCGTAGCCAAGAGCCATCTGCGTGGAGCCTGGAATCATAAGCTCTGTCTGGGTGGTGGTCTCTGAGGTGCCCAAGAGGACCCTCGGGGTGCGACGTGTGCCCATCTGTGTCATGCCTCTGGTAGGCTGGCTGTGGCTGGGACTGTCTACCCTGGGGGGTTCGCAGGCAGGGTCTCGGGCCCTCCCGCGCCCCGTCCTGCACGAACTCCGTGCTAACTCACGCACTGGCAGGCAAGCACACCTGTTTGCGAAGCCTGGTCACGTGGCTCCTGTCATGTGGCTCCCTGGGGGGCTGGGCTTAACCCAGCCCAGCTCCATGCAGCTGCCTCCTCCCACTCAGTGAGGGGTTAACCCCTTCCCACCATGGGCCCCACTTGCCTCCGGCTGTGCTGGAGGTCAGCGGGGGGCTCCGGAGCTGCTGGGAGGTGTCTGGGGGGTTTCGGGGGAGCAGGGACGCAGTGGGTTTTCACTGAGTTAGCAATCCTTTCTATCAAGAAGGAGCTACACTTTTAGGATCTGTTTAAATTTCTAAGAAAGATCCCAGGCACTACAGTAACTCTGTGACACAGTCTAAGTTCACAAATGGGAATACCTCCAGCCTATTTTTAGACTATTGTGTATCTGTTAAAATTCTTCCACCTTAATACATTTTGCCACCGTGCATATTTGTATAAATGATGTAATGGTATTATGTAATGTCCTTGTCTCAGTTTATATTCCAGGAATCAGTTTTAATAAGATGGAAACTGAGATCTTCTGTAACTGTTTATATCCTTTTTTACAGTTGATAATTGATATGTAGTTTAGTCTATCTGAATTTGGGAGTGTTGCATGATAAAATGGTTTGCCAAAGCATTTTGATATTCTCTGGAATTAAAAGTATGCTATTTATATTCTTCTTCACTATCTTTATGGGGGTATTTCTTCTACACCTCCTGTTGTGAATATTTCACTGCCTAGAAACAAAAGGTTTGATAACCCTGGGACTTTTCTCATAACTAGAGCAGCTGTAGATGTTACTTATCCCCATGTTTAAATTATTTGACTCAGGCTAGAGATAGAAATTACACATAAACTGGTATAAGTGATCGGAAACTGGTTCAAATCTTTAACACTACAGAAGTTCAGTGCACATAAACCGCCTTCAAAATGGATGAAACTGGTTAAAGATAAACCTGGATGGATGTAGTATTAGACTAAAATTTATTTAGATTAAATTGGTTTATTAAACTTCTGTCCCAGATCCCCCCTAGATTCAAGTCAACTCAGTTCCTAATATTCCAGGATGCTTTGAACTTCCCCTACAACCACCCCATTAGAGGGACGGGCCAGGCTTGGTTTAAGTTGTCTGCTCCAGCCGAGCAGGGAGGCGCTTTGGTTTCTGGCCTGCATCACTGCAGGTATGTGGCTGCATTTCTAGAATCAAAAGTAATTTCTAGAATCTGTTCACTTGCTTTTCAGTTCACTATACGCAGTTTAGACTAAACTTGCGAGATTGAATCAATTCAGCCCTGGATTTTTTGCCTGTCTGTACTTAGCCTCAGTGTTTAAATACCCCATCACAATGAGTTCCATAGAGGAATGTTACTATTGCTCAAAGTAATAACTTTTTTCCATTCTATTTTAAGTTCATTATCTAACTTTATACAGCACCCTTTTATTCTTGAAGGATGGGAAAGTAGAAGGAGATCTCAGATACTGGTTCAGTAGTTTTATTTTCTATACTTATCCCCTCTTAATTCTTCTTCAGTTTAAGGCTATGTTTATACTGCATTTAGGAGGTAAGATACCAGCACAAGAAACATGCTAGCAGTAATTTTAATCTAGTTATTATATGCATTATAGTTACAATAGCAAAGATTTCAATGTGAGCCACATATGCATACCAGGGACTACTTACTTGGTCTAAAACCAGTACTGTCATGGCTCCACTCTTATTGGTACCTTTCCTAACTACATTAAAGCCAAGTTAAGTATGCCTACATATGCTGCTATAACTCTTTGAATTGCAGTGTAGATAAATGCTGAAGTTTCTAAATTTTTCCCCTTTAATCTCTCTTCATACATTATTTCCCTCATTGTAATTTTCTGATTCAAAATTGTTAACTATCCCTCAAAAGTTATGTTGTGTGGTTAAAATGTAGTTAGTGTTTTTCAAAAATTGTCTGTTTCGGATATCACTGTCTTTTTTAATCTTTAACTATAATGATGAACCCCAGAAATGAAATGTTTTGGAAAATCTAAACACCCTTGGAGACTAATCATTATAATATTATACTATGAATGATAAAAAAGAGAAGGACTAGCATTGGTGCAGGTTGGGATTATATCATTATCCTTTTTGTGCTGAACATGAATAAGATTATATTTTCAATCTGAATAGTACCTGAAATAGGCCACCATGTTTTATCTGTAGTTATTGTATATGGATATTTATAGATGAAATGGGGGCCCTAAATTGGAGCAGTGGGTTTTTAAAAACACCAATTCAATTTAGGGCCCTTTAAGCCCCTGTGTCATGCATACACTCGAACTTACCTACCTCTTCGGCGCCAGGGAGGGGAGGGTGAGCTGCTGGTGGGTACAGCGGTCTCAGGCTGCGAGGGTGGAAGGGCTGGTGTTTCCCTCCACAGCAGCAGTACTCCCTCCCTCCGTCCCCCAGGCAGCACCGGCCCACAGGCACCTGGCTTAGGCAGTCCCAGGGGAGACCGCAGGTAAAGGCTTACTGCTTTCTTTAAAATCAGGCTTACTACATTTTTTTTTCTTGGGAACAGCCTGCCTTCCTGGCCTGCTGACAGGCTGCCTGCATAGGCTTCCTGCAGAGCCCCTAAGCTGCAGGGAGCCCAGTGGTTTGCTCCGTGGCTGCAGGGCAGCGAACTAAAACTCCTTGGAGTTTTAGTTTGCTGTGCTCCAAGTCATTTAAGGCACATTATGCCACTGAATTTGTTACAGTGGCTGGAATTACTGCACAAAACACTGCTGACACATGCAAACAACAATACCATTAAAGCAGTGCAAAAGCATTTAACCCACTTTAAAGTGCTGTGCACACATGCCCCTCGTTTCATGTACACATGGCCTGTTATTCATAGAATCTGTATATTCAGGTATAACTCACAGAGCACATTGGTAAGCTTCTGACATGTATATACTAATACCCCATTCTTAACCAATGTTGTATGTTAGAAATTGACCTCTATGATAAAAATGGCATAGGAAAACTAACCCCTCCTTTATAACCATTTCTAGTTTTATAGCAAGACAGAACATTGATTAGGTCCAGATCTTTAAATGCCAAATTTTTAAATGCCACTTTGAAATGTGTATGATTCTCATCAACAAAAAAATTGATATGTGTTACTAGAAACTGAGCTATTAGAATGTCCTAAGAGATGGAAGATGGTACCAAGATTAAGGCTCTGGGCTTTGAGACTCAGAGAAATCTAGATTCAGTTTCTGGCTTTGCCAAAGATCTCCTATTTTACTTTGGGGAAATCCTGTAATTCTACCTGACACAATCTGCTATCTGTAAAATGCAGATAATTATTTTTCTTTTAAACTCCTCTTTGTGTGCCGTAAGTCACAATTTCTTCATAACATCAAATGCCTTTTAGTGTGCAGTTATGCCCATGTATAAACCTTCCCAGTCTTGCTTCTTAGGCATTACTCTAATGCCAATTATAAAAAAGTTGAGTGGCAGTAATATTTTCTCTCAATATTTTGTATTAAATATTACTTTGGGTTGTATTTTTGTTGATTTTAGGAGGGGTTGTGTTTTATGCATTTTTAATTTATTATTTTAAAATAATTTTCTTTAAAAATTTATTCCAGTATTCAGTGTATCTAAGCTATCCAAGATTTCATTTGAAACCACTTCTTTTTATGCAAATAAACACGTGAAAATGTTTTATTAAAATAGTGATTAATATGTGGAAAATAAAGCTCTCCAATAGAATAAATTTAACTTTTATATTATTTAATTATCTCAAATATGAGTAAAGATGGGAAATATATCCTAACACCCCATTGGAAGCTCATTTTTCTTCTCTTTTACTGTCTCAAAAATTGTTTTTATCTAGTATTGCCACTTTCCAGGCTTGTCCCTCCTTTTGAACACATGTGTTTTATATTACGTCCTCCTGAAATAGGGAATTTTGAATTTTTCCCACATGAACCTCGTGTTGTTATTTTCTGCTCATTTAAACCCTCCTTGGGTCACTCTCCTGCCTGGCATTCACAGCTCTTCCCAGTTCATTACTGTCTTTGAATATCATTAAAATGTTGTTTATTCTTCCTACCAGTTCATAATGAAAATGTTAAATAAGACTAAACGTATTGCTGATCTCTGATCTCCTGCTAGGCACTTCCATCTAGATACATTTGTTTGTAGTCTGCTAGTTTCCAGTGCATATGACAGTAGACTTATTAAATCCATTTTGAATTAATGGAAGTTCTGTGTGTAGAGCATCTGAAAGACTGGGCCATGTCTCACGGTAACTGAAAATAAGACGAGAGGAGGCAACATGTTTATAGAATACATTGCTTCCAAATAATTTTAGTTTCTAAGTATCATAAAAGGAGAATAAAAATTATGTAAAAGTTTAGTTTGGAGGAAGTTGGGGAGAAGAGTTAATGATTTCATGGTACTGATGGATAAGGGTCAAATATCCATACTGATTATCATGTATCTATCAGTTGTCCTTGACACTACCAATCACAAACTTGTTTACCATCTACAAACTGGAGGCATTAAGTGATGCAACTTTTCAAAAACACTTTTTTTTGTTCCTTTTCTTCTTGAGATGTCCCAGGGGATAGTCGTGGTCAACTGAACCTATCAGTCAGGGATCAGCAGGAGTCCATTCTGTCATAGTTTCATAGCTTCTGTTTCATGTATGCACTGAGTCATTGTGAAGTTTAATGAGGAAGTATTAACTATTGTGTTTTAGTGTGTGGATGGCATTAACTTTATTTCTATCCTATTCCACCCCGCTAAGGCAGTAGAATGGTTTATCCAATAGCATATAGAATGATAAGCATATGAATGCGAGCTTGATCGCTGAGGTTCATAATAAGGCCAAGAAAATACTGCTCAAATAGGAGAATCAGCATACAAATTGTTGAAGGTTATTTTTACTTTCTTGTTAGGAGTAATATCCTTCTTTTTTATCAGCTGTCAGCAAGCCAGCATTATATCTGTTGAAATACAACTGTTCAATCCTTTATTTCCTTTGTACTTGTCTAGAATAATTAGTCGTAATTATAATCACCTTTTGTCACTTTGAAATGAGATTGTTGTAACATGCTCTTCTTTGTAAGTCTATATCCAGAGACAGTTAAAGAAGCTTTAGTTACAACATAATGTAGATGCCCATTTACCTGTTGGAATAAAGCACATTATGTATAGTCCCCTTTTTTGCAGTAATCTCCATTTGATTTCCAGTACGATTCAAGATATAGTCTTGACCAATAAAGTTTGAAATAACTTGGGAGCTCTCTGCCTTTTGGCAAGCGGGGTAAGGGAGACAACTAATCTCACCCAAACTGATTGTCATCTAGTTTAAGTAGGAGGTAACTTTTAGGAAGGCAGTGTTAAGTTTCCTTTACTAGATTTTGTTTTTGGTCTTCCTTCTCTGGATTTACATTAATAGTACAAACACTCAAAAATTATAAGTACATTTTTAAGAGACCAAAATAAATCATGATCTCTGACATTTTGAGACCTCTCAAGGGATGGATAGATACCATGATACTAGAGCTTTGTTTTTATTTTGAGTGTGAACAATTGGTTTTGAAAACAATTTGTTTCAGTTTCTACTGCACTTTGTAACACTAATTGATGTATTAATTCAGAATAAACGTATCCTGTTTCCAAAGTTTTTTTGACTGATCTGCCATTAAAAACTAATTGAGGGAAAAGGAACTGGGGGGAAAACATTGTCACACAGCTGTTTTGAAAAATGTTTGTTATTAGGTTTTGTTTTAAACTGTAAGAAAAAGGGAAGCAAAATGCTAAACAGATTTGCTTTCTGATTATTTTATTTTTAAAATCTTTGCTGATATTTTACATATTTGTTAGATGGATATATTTGCAACTTGTAAATATTTCCTGATTTTAAAATGATTACTGATTTGTTTTGGTAGAAAAAAAATGTAAGATGATATTCTATCCATTAATATTTCAAGAGCTTATCAAAGATTTGGGGTACAATTTTAACCCCACCAAAGGTTTGCTATTGACTTCAATTGGGCAAGGATTTCATCCCTGAATGCCTGCAATTTAATATCAATTCAGACACTCTAGAATAATTGGATTTATTCTGGTGTGGCCTCAATTACTGTTACCTCATCTCACATCTATCAAAAGAAATTTGTAACTTGGCTGAAATAAAATATTTATCTGATAGAAAAAATGTCAAGAAGCTCTGGACCAAGATGACTTTCCGAAGGTATTTGGTCCAAAATCAAAGCTTATAAAGAGTTTACTTTTATTGCAGAAATTCTTAACGTGCATATGAAAATGCCTTTGCTTAATTTCTTTCCTCTCCTTTGAACAGAAGCCAAAATGCTTGACTATGGACTGGCAGAACATGCAAAGGTTACACAGTTTATACTAATTTTTATTTTTTTATACAACTTAAACAAAAGGAAAAAAGAGTTACCAGCATATACCATCTTGACCCAAATTCCCCCTGCACTGGACTTACCAAAATGGCAGATTGGAAATGTAATTGGACCCCACTTGTGGAGTTTCTGTCTGCTTATTTCTTGTGTGGAAGAACATTTCTCAACCTGGGTCCAGCTACTAAAATGTATGGAGTTGGGGGCTCTGCTGTATCTGTGCACTCATCCCAGCTCTGTTTGGCTTTCTTTGGCTCCCTGAGAGTGTTTCCTTACACAGCCATGCTACCACATGATCTTACATGGTCTATAAAGTCTCCTTTTTCATGACTGTTCCTGTATCTAGTGTTTAATGTGAATTCCTTAAAATGGTCCAGTTCTCTACTCTCCCAGGTGAGTATCCTAACTAGTAGGGTACACTCTTGTTCTCTGCCTCAGTTGAATTAGGATGTCCATTTCCTTGAGAGAAATAGTGTTTAAGTGCCCACCTCTGGGCAATGGTTCCAACATGTGTGTCCTAAATAGACAAGGCACATCAGACATAGAGAATTGGTAAGCAGGATCCCATAGGAGGTAACATGGGGGTGGAAAGAAGTCCAGGAAACTTGGCTTTCCTGAAAAAAGAGACAATATTAAAGACACAAGAATGTTTTATCCCCAAGGCTAGGAACATAGCAAGAGATGAGTTTAGCTGAACAATTAGCTTTTCAATGATCTGAAACTTAAACAAAAATTTTATAGAAGCTAGAATAGTGGCCGTACTAAAAATTAATATAAGAGTGTACTGTAGGCATGTATGGGCAGTATCAAGGAAGGCAAAGTACAAAATTGAAATATGGCTAGCAATGGGCATAAAAGGCAATATAGAAAATATTCTATAAGTATGTTCAAAGTATCTTCAAAGTAGGAAGAAGACAAGGCAAGTGTAGATCC
>NW_017729029.1:62699215-62700587 GCF_001723915.1 Gavialis gangeticus | reverse complement strand
TAAGAGTGTACTGTAGGCATGTATGGGCAGTATCAAGGAAGGCAAAGTACAAAATTGAAATATGGCTAGCAATGGGCATAAAAGGCAATATAGAAAATATTCTATAAGTATGTTCAAAGTATCTTCAAAGTAGGAAGAAGACAAGGCAAGTGTAGATCCCTTACTGAAAGGGGAGGGGAAGTGAATAATGTATAAAGCAGAGAAGGCTGAAATGTGTAATGTCCCATAAAAGGTCAATTATCAGATGACAAGCGTGATTAGCCAAACTGATGGGGATACATATTCAGCCTAGAGTAGGGAAAAAACACGGGTTAGATAAGTCGGTTCAGACAAGAAAGTACTTTAGAGCATACAAGAAACTGGCTGAAATAAATCATTGGCTATTATCTTTGAAAACTGCCAAATACAGAATTCACATTTCTAAAAGGACCTAGGAAATTACAGACAGGTCAGACAAAATTTGATACCTGGAAAGGTACTGAAGCTTATCAACAAAGCAACTATTTCTAGCCACCATGGGTGCGTCCAGATGAGCATGCACATGCATTTTCCTGGGGACAAGTAGCTGCATAGTTGTGCTGCCACTACTTGTCCCTTGGGAATGCCCATGCATGCATGCTCTGACAAATGGCAGATTGCCCTGGGTGGGGTACAAAAGGCTGGGGCCAGCACCTGGGCTGGTCCCAGCAGCCTTACCTGAGCTCTTGGGGGCCTCTTGGTGCTCCAGCGGTGGTGATCCAGAGTGCAAAGTTTGGTCAGCAGTCGGAGAATGGCTCTGGCTGGCCAGGCTCCAGTTTCGGGTGGCACAGACTTCTGCTGTGCATGCAGTTTGCAACACAACAAATGGGTCTGCAGTGCCACATACCACATATACTCAGTTATCTGGATGCACCCTTAGAAAATGACAAAGTGATAAGGAGTAGGCCTGTGTGAAGCAGCTGGTATTCAGATTTGGCCAGTTAGGGGGACAGTGATTCAATTTAGTGATTTGAATCACTGTCCCAAACTGATTCGGCCAAATCTGATTTGGAGATTTGCCTGCCACTGAATTGGCTGAATCTCCAAACCAAACAGGCCCCATCCCCTGCCCATTCTCCCAGTCCCATCAATGGCTGCCCCGCCCATCCCCAGCCTCCCAACTCTTTAAAGCAAATGCCTGGCATTCACCAGCTGCTGCCAAGCAGGGGGGGCAATCCCCACTGCCCCTCACTGCCCCACACTGTGTGGGAGGGCTCTACCCTGAGGCCCCAGAAACCCCAACAGCTGCTGCAGCAGCCAGTGAGTTCAGGGCTTTATTTCATCTTTTTTTTAAGAGCTGGGACCAGGGGCTGGGTGGGGCAGCCATTGATGGGGCTGGGAGAGTGGGCAGGGA
>NW_017729029.1:62697596-62699086 GCF_001723915.1 Gavialis gangeticus | reverse complement strand
CTGGGAGAGTGGGCAGAGGGCAGGAGCCACTCAGAAGGGCTGGGGGAGCAGGTAGGGTCCCCCCCATTGGTTCCCTCCCCCAGCCCCCCCACTTACCAGAATGGAGTCTGGGTCCAGTTCCCTGTGGTGGTGAGTGGGGACTGCCCAAATCTTTGAATCTCTCCAAATCCTTTCTGAATTTATTCAGAGAGCTTTGAATAGATTCGAACCTTTTTATTGGTCTCCTGATTTGATTTGGATTTGGAGATTTGGCTGCCACATTGGGCTGAATCTCCTTTAAATTGAATCAGCACCCAAAGCTTCACACAGCCCTAATAAGGAGCAACCAATACAGATTTGTTGACAGCAGTTTACACATAACCAATCGGACTTTCCTACATGATATGTTGACTGGCTTTATGCGTCTGGGGAGGGCATGTAATATACCACATGTCATATACAACAATTCTAGCAAGTCTTTTGATACTGTGCCTATGACTTTCTCATAAGAAAGTTATGAAAGGTCAAACTAATATATGAAGGTAAAACTGCTATAAGGGAATGCATCACTGGTTGAATAATTGTGCTTAAGGGGTATTCATCAATAGCTTAATGTCAAAGACAGAAGATGTAACATATGGGGTTCAGGGGTCTCTCTCGCACCTGCAACTGTTCAATATTTTAGTTACGGAATTTAGTGTACACTCTAGTAACTTTGCAGATGAAATAACACAGATAGGGTCACATTGAGAACTTAGGATATAAAATTACCATGATAAATTGGAAAAAAGTTATGAAATAAGCCAGATGAAATTTTGTATTTCATAAAATTTGGAGCAATCAAAAGTGCAAATACAAAATATAGAGGGCTGTCTAGGCTATAGGTCTACAGAAAAGAATGTGGATATTATAGTAGATCACAATCTGAATATGAGTCTCAGTGGTGTAATATGGTTTCAAAAAAGCTAATAGAAGAGTGAAATGTTTTAACAGACATGTTACATGCATGGGAAGTAATTCTTCATGTGAAGCACAGATAAAGTCTCAGTTATGGAGTACTGTGTTCATTTGGGACAGCACATTTCACAAAAGACATGATAAATTGAAAGGAGCAGCAAAAATGTTTAGAAGTCTAGAAGACACGGCTTACAAGGAAAGTTTGGAAGAACCAAGAATGTTTAGTTTGGAGAAGAGAAAACCACAGGACATGTGTCTACAATTCTCTCTGCCTGGTGCTCAGAGTGAGATATGTGGAAATTGGGAGCAGGGGGGAGAGAGGGCAGATGAATGTGATTTAAGTCTGGCCAATGTTATTGGCATTTCTCTGTTTGCTAAATCTAGGTAGCTTTAGTTGTCTCTGTTTGATATGCTAGCTGTCTCAGATCCCATTCTGAAGCAACAGACACTTCCCATACAATGGTCTGGGAGAATAGACACTACATTCAGGGTTCTGGATTCCACTCCAGGGATGAGACCTAGGGACAGACATTACACATAAACTGGTTTAAGTA
>NW_017729029.1:62692209-62692596 GCF_001723915.1 Gavialis gangeticus | reverse complement strand
CATTCAGGGTTCTGGATTCCACTCCAGGGATGAGACCTAGGGACAGACATTACACATAAACTGGTTTAAGTAATCAGAAACTGGTTTAAACCTGTAACAGAACAGATATTCAGTACACATAAACCAGTTAAAAAATGGCTGAAACTGATTTGAGACAAACCTGGTTGACTGTACTATTGATTTGGAACAAACAGGTTTATGCTGTCTATCCCAGACCCCTTGCTGGTTTAAGTTAAATCAGACTCCCCCAGCATCCCAGAATGCTTTCTGGGCTGGGCAGGGCTCTCTGCTCCACAGCAGAGCTGCTCCTCCCCTCTGCTCCATTGCTGGAGCTCTGAGAGAGACTTGCAGACACAGAATGTCTGCCTGGCTTCCTCCAGGTCCCTC
>NW_017729029.1:62684064-62687209 GCF_001723915.1 Gavialis gangeticus | reverse complement strand
CTCCCCCCCACTGCTCACAGCTCCCTCCTCCCTCCCACAGCAAGGACCATAGCCAGCATGTGGTATGCTAGCTAATGCTGAGAGGTGTCTTTGTAAGGCAGACAAGACAGTGTTTTTAGGGCTTTTGGAGCTAACCAACAGGTAATGTCCCTCCTTGAAATGTTTCTTTCCTTGCAAAAAGTTGTTTAATAAGAGCTTGAACTAATGCGAGAGGCTTTGTTTTCTAATGGGGTGTTAAATGCTGATAACAGAGCTGATAAATGCTCTGTTATCAAGGAGGTGGGGGGGGAACCCCTCCCTAATCAGAGCTTCCTGGCAGGGCCTGGCCATGCCCCTCTCAGCTCAGCATTATAGAAGGGGAGGGAGGGCTGCTCTAGCACTCCTAGCTTCTAGCCTGAGCCACTGCAGGCACATGCCTGGATTTCCTCAGTCCAGAGCAGGTGTCTGTGCAAATACAGACTGGTTTAGCCTAGCCAGGTTCAGACTAACCTACAAAGATTAAATCAATTCAGGCTCAGGCTTTTTGAATGTCGGTGCCTAGCCTAGGTGCTTAAAAGTTAGGCTTAGCAGCACCTAACTTTTAGACATATGAGTTCCTCATATGTATTACTGCTACTAAGAAATGCCTCATGACTCACCAAAAGCATCCATGAACACCTCAAAGCCAAAAAGGAGGCGTACATCCAATGGAAGGGAGGGGCCATCACCAAGGGGGATTATATGTCCTTGGCTCAAGATTGTAGGGGGGCTATTAGGAAGGCTAAGGCAGAGATGGAACTGGGACTAGTGACCCGGATCAAAGATAACAAGACGCCCTTTTTTAAATACATAGGGGGTAAAAAGAAGGTACCAAATAATGTGGGGCCTCTGCAGGACATGCTTGGTAATCTGGTGGTAGCACCAGATGACAAAGCTAATCTCTTTAACAGATTCTTTGCTTCCATTTTTCTGAACAGGGACAGGGACATCCCCCCCACTGGGATTCCGGACAGACCCAGGGGAGGCGCAGCCAGGCCCAGGGTCAGTGAAGACCTAGTCAGGGAACTTCCGGAGGGACTAGATGTGTTCAAATCAGCAGGTCCTGATGATCTCTACCCCAGAGTGCTTAGGGAATTGGCAAAGGTCATTGCAGGACCCCTGGCACAGCTTTACGAGCACTCGTGGTGCTCTGGTGAAGTGCCTGATGACTGGAAAAGGGCCAATGTGGTCCCCATTTTCAAAAAAGGGAGGAAAGAGGACCTAGGAAACTATGGACCCATTAGTCTTACCTCGGTGCTGGGGAAGCTCTTTGAGAAAATTATTCAGGGGCCAGCAGGGGAGTTTATGTTTAGGGAGAATAGGATGGGTTTCAATATGGACAAGTGCAAGGTGTTGCACCTGGGGAAGAAGAACCAGCAGCATACCTACAGGCTGGGGAACTCCCTTCTCATCAGCACAGAGGCAGAGAAGGATCTTGGAATCATTACTGATTCCAAGATGAACATGGGCCGCCAATGTGGGGATTCAGTTAGGAAGGCTAACTGTACTTTGTCATGCATCCACAGATGCATCACAAGCAGGTCCAAGGAGGTGATCCTCCCCCTCTATGCGACACTGGTCAGGCCACAGTTGCAGTACTGCATCCAGTTCTGGGCACTGCACTTCAGGAGGGATGTGGACAACATGGAGAGGGTCCAGAGGAGGGCCACTCACATGATTAGGGAGCAGCAGGGCAGGCCCTATGAGGAGAGGATACAGGACCTGAACCTGTTCAGCCTCCACAAAAGAACGCTGAGAGTGGCCACCTATAAACTTGCCAAGAAGGACCAGCAGGCAGTGGGAGAGTCCCTGTTCCCCCAAGCACTGCTAGGGGTAACAAGGAACAACGGCCATAAGTTGACTGAGAGTAGATTCAGACTAGATATCAGGAGGTACTACTTCACTATCAGGGTGGCTAGGAGCCAGAACCAACTTCCAAGAGAAGTGACACTTGCTCCTACCCTGGGGGTCTTCAAAAGGAGGCTAGACAGCTACCTAGCTGGGGTCATTTGACCCCAGCATCCTTTCTTGCCCATGACAGGGGGTGGAATTAGATGATCTGCTTCGCTCCTTTCCTACCCTACCAACTATGAAAATATAAGCTTTACTTTACCCACTATAGGCATCTTTACAAGTGCTTTGGGGTGGGGAAGAGGTGCTTTAATTAGAATGGATCTTGAGAGCTGCTCATTTGATGAGCTTTAGTTAAAGTGCCCCTACCATCATTTTGAAGCACAGGGGTGCCGAATATATGTGATTCCATAGCTGCTAATTAGCATGCTCCAGCAGACTCAATGAATCAAGTCTGCTCTGATGTGCTAATTAGCATGTGTCAGAACAGGCATCAGGCATGTATATAGGTTCCCTATGGTTTTATTTAGGAATAAGAACTATTACTAAGCTTATGTTTAGCATGACTCCTTAACATTCTTTTCTCTTCTTATTCCTATAGATGCTTCATGATTCAGGCTACATGTTGGGTCAGATTTTCTCTTGTCTTTGGGCTGCTGTTGAAAGAAAAGTCCTATAATTAGTCTAAACAGCAGTGGGAGGATCCGTTCAATATAATGGGATCTACAGCCAGGTACAGACATTATATTTTTACCAGTATAAGTGTTCAGAAACTGGTCTATACCCATAGCAGAACAGAAGTTCAACACACATAAACTGGCATAAAAATGGTGGAACATAGTCTAAGATTTGTTTCCCCCACAACTGTGTTCTCTTTGATACTGATCTAAATTATGCTGCTTAGAGAAAACCACGTAACTTAGATTGATTCCACCTCAGGTTTCTAGCATGTCTGTATCTAGCCCATGTGTTCCATTCAGTGGTGCCTGTATCACTTTCTTCCTCCTTATATGGCTGGTATAAGGAGTCTTATGGTCATGGGGAGCATAGCCTGGATTTTTCTGGATTCTGGAAATCTTTGGTAACAGTAACAACTTTTTAATTCATTGATACTCTATGTAATTTAGGGCAACCTGTTGTGTTTATACTAGGGGAATTATTTGAGTCTCACAGGCCCTAGGATCAGGGGAGCTTAAAGCTCAACATTCCCTGCATTGTGCACTCCATTGCTGTGACTTAGGGCTTTTGTCCATACACAACCTTTTGCTTGTTTTTT
>NW_017729029.1:62680450-62683616 GCF_001723915.1 Gavialis gangeticus | reverse complement strand
ACAGACAGTAAAACAGCCTGAGGCTGAATTGATTCAGTCTTTGCAGGTTAGTCTAAGGAACTGATAAGCAAGTGAACAGATTTTCACTTTTCATTCTGGAAATGCAACTGCATGCCTGCAGTGACCCAGGCCAGAAGCTGAGGGGAGCTAGAGCACTGGAGCAGACAGCTTGGGCCGGTGCTAACCTACCCACCCTGGTAGGGGAGGTTTGTGGGGGGAGGGGTAGCAAACATCCTAGGATGCTGGGGGACTGTGAGTTAACATGAATATGAAGGGGATCTGGGACAGAGGTTCAATAATGTGATTTAACCTAAATCAATTAAGTCTAATACTACATCCATCCAGATTGATCTTAAACCAGTTTTGGCCATTTTGAGAATGCTCCTATGCATTGAACTTCTGTTTATGTGCATTGAACTTCTGTTGGGTTATGTATTTGAACTGGTTTCACTCATCACTTATTCTGGTTTTTGTGTAATTTCTGTCCCTAGACCCAGTAGCTTATCTGCTCCTGCTTAGGTGTGTCTGTACTATTTTCCCAGTCCATTCTTTTCAGACATGGATCATTCTGTCCTAAGTAGGGAGTTGGATTTTACTAGATGACCTTCTATCCCTATTTCTCTATGATTCTATCTCAATACAAATA
The DNA here is from genome assembly GCF_001723915.1 of Gavialis gangeticus. NCBI lineage: Eukaryota > Metazoa > Chordata > Crocodylia > Gavialidae > Gavialis > Gavialis gangeticus. The sequence continues at coordinate 62,682,970 of NW_017729029.1, read as the reverse complement.
ATAGTAAGGTTTATTACGTTTGTTGCTTAACCTAAGAGCCAGTTGTCAGTAAGCAGGTATGAAACACGTGCAACACAAGTGGCAAAGGATCCAGGTGAGGTTCATTGAGAGATTCAGGAATGGTAACAAAAAAAAAAAAAGAATAAATGACTGCATTCTTACAGATATGTACAAATCACTCCACACAAATTTCAAACCCCTGATTAAAACTTACCAATGGAGAGACCTGTTGTATATGAACTGCAGGTTTACAGGCAATATTTGATTTTATTTTATTTTCCCTCCAGTGAGTTTGGCACAAATTCAGGCTAGCTCTTAAAATGAAGCTCAGTTTTTGTGCCAGCCAAATTGCCTTATGAATGATTGTATATTCAGATATTCTTGATTTAGAAAACAGAATCCTTCTTCACAATCAATCTCACAGCACTTTTGGATTATAGTCCAAAAGTCCACCTTCCTTCCCTGTGATTGTTTACACTCTGACCATCTTTCTTAACAGTTAAGTTTTCCAGCATTTTAAGTGATAAACATATCTGGAACACTGCATGTTCTGTTCCAAGCGTGTCTAAAAACCTATCTTATATAAACTAAAGCAAAATATTGAAATGACATACTTATTGAACATAACACTTGAATACTGTCACTATTAAATACAATTCATGTTAGGTAGTACTGTTATATTGTTTTACCCACAGGGGCTGGATCCATACAATCAGGGGGATGCCCACAAATAATAGTGACATAGTGCACACCCCTGCCCATGTGCTTTGCAGTGGGAAAACATTGTCTTGCTGCACCATGTGCTGCAGTCTGGGGGCTGGCTGGGGCACAGTTTGCTTCAGCAAGAGCTAGCCATCCCCTGCACTGAGGCACACTGTGCCCTGGCCAGCAGGGGAGCAGCATGTGGAGATGGGGAGCAGGCAGCCCCCAACATGCTGAGGCACCCTGTGCCCCAGCCAGCCACTCCCCACCTGGCTGAGTTGCAGTGTTCCTTGAGATGGGGGAGCATGGAGTCTTGGTCTGGCTGTTCCCCTGTCTCCGCATACTTGAGTGTGGGGGCTTCACAGCAGAGCCCCTGCACTGAGGCATGTGGAACCTCTGCACTGAGGCAAACTAGCAGCACCATGCACTGAGTAATGTGCAACTTGTGTAGTTTGTGGCACTGCAAAGAGGTTTGCAGTGCCACAAAACCCGCATACCTGCATGTCTGAATCCAGCCAGGAAGGGTATGTTGCGGGCATGCTCATTTACTAGTAGACCTTAAATCTTTGATGTTAGTGTATTCTCATCTAGTAACACTTTAAGGCTAAGGAAAGACATTCAAAAATCCTGAGCCTGAACTGATTCAGTCTTTGCAGGTTAGTTTAACCTGCCTAGATTGAATCCATTTGGAAATGTATAGACATTCCCTCTGGACTGAGGAAATGCAGGCACCTGCAGTGGCTCAGGCTAGGGACCATGGGGTGCTAGAGCAGTCCTCCCTTTCCTTCCAAAATGCTGAGCTGAGATGGGGCATGGCCAGGCCCTGGCAGGACCTCTGATTAGGGAGGGGTCTAATCTTCCCTACACCATATTAGGCTTTTCCCTGCTCACTGCTCAGGGTGCAGGAGTGTTGCCAGAGCCCAGCCCTGGGCTATCACTTGGAGGCAAAGGGAGCAGGGAGGGGTGCAGTGTATGCATCTGTTGGTGATACTGAGTTTTTCAATCTCCCTCTCCGCACTTCTTCATACTGTCTGCAAACCTGAAAAGCAAGGGAGCCAGCAGGGAGCTGATAACACAGCATTTATCAGGCCATCAACAAAACAAAAGCCTCTCTCATTAGTTCAAACTCTTCTTAAACAGCTTTATCCAGGGAAGGAATGGAGGGACGTTACCAGCTGACTTGCTGATTAGCTCTCAAAAGCCCTAAGCAGACACTGTCCTGTCTGCCTGTCCCAGTGAAATTGAAGAAATGCACAAAGACACCTCTCAGCAATTTATTTAGCATACCACATGCTTAGGCTCCATGGGGCTGCAGTCCGTACTGTGGCATATGGGAAGGAGGGAGGGGAGGATCTCTGCTTAATCAATGAGCAACAAAGGGGGTGGGGGGCCGGGGAATGAGGCAGGCCCTGCTGTGCCTTAAGTCTCTGCCAGATTTCTGGCTAGGGAACAGAAGGACAGAGCCAGCCCTGTTCTTTGGAGCCAAGAGCACAGCCCAGTCCAGCCCAAGGACATGACTGCAGTGGCTCAGGCTAGAAGCCAGGGAGGGGTGCGGGTGCTAGAGCTATCCTCCGTTTGCTTCCACAGGCGGACCTCTCCCATTCATTTCTGCACCTGATCTACTGTGCCCCCCAGACAGAAACATTATCCACCTTGCAATGCTGATAGATCTGCGGTCAGAAAAGGAAGATGAATGAAATGTTTTGGGATTTTTGTCTGCGTCCCAAAAGAAGGATTAGAATACAAAAGTAGGGAGAGCTTTTTTGTGTGTGGTGTTTCTTGCAGAGAGAGGACAGAATTAACAAGGGCTGCTGTGAA
>NW_017729029.1:62667629-62680370 GCF_001723915.1 Gavialis gangeticus | reverse complement strand
CCCAGACTGTGACCCTTACTGTACCCAACAATCCTATAGCCCACGGAACAATGCATGTTGGGAGGGGCAGTATACTTCCCCAGATTCTAGCCACAAGTACATCTCATCACCAGTGTGGAGGAAAACTGGCTGCTTTAATATAAAATAAAAATCAGATTTAAGTGTTCAATTAAATTTCCTGTTAAAACCTCTGCAATTAAAGGGTAGTCTATATTAAGGCCGAGCTTACTCCTATATTTAAAAATATTTTAAGTAATACTCTTGCTACTGAAAGAGCTGAGGGGGGCATGGCCAGGCCCTGGCAGGAAGCTCTGAGTATTCCCCTCCCTTCCTGAGCTGCCCAGCAGGGAATGTTTATCACCCCTAACTCAGTGTTTATCAACTCATTAAGAAAACAAAGCCTCTCTCCATTAACTAATGGAACTCTTCTTAAACATTAAGAAGGACATTAAGCTACCTGGTGATGAGCTCCAGAAAGCCTGTCTGCCTCTGTCCTCTCCCACAGCTTGGACTGTAGCCAATGTATGGTCTGCTAGCCAATGCTGAGGTGTCTGTGTAAGGTAGAGGGGGGGGGAAATAATCCCTGCTTAGCAGTGAGAAGCCAGCCAGACACTCTGTGCCTGCAAGTCTGCGCTGAGCTCCAGCCAGGGAGTAGAGGGGAGGGGCCAGCCTTGCAGTGTAGCAGAGAGCCCCGCCCAGCCCAGAGAGCATGCTGGGATGCTGGGGGGAGTCTGATTTATCTGTAACCAGCAAGGACATTGCATAAACTGATTTGAGCCCAATCAGTTAAAGCTATTACTACATTCAACCAGGTTTAACTCAAACTGGTTACAGCCATTTTCAAACTGATTTATGTGCACTGAGCATTTGTTCTGTTACAGATTTAAATTAGTTTCTGATACTTAAACCAGTTTATATGTCATGTTTGTCCCTAGCCTAAATAAAAACACGGGAATCCCCATCACATTCCTTCATCCTCCCGTCTTCTCCTTCTATATATCTCTTGGCCCAAGACTTATACAAAATATTTGATTTTTACTTTGTGGTGGAGTTGCAAACACTTTGCTAACATATAGTTATCAGAATTGAATGCCGTGGCTACATTGAATACTTGCCATATTGTAATAAGAGTAAGGACTCATCTTTGTAAAATATCTCTTCCCTTCCTTTTAGGGGAAGAGACCTGCTTTGAAGTAGACAGGACTGAGCTTGTCCAATTAGTTGTATGAATTTTAGTTTACAATGGCAACTGCAGATGTCTTTCCTGTCATTATGATTATTCATTCATTTCAAGGCTGCCATTCATTTAAGAGGTTAGTGCAGTATATGTAGTGCTTTCAGAATGTTTAAAATCCTGTTTGTTTTCTGAGCTGAACTCTATATATTTATAAAGATTTAAATTTTATTATTAATATCTTGTACTACATCAAAGAAAATTGCTGCCAGCTCATTCTGCTGGATAGAATTTCCTGTAACTAGCACCCGTATTATTTTGATTGCTCCAGCCTAATCATCAGTAAAAAGGATACTGCCACATACTTTCATGGACCCCTGAGTCTTAATATTTCTCTGTAGAATATTTTCTGAAAACCACTTTTTTCTCTTAGTGGTCTCTAACTATGCCCAGCCTATCTAAAACCAGCAATGTTCCTTTCCCTCCCTTCTGTCCTCATCTCTACACAAATCAACATGTGTTGTCAACTGTTTTGTTTGTTATTCCCCGGTGGCCAAGACAGTGCAAGTCCTAAGCTGTTTAAATCTCTATTACTGTTTAAATTGATTGTCAGAATATGTACATTGAATCTTTCTGCTCACGTGGTCTAAAACTGCTTTTATTATTATTTTTAAAATGAAGAACAGATGGAACATAATAGAGATAATTCATATAAATAACTTGGAAGTAATGCATCTGGTAACTATGAACTCTGCTAAATTGGTCACTCCCTTGTAAATCCCAGCTTTGAATGATTTATCTCTAAAGTAAGGAGAGCATGGTATAGCCTCCCTCTGAAGCAACTTTAATACTTTTGGTGCAAATCCAAGGCAAAAGGTGCTAACTATTCTTAGGCTTATGGAAGTAACATTATTCTTCACACCCAAGTTGCTCAAAAGAGGTTTAAAAAATGAATTTGCACGTGTAGTTTATTAGCTTCACTTCAAGATACTTTTTTTCAGACTACAGTTACTCTGTGTTTACCTACATATGAATCAAGGCATAGTGCATTTTATCTCAGTACAAATAGCAAGCTTCATTCTCTAGTGACAACAGTTACTTGCCTTTATAGTCACATAAAATATTGCATATGAAAAAGAAGAAGTTCCACTATTGAGAATAACTACTAAAATGATACAAATGGCATGCAAGAGAAGTTGGTACATTCATGAAACAATACTATATGCTAAAGCAAATATTTTCACCCATTGTTAAACATGTTACAAGTTTAAGGAAATGGAGATGCTGAAAACCATTGGCTAAGTCTCCACAGAGTTTTTTCTCTTTCTTTTGTCCCTTTGGTAAATTGTTATAATCTCTGGATGAGCCCATACTTTTAAATCCTTATTTACCCCATTCTTGGTAAGATAATTTTGATCATAAAAAGAAGAAAGAAGCACATTAGTCTCCTCACAATATGTCTGTGTACTGAAAAAATAACAATAGTTATGAGTATACTTTAAAAGAAAAATGAACTGCAAAATATAGTAGTGAAGTGTGCGCTTTATAAGATGACTTATGCACCCCTAGAGTCAAGCTTGCGATATTGGCAAAATAGTAGTCCATTGCATGCTTTGAAAATAACAGTCATATAATAATTTCTGGTGATGTCATCTTTATTAGTGTTGGCTCATGTGTGCAGTGTAGAAATCTATTGAAGAAGTGCTTATGACTCAGCTAAGAAAAGCAGATGAATTCTAAATTGAGAATCTGCTTCTTGTGCTTTGTTTTGCTTTTTTTATTATTATAGGCTGTGCTATTTTAGTTGTACACAAAACTGGCAAATTGTGTATGGAGGCTGGCAGAACCACAGTTTTCTTTATCAGTTTTATGTGAGCAGCAATTCAACTTAAAAGAGAATTTACAGTTCTTGTACCACAAATAAAAGGCATGAGTCTCTCAGACTTCAAATTATATTTAATTACAGATTAATTCCTTTAAAATTGCAATGCTGTTACTATGCCCTTTTCACTCTGAGTACATTCATTTAGCTGTCATCCTTTATCTATGGATCTAAAAGAAGGGTTTCAATTGCATTGTAATTTTCTCCATTGTAGACAGAAGGATAAACATCTTACTGTAAAATGCATAATTGTAAATCTGTATGGTTAGTCACTAAAACAAAGAAGTAAAATATAAACTATATAGACTTTATAAATAGAAGATGAAATAGTGAATTATCAGAGCATATTTTTCTGGAAACACAAAATATTTTAAATTAATGTGCTCTGTGGAAAACTACAAGTAACTGTTATAACTATAAGGACTAGTAGGTAATGCCTACTTAAGTGTGTTATTTTGTCACCCTGTCAGGTATGTTCAAAGAGGATTGCAATCCTAGTGTTATAGACAATGACATTTCTTCTTTAGCTTGAGTGCTGTGGGACTATGTTTTTATGAATTAGAAGTCCTTCATTACATCTCATAACATTTAAAAAATCTGTCCTGTCTATTCAGTGTCTGTTCTTAGCAGCCAGGGACCTGTTACAAACTGGTGCCTTGCTACCAAATGTGAATTCCTGTGAACATCAGATTTTTGAGAATGAAGTTGCCTAAGTATTGTTAGTGTGTGTGTGTGTGTGTGTGTGTGTGTGCGCGCGCGCGCGTGTGTGTGTGTGTGTGGGCACACACTAGCACGTACTCTCCTGAGCTGCAGCTGAAAATCTGGGCCAAGTGTTTTTCTTAGAATATGAAAAAAAAAGTGTTTTCTTCTGAGGACTATATTGTATTTTATACAACTCCCCCAGCAGAGAAATTGCCAAAAACAAAGAAAATAAATTAAACCAACAAGACAAAATAAAAAAGCCTTTTGTTGTATAAAATGCAAGCTGTTGTAGAAAAAAAAAAGACTTAACATGTATTTTTTGTATGTGTGTCTCTTTGTTTTAGGCGTACAAGATCCCCAACACGAAAAGATTATCACTGTGACAACTAATGGAAGTATTCACAGCCCCAAGTTCCCACATACATACCCACGCAATACTGTACTCGTGTGGAAATTAGTAGCAGTAGAGGAGAATGTGTGGATACAGCTTACTTTCGATGAAAGATTTGGGCTTGAGGACCCAGAAGATGATATTTGCAAGTAAGTTTTTTTTTCCCCTTATCTGAAATTGGGGGTATTATGCAGGGTTTGCAAAATCATGGCATCTAATTATTTATGTATTCTTAAAATGCACCATAGTAACATTTTTTTTTGATGTAAGAAATGATCCATGTGTGCAATAAAAAGCCTTTTTTTGTCTTTTGCATTTAACATATAGATATTACCATAGAATTCTACAGATATCAAAATGCTTGAAATCTTAGCCTTGCAAAAGAAAGTAGACAACTTTGAAATCCAACCTAGACATTCTCAACATCCTCAACTAAAAGAGGCAGAAGAAAGCATGTCCGATTGATGTTTAGGAAAAAATGTGGGTAGGCTTGTTGCTTGAGAGAGTACTTTGGGTAAGGTAGTAAATTGTCATACCCCTTTTCAAACAAAATAATAATATACAATCATTATTAGCCTAAAAAGGTTAGGTTCTCTGGGCACCTACACACGCAACAGACCTTTGCTCTGATGCATGCTAATTAACATGAGTTGGAGTGGACTTGATTAATTGAGTTTGTTGCGAGTCTGTTGGAATATGTTAACTAGTGTACTCCAGCAGCCTCTGTGTCACATGTAACCAGCATCCCTGCATTTCAAAATGGCACTTTAATTAAAGCTCATTGAAGGAGAATTGAAAAGCCCCAGCCACCATTTTGAAGCAGAGGATGCTGAATACATGTGATGCTGTGAACTCTTAAATTAGAGCAGCTCTCAGAGAGGCTCCTTAAGAGCCACACTAATTAAAGTGCTCCCCGGCCTGCTCAGGGAGGCCGGGGAGCACAAAGCACATGTATAGATGCCATAAGTTTTTTATATAAAGAATGGTGTCTCCTAGTACCAGTGGTTCCATGGAGCTCAGCCCAGCGGCAGGAGGTGGAGCACAGCCCTGGCTCTGCCTGCCTCCTACCACTGGGCTGAGATCTGAGCAGCTCTATGTAGCACAGCCCAGCAGCTGGAGGCAAGCAGAGCAAGGCCTGTGCTCCACCTTCCACCACCGGGCTGAGCTCCATGGGGCTGCAGAGCTGCTTAGAGTGCAGCCTGGCAGTAGGAGGGTGGGCAGAGCCAGGGCTGCACTCCAATTGGCTCCACCAGCCCCACGGAGTGCAGCCCGGCAGCAGGAGCTGTGCTCCACCTCCCACCACTGGGCTGAGCTCCATGGGGCTGCTGAGCTGCTTGGGGTGCAACCTTATGGTGGGAGGCAGGCAGAGCCAGGGCTGCACTCCACCTCCCGTCGCCAGCCTGAGCTCCATGGAGCATGGTGCTGGGCACAGGCCAGCACCAGTCCCAGGTGGCGGCAGCAGCCTCCTGTCATCTGGCACAGATCTGGGGCCCACACCCCTGGGAAGAGTCCAGCACAGCCCCACAGCCCTCCTGGGGGTGCAGACACCCAGATCTGCATGCCAGATAATAGGAGGCTGCTGCTGCTGCTGCCTGGGGCCAGCGGCAGAATCAGTCTTCTCTGGCGCTGGGTGCAGGCTGCCCCCAGCACCTGTCCCAGGCAGCAGCCTCCTGTCATCAAGCACAGATTTGGGGGCCCATACCCCCGGGAGGATTTTGGCACAGCCCTGCAGCTCTCCCGGGGGGGGAGGGGGCCCTCGATCTGCCCACCGGATAACAGGAGGCTGCCACTGCCGGCAAGTGTGAAAAGTTTTGCTTTTTGCAGTTTGAGGTAGAGTTTCTGAGAAACCTCTGCACCTATCTCCTTGAAACATGGCAGGCTTTTTGCCTACAGAAGAGGATACCAACTGTTGAATTTTCATCTGGATCAGGCATGAAATGACAACGTTTGAGGCATTTTCATGATTCCCCATTATAGCCGATGAGTGAAACACTGAAATGCAACAAAACAGTGAAACAGTTTTGATTAAATGAAATAGGACAGTGCTTCAAAACAAAACTTAATGATGAAGCAAAACACTGTCCCTTTGAAACAGTGCAACTTATGTCAAAACAAAATGATGGTTTTTCTCACAGACCTACTGAATAGCCAGCCTAACTAACTATAGAAGTGATGTGTCCCTTATATACCTGCCTGACATTGGTTAGTTGGAACACTGACAAGATGTAGTTTACTGCTGTGAAAACATTACAAAACTGATATATGTACATCATCCAGGCTATTTCAAAGTGAGAACAATATGTTATTTTAATAATGTGTTGCATTTACACATAGTCATGGAAAGATATTTACTAGTAGTTCTCTTATGCTGTGAGTTGATTACATTATACTCACTCATTTTGGAGCTTTTCTTAATCTGCCTTGATTTTTTTTATATCTTTACCATTATTCTGTTCTAAAACTGTAATAACAAAGAACAACATTTTCTATTCAATTTTATTATACAGGTTTTTTTTAGGACCCAACATACACATTTATTTCTTCTGAGGCGAGTAATTATCTTTCTTTTTATGGTCTGTCCCTGACATAATAACTCTTGTACAGCATATGTTTGCTTGAATGAGTACACACCCCTTACACAAGTATATATTTTCTTTCAAGTGGAAACTTTAGTATGCTTTTTTCTTTTTGTATGTAACAGAGTGAAGTGGAAAGTGAAAGAAAATTGAGGTAAGGTGACTTAGGACCTTGTTACACCATAATTTTGGGGTACTCCTGGAGCTCTTAACACCTGAATGGTCCACACATTAACACCTGAAACTAGTTTTAAGCACTTATTAGGTTACACCACTCCAGGATAGGATTATCTCTGATCTCTGTTACCCAGCTCATGTTACAGCAAGGTACAGCCAATCTAGGCTACACCTTAATGTAAACACCCCACCTGATCCTCCTCCTCTGTTGTCCTGGATCGGGCCCAGTGCCCTCTTCCCACTCTCCCAAGGACCTGAGATCCCCACTCACTGACCCGCCCACCTCCCCTTCCATTTACTTGTGACTACCCATGCTTTTTGTCCTTGGGAAGTAGGCAAGGAGGGTTAACCTGCCTGCCTGGCCACCTCTGCTACTGCTCTTTGGGCAGGATCAACCAGATGAAGAGCAGCAGCCCAGAAGTGAGGGCTGGGAAGGCTGCCATAGCTAAGCAGGTGCGAGGGGAGCCCTTAAGTGTGGGAACCCCAAGGAGAGAGGGAGAAGTCTTGGTGGTGGGGGGGAATCAGGGAAACTCTGGGGGAGCCCCAGGGGCAGAGGGAGGCCCAGAATGTAAGGTGGGGGGGTCTGACCTTTCAATCCTCCAGGTCCCTGCTGACCTGAAATGTAATTGTTTCAACCTCCAGCCAGCACTAATGCCAATCAAGATTTGTGTGGCTTACAGGGTGCATCTACATATCGCCTTTCAGAAGTACTAAAGTACAGTGCAGTACAGGCATGTACTGTGCCATATTTTCAGTGCATGCTTAGATTTTCCCTGCTACATTAACATAGCAGAGCACTATAAGAGGGAAGTGTGCCACAACAGTGATATAGCAGGCAATCACATGTAGACCTGTGTGATTGCTATGTCGCCATAGTCTGTCATATGGCAAAGTAACGCGTTGCTACATTGCTGTAGGTCAACATGTAGATGTGCCTATGGTGTAAGATGTAACAGGGCCCTTAGTCACCCACTTGCAAACAAAAAGCAAGACAAGGTAAAATAGCCTGTTTAACATGGCAACTATTGAGCACAGTCTCTGGGAGTATGCTTGTTCTAAGTAAACAGCTATTGTATGTAAAAAGAATATTAGTGACAATTTTTAAATCATCAGGGAGCCCTAAAGGGCCACAACCCAAAGGGGAGGGGATTTCAGGATGAGTGGTTGCTCCTCAAGGGAGCAATCCTGGAAGTGCAAGCAAAGTCTATCCCACCTCGGAGGAAAGGCAGCAAAAGGGCATAGCAGCCCTCTTGTCTCTCCAGGGAACTAGCGGACCTCCTGCATCTAAAAAGATAGACCTACAACGGATGGAGGACTGGATCCATCTCCAAGGAGGAATATTCTGCACTGGTCTGGACCCGCAGAGAGCAAACCAGGAAAGCCGAGGCTGCAATATAACTCCAACTAGCTACAAATATCAAGGACAATAAAAAGTCCTTCTTTAGATATGTGGGGAGCCAGAGGAAAAGCAAGGGCAACATTGGACCCCTGCTAAATCAGATGAGACAACTGATGACTGACGCCCAGGAAAAAGCCAGTTTGCTAAATGGGTACTTTGTGTTGGTCTTTCTTCAGTCCCATGGGACAACCCCACCCACTACAGGGCAGGGAGGTCTGGGTGAGGGAGATTCGTTACCCTCCATCAATGCTGACCTTGTGAAGGAACACCTTGAGAGCCTGGATACCTTCAAGTCGGCCGGCCCTGACAGTCTACATCCCAGGGTACTCAAGGAACTGGTGATCATCATAGCCCAGCCCCTGGCACGGATCTTTGAAAACTCCTGGTGCTCTGGTGTAGTGCCCGAAGACTGGAAGAAGGCCAATGTGGTGCCTATCTCCAAGAAAGGGAGGAAAGTGGATCTGGCTAATTATAGGCCCATCAGCCTGACTTCTATCCCAGGGAAGATCTTATAAAAGTTTATTAAAGAGGCCATCCTTAATGGACTGGCCAATGCCACCATCCTGAGGGATAGTCAGCATGGGTTTGTTGCAGGTAGGTCTTGCTTGACCAATTTCATTTCCTTCTACAACCAGGTGACCTATCATCTGGCCAAAGGAGAAGAGATTGATGTTGTGTATCTTGACTTTAAAAAAGCCTTTGATCTGGTATCCCATGATCACCTCTTAGTAAAACTGGCCAACTGCGGCCTCAGCCACACTATGATCAACTGGCAGGGGAATTGGCTCCGTGGTCGGACCCAGATGGTGGTGGTTGATGGAAGTCAATCGGCATGGTGCCCTGTGACCAGTGAGGTCCCCCAGGGCTCTGTCCTTGGGCCTATACTATTTAAAAACTTCATTAATGATGTGGACATTGGTATCAGAAGTGGACTGACCAGGTTTGCCAATGACACCAAACTCTGGGGCAAAGTGTCCACACCTGAAGACAGGAGGGTGATCCAGGCTGACCTTGACAGGCTTAGGAAATGGGTGGACAAGAAGCTGATGGTGTTTAACACTGAAAAATGCAAGGTTCTCTACCTTGGGAAGAAAAACCTGCAGCATTCTTATAAGCTTGGCAGTGCTACACTGCCTAGCACTACGGATGAAAGGGACTTGGGGGTCATCATTGACCACGAGATGAACATGAGCCTGCAATGTGATACTGCGGCTAGTAAAGCAAGCAAAACACTTGCTTGCATCCACAGATGCTTCTCACGTAAATCCCAGGACATCATCCTCCTGTTGTACTCAGCCTTGGTGAGGCCACAGCTGGAGTACTGCGTCCAGTTTTGGGCTCCACAATTCAGAAAGGATGTGGAGAAGCTTATGAGGGTGCAGAGGAGAGCCACGCACATGATCAGCGGAAAGAAAGCAGACCTTATGAAGACAGGCTGAGAGCCATGGGACTCTTCAGCCTGGAAAAGCACAGGCTCGGGGTGATCTGGTGGCCACATATAAGTTAATCAGGGGTGCTCACCAGGATCTGGAGGAACGTCTATTCACCAGAGCTCCCCAAGGGATGACAAGATCAAATGGTCACAAACTTCTCTATGACCATTTCCGGCTGGACATAAGAAAGAACTACTTTACTGTCCAAGCCCCCAAGCTTTGGAATAGATTGCCGCTGGAGGTGATTCAGGCACCTACTCTGAACGCCTTCAAAAGACATCTGGATCTTTATCTTGCTGGGATCCTATGATCCCTGCTGACTTTCTGCCCCTGGCAGGGGGCTGGACTCAATGATCTTCCGAGGTCCCTTCCAGCCCTATTGTCTATGAAATCTATGAAATAACAAAAGATATATTCATTTTTGTTCACCTGTACTTTTTGTATGTTTACATTTTCTTTAGTTAATACCATAACATTTCATTTGTTCTGAAAATACAAACCATGGAGATACAATGAGTGTGTACTTTCTGAGTTTTCACTTGTGTTTTATTCACTTTGAAAGTTAAGTATACTAAGCAAGAAAATCAATAAAGGAGGAAGCAAAATTTCAGTTAACCCCTTTTTGTGAAAGGAAAATGCTTATTTAACTTTAGTTCAGGAAATAATTGAAATGTCATCAACAAATTTTACATAAGACTACAGGAAAATTGCTGTGAAATATCTTTTGTAATGGCTAGCATTTCTTGGGAATTCTGACATCTGCACTAGCTCTTACACTAATTTATTCTTGCTTCTTTGGAGCACTTTCTATATAGTGATAAAATGTTTCCTTCAACTTTGGCAGCATTCCTTGGCTACTTATTTACATTTCTTACCATTTAATCTCAGATTTCACCTTCCTTAAGAACAGAAGACAATTTTCTTCCCATCAGAACATCTGACAATTCGTGGTGCAAACCATAAAAAGCTCATATATCAATAGTAATACATTATCCAGACTACTTCAGAGTATAAAAACAAGTTGTCTATATTGTCAAAACCACATTCATATGGCATGGGACAGAAAATGAGAACACTGAATAAATATGGACTAGAAAAAAAGCATACAGTTGCCAGCTTGAAGACAAGTTTACAAAAGTCACACACATAAAGTATTTGGCTCTTTAAGTTAAATATGTAGATCTTTTAAAGCAGGGGTGTAAAAGATGCAGCCCATGGACCAAATCAGGTCCACAGAGCCCCATCATCCAGCCCCTCCCCCCCCCTTGCTGGCCTGGGTCCTGAGTTGACTGACATGAGTTCTACATGCACCATGCACTGGACCAGCCCTGTACACACGGCCCTGGACATATGTTACACATAGCACCCTCTCTGATGCATCTGGGATGTACACCACAGGCAATGCCCACCCCAAGTGGTTAGGGTTGCTTGCTGCAGGTGGTGTCCACCCCAACCAGTCCTGGCCAGTCCAGGATGCATGCTGCATGTGTTGCCCTCAGATTGGCCAGGGCAGGTGCCATGTGTTCAGGATCTGGCATGTGGGGAGGTAGGGGGGTCTGTGGACCCAATCTGGCCCATGGGGCCAACCTCATGCCATTCATTCAGCCTATGGTGCCATCCCACCCCACTCTTCCAGCCTGCCTTTGACTCCTTGCACCTTTCCAGAAGATTCTCAACCATTTCTGTGGGTATGAACTAACATCTCGATCCTTTAAATTGTATCTCTGTCATCATTATCACCCTTGACTAAAGGAGTTTGACTTGGAGAAATCTCTAGATATTCTGCAGAATTGTTCCAAGAGAAAGCATTAGAAACATATGAGACATATGTAGCTTGAAGAATATGCTGAAGTTTCATTGTTGAAACACTTTCCTGAATGAGGGCTGATGTCATCTTTTGTTCTTTTTCCTGTAGCATATTTCTCCCTCCAAATAAGTTTAAAATGTATGTGTTTGCTAAGAATATCAATCTTACTAGAATGTTGTGCATATTTATTTAAAGATCCAGTCTCTGTTGTTTATTTCTGTACCTGAGAGATTTATATTGAATGCCTTTTGACCAAAAAATATTACTACTTCTTTGGTCTTTAACAAAACAATTTGCAGGGCTAATAATTAGAAATACAAATCCCTTAGATGTAAGTGATGTGTCTCAAGCAGATTATGGTCGATGTATGCTTTTGGGAGTATGTAACGCGGATGTGTAAGAACTTGGAATACTCCATTTTTTTAAGATCCACTTGCATTCACCTTTCACTTTAGAAGAATGTGACACATTATCTTTTGATGTCATAGAATCATAGAAAAATAGGGTTAGAAGGAACCTCAGGAGGTTATCTAGTCCAGGCCCCTGCTCAAAGCAGGACCCTCCCCAGTTATATCATCCCATCCAGGGCTTTGTTGAGCCAGGCTGTAAAAACCTCCAAGGATAGAGATTCCGCCACCTCTCAAGGTAACCTGTTCCAGTGCTTCACCATCCTTCTAGTCAGAAAGTTTTTTCCTAACATACAACCTAAGCTTCCCTTACTGCAGCTTGAGACCATTGCTCCTTGTTTTGTCAGAAGTCATGTGCCTCAGGCCCCTAACCATTTTTTTGTCCTCCACTGTACTCTCTAATTTGTCCACATGCTTTTTGTAATGGGCCCAAAACTGGACACAGTACTCCACATATGGCCTCACCAGTGTAGAAAAGAAGGGAATAATTACTTCCCTCAATCCATTGGCAACACTCCTACTAATGAAGCCCAGCATGTTATTAGCCTTCTTGGCAACAAGGGCACACTGTTGACTCATATTCAGCTGATTTTCCATTGTAACTCCCAGGTCCTTTTTCACATAGTGACTGCTTAGCTAGGTGGTTGGTCCCAACCCTGTAGTGGTGCATGGGATTATTCTATCCTAAGTGCAGGACTTTGCACTTGACTTTATTGAACGTCATGTGATTTTCTTTTGGCCCAATCCTCCAATTTGTCTAGGTCACTCTGAATCCTAGCCCTACCCTCCAGTG
>NW_017729029.1:62661987-62662629 GCF_001723915.1 Gavialis gangeticus | reverse complement strand
TGATTTTCCATTGTAACTCCCAGGTCCTTTTTCACATAGTGACTGCTTAGCTAGGTGGTTGGTCCCAACCCTGTAGTGGTGCATGGGATTATTCTATCCTAAGTGCAGGACTTTGCACTTGACTTTATTGAACGTCATGTGATTTTCTTTTGGCCCAATCCTCCAATTTGTCTAGGTCACTCTGAATCCTAGCCCTACCCTCCAGTGTATCTACTACTCTACCCAGCTTGGTGTTATCTTTAAACTTGCTGAGGGTGCACTCTATCCCATCTTCCAGGTTGTTGATGAAGATATTTAACACAACCAGCCCGTGGGGCACTCCACTTGACACCAGCTGTTAACTGGATATCAAGCCATTGGTCACTACCCATTGTCCAATCTCTTAGCACAGTTCAGGTGGTGCCAGGGGGTTGAAATGGCTGTTAATGGCTGGAAGAAAATTCTCTTTGAATAGGGAGACTTGTCACTGTCTCAGATCTGCAGGATCTAGGACCTGCAAGTAAAGACTGGAATTGTTGGTCCATAGTTCCACCCTTCTGGTGCTGAGCATGTGGAACATGTGAGTAACGTAAAAGAGACTTTTTTATATATATATAGATTAAGATTAAGATTAAGGGTCGGAAGGGACCTAGTAGATCTTCT
>NW_017729029.1:62661280-62661976 GCF_001723915.1 Gavialis gangeticus | reverse complement strand
CGAAGTCCCTCATAATGCGGTCAGGGTTGCCTCTTGCCTTTTTAATTCTGTTGCAGCTTTATCATGGTCTGCTTTGCAATCCATAGGCAACAGACCGCAGTAGCCATATTCTTTATGAGAGAAAAGTAAACCTGCATTTTTTTGGTAGTTTCCAAAGGCTTTGATTACTTGACAGCCTTGGTGAAATATAATCAAAATTTAAGAAACATATTGTGCCTACACTCCATTAAAGCGCAGAATGGGTGATTGGGACTTATCAGAAAGCTAGTTACAGTATTTTACTGCTGATAAACAGAAAAGCTGCCAGGCTGCACCAAGAGATATCACTAGTTTTCTGGCCCGATGGTTAAAGATGTACTGAAAGACTGGCACTGTGAAACTATCAACTAATCATTTGATCCTGTTTCACCCTGCTCAAGTCCCTGCTAAACTGTTAATCCAAAAGGTGGGTGGTTCTTCCTTCTCCTTGCTGCTTTTGTGTGACAGTCTCAGGGTAAGATGATGGCATTTCACAGAAGTAGATGTTACAGATTCTCAGGAACTAGAAGTGAGTGTAATACCATTAAACTTATTGCTTAAATCCACTTAAGATGCTTAATAGGTGTAATAAAATTTGGCCCATTTAAAAAAAAACAACCATTATGTAAGATTATTTTTCAGGCTATAGGAAAACAAAGAACCATTACTCATAGACGT
>NW_017729029.1:62641890-62656280 GCF_001723915.1 Gavialis gangeticus | reverse complement strand
GCATTTCACAGAAGTAGATGTTACAGATTCTCAGGAACTAGAAGTGAGTGTAATACCATTAAACTTATTGCTTAAATCCACTTAAGATGCTTAATAGGTGTAATAAAATTTGGCCCATTTAAAAAAAAACAACCATTATGTAAGATTATTTTTCAGGCTATAGGAAAACAAAGAACCATTACTCATAGACGTAGGGTCAGAAGGGACCTTGCAGATCTTCTAGTCCAACCCCCTGCTCTGGGTAGGAGAGAAAACTAGGCTGAAATGACCCCAGATAAGTAATTGTCAAGCCTCTTCTTAAAGACCCCCAAGGTAGGAGCCAGCACCACCTCCCTTGGAAGTTGGTTCCAGATCCTAGCCACCCTGACTGTAAAGTAGTGCCTTCAAATATCTAACAAGAATTTCCTCCTGTCACTTCACTCACCCCAAGTCATCCTAGCTGGGATTTGAATTCAGATCTCCCTTGTGGTAGGTAGAAACTCTACCACACCACCATCAGTATTGGTGATTGGGCTTTATAAATGCCTTGAATAGATTTCTGAAGGAGAAAATGTGAAAGTAAATAAAGTACAAATCATGGATCAGCAACAAATGGGTATTAATAGGACACTGGCTGGATGAGGGAGATTTTAACTTCAGACCTACAATCATTTCAGATATGAATAGTAACTTCATTCTGTTCTTTTCACAGCATCTGAATATTGCTCACACTATAGTAAGCATTTAATAAATAGATAAGGGGCACTGACAGAAGTGACATTTTGTTGTATGATCAGTCACTGAAAGCTGTGATCGGCCACTGAAACTGACATACGTGCATAGCTGCAGAGCACTTCAAAAATGCCCAATCATGTGACAAATGAACCAGCAAGAGAGGCTACAGACGCAGAGCACCTTCATTAACTTTGGTTAATGTGTGCTATCCCCGATGCTGTATTCAGGATGGGAGGCAGGTAAGAAAGGGGAAGGAGTTTCATCTGGGGTTTCCCCAGCCTGTGTTGGATGATTGGGTGGGTGGATTGGAGCCCTCCACTCCAACACAGGCTGGCCAAACCCCAGAACATACCTCCTTCCCCTGCCTTCTTCCCCTTTTATTTTGAGGTAGTACCAGAGCTGGGAGGAGGGGTGGTGAGGCTAGGGGAAGAGTCTGTAGCCTGTCTTGCTGGAATGGCTCCAAAGTGAAGTTAATGCCTCACCCTCCCAACCCAACAGTGAATGTTTGTTTGGTTGGGAGGGTCAGTCCAATTCATGGTGCTTTCTGTGAAGCACCAAGAGTTAGGCCAGGGAACTGAACGTCTGTCAACACCCAAGGTTATCATTCAGAAAAAATTCTAAAAGCTGGTTGGTCTAGTCTAGTTTGCCTCTGCAATATACAAGACTTTTGCCTGAAGACTATGTGCTAAACATTAACAGTAGATCAAATGCACAAAAATAATATTCTGAAATTATATATTTCTCAGGTTAAGTAAACTATTTCATTTTTAATTCTGGAAACACTTCCCCTCTGAGGCTGTTTCATGTGGTGTTTTTGAGGTATTGAGCCAAAAGCATTAAATTCACTGGCTCCCATTCTTTTATTGCATGACATGCAAGCTAGTTGCCTACCCTTTCAAGGTCCTTCATAGCTTCTCTCCATTCAACTTCCTACTTCTAATCAGCCTGTCACCTACTTGATATATTTTCAAACAAGTATCTTAGCACTTTCTACCATGCAGTACCTCACAGTTGAACAGAGCTCTCTATTAACCTCTGCAAAACTCATTGGTCTTCAAATCCCTCCTTTAAATACTCCATTCCTTTGAAACCTATGAAAATTAACAGTTATCTGATGACCTGAGACTACTGCTTATTAATCTGACCAATATTGTCTTAGTGTTGTCTTACACTATCCTATCTATCCTTACCTACCTATTATATGAATTCACCAGTGGTGGGGCCTAATTGCGAGGTGTATCAAGTTTCTGGACTCTATTGCTGTTTAAGAACAAGTGTGTCTTCCTATAAAAGCTAATTAAAAGTCTGGGCCAAGTAACAATCGGGGCAGAGTAGGAATCTGTAGATTGCACGTATCAATGCAAAACCCTCTAGTGACGAGAGATCATAGGCAAAACATCAGCCAGATTTGGTAAGTATTATCTCATTCCCTTAACTAATCTAGTTTACAACATTATTAACTGTTTCTGAAGTTGTTTCTTATCTTTGAACAATGACATAACTGTATCAAAAAGAAACACAGACAACAGGAATGTTGCATTTTCTTTGTAGCCTGTACTTGTACAGTGGAAAATTATTTGCTTGGCCATCTTATTCTGTGACATAAGTAATACACAGTGGTGAGTTATAATAAACATAATAAGTAGACTAAACATTTGGATATGGTAATGTTTCTTACAGAGCTTTCCTTGGAAAAGAAAGATGATGAAAGCCATAAGAACTGTACTGTTGTGTATGGTACTTACTTTATTCTAAATAGATTGGATCTATACCTCTTCCGTATAGATTTAGCTCTGGCTGCATGATTGTTCAGTCCTGTACTGTAGCCCTTCTGATGTAAGATAGTCAAACAAAGACAACTACTGGAAAGAATGGGGAAGAGGGTTGATACCTACATGAATTAAGTTTTATTTTTAAGAACACATTTCAAAGCTTTATGACATCAGAAAATAACTTGTGCACAAACCTATATGGCTGTATTTCTGAAATTCATTCAAAGGAGTATGTTGGGGTTTAGTTTAAAATTAAGAATGAGTACACACATACATACACACTTGCAGGCATACATATCCCAAGCTTTCCTTGATCCTACATAACTCTTCTTGCATACCAGATAAATATTTCATAGAACTGTTCACAGAGTGGCTTCACGGGGTTTTGACCATTTCCAGTGTATCAGCTGCTGTCCTTAAATCCATTTAACTCAATGGTTCATACTGTGGCAAAGAATGGATACTGCTAGTTCCACTAGAAACTTAAAATAAACTATTTTATCTACAAAAGTAAAGGGATCTATTAATGGGAGACAAGAAATAATTGTGGACAGAGCTGGGGAATTCTGGATTCTAATGTAAAAGCAATCTGAGGTTTTGGAAACAGTTAAAATATTGAACACCCAAATTCTTTGAGATATGTCTTTTAATAAAGCAGATAAAAAGGCAAGAAATAAAATAAAGGTAAAGTTATAATACTTAAAATGTCTTTATTTGTGGTAGAGAATACAAAGATATCAGAAATTATTTAAGCCTCATAAGCACTAACCTTATTCCACAGAAACTGAGTGTATAGATACAAAATCACTTTTACTAAATATAGCTAGATGGTAATACCAGGAAAGTACTAAGTAGAAGTACTAAGACGGTGGTTTCCCAATGTTTTGAATCAGTGAGCCACTGTTAGTCCTCAGAATTTCTTATGAATAACCATTAACCCTTATTATCAAACTCTTAATTAAAGAAGGATCCTAGCGTGATCCACGAATCACCTACATACTACTTACCATTGCCTTACAGATACCAGTCAGACCACCACTAATTTAAGCTAAAGAATGAGGATATACAAGACCAAATGGATACACATTTTCTGTGAATTAATTAAAACTAAAAATTTAGAAGCAGAATTCTAATCTTTAAAACTGAATAGCTTTCCAGCAACTGCTTTAGGGGAAAAATATTTAAGATGAATCTCAGTTGGCTTATGAAGGAGATTATCTGACAAAGCTGCTTACAATAGCACAAGACTGGACTTGATAACATAGAAGAGTGATCCTCAAACTCCAGCTTGCAGAGAAATTTGGCAGTGGGGGAGTGGTGAAAAAAATAATTGCTGCAGCTAGCAAAGCCACAGCAGTTAACACTGTCACTGTTCCCTCACCACCAAACTTCTAGAAATATGGGGAGCCCTGCAGGCAGGATGACATGGACCTATGCATCAGATCATGCTGGTGTGCAGGATTGCTTTGTGGCCAAATTGCTACACTGTCCCAGGCTGCTGCATGAGGGTTGTTAAAATACTCTTGAGAGATCCAAGGAAGGGGGCCATGCACCCTGATACAAAGGAAGGCAACCCTCCCCCCCCCCCGCATAGTTTTGTACCAATCTGGCCATGGGGCAAAATTCCTTCTTGACCCCAAATATGGTTATAGGTCTGACCATACGGGGGCGGGGGCAAGAACTTCTGACCTGGAGCCTCTGGATTTTCATCCCACCAGGAGTTTTGGCATACCAGAGTCAAAACCCCAGCCTTTGATGCAGCAAACAACAAATGCTTCTGAAGAAGATGGAACCCCCTCACTCCCTCCAAACCCTGACATGTGTAATGACAGGAGGAGAAAAAATATATTTCTGGCCTCATGTGGCAATCAGCAAATCCCAGAAGTATGGGAAATACCCATAGTAGAGCATAGGCATAGCTACTCTTAAATTATGGCTGACCAATGCCTGCCCAATCTCTTCTTGAACACCTGCAGTGACAGAGATTTCACAACTCCCCTAAGCAGTCCCATTTCCTCATTTTTCCAACAATGAAGATTCCCCACCCCCAATATCCTGTTTAAACTTACTTTGCTGCAACTGCAAGCCATTGTCTTGTGTTCTGATCTCTTCAGCAAGAGAGAAAAGGTGTTTTCTCTCTTTATGGCAGCCTTTCAGATATTTGACGACTACCATCATGTTCCCTCTTACGCACATTTTTCTGCAAGCTAAACATGCCTGTTTCCTTCAGCCTCCCCAGGTTTTCCTTTCTACCTTTTGTAAACAGAGGCATTACATTGGCCCTTTTCAAGTCCACTGGTACTTCCAGATGCTTGCCTTGAAGCCCTTTATCATTTTTGTCACTCACTTCTGGAATCTCTTTAATGGTCCCTGTTAAACTCTGGAGCCCAAAGCTACACACAGTACCCTAGATAAGGCCTAACCAGTGCCAAGTAGAGAAGCACTGTAACCCTCTATGTCTTGCACCTAATGTTTCTATTGATGCATCCCAAAATGTATTTTCCTTTTGTCCAGCTACATTACACTGCAGACTCATTGCATCTGTGATCTACCAAGACTCCCAGATCCTTGTCCATAGTGCTGGCATCTAGCCAGGTATCACCCATTTTGCATGTGTATTTGATTATTCTTTCTGAGGTGTAACACTTTGCATTTGTATTCATTGAACTTCTGTCCTGCTAGCTCCAGCCCAGATTTCCAATATATCAAGATCCTTCTGAATTGCACTCCAGTCCTCCAGTGTGTTTGCAGTCCTTCCCAGTTTAATGTTGTCTGCAAAATTGCTTAATCAGCTCCTTATACAAACATTCAAACCATTAATAAACACAGGATGTATCTACATGTGCTGCTTCGGTGCTGTTGTTACTATGCCATCATTTAGTACTTCCATTAGCAGATGCATGATGAAGAGATCCAAGGAGGTGATACTTCCCCTCTATGCAGCATTGGTCAGACCGCAATTGGAGTACTGCATCCAGTTTTGGACGCTGTACTTTAAGAAGGATGTAGATAACCCTGAAGAGGTTCCAGAGGAGGGCCACTCATATGGTTAAGGGTTTGCAGACCAAGCCCTATGAGGAGAGACTATGGGAACTGGATCTCTTCAGCCTCCACAAGAGAAGGCTGAGAGGTGATCTTGTTGCTGCCTACAAATTCATTAGGGGGATGCAGCAAGGCACCGGAGATGCTCTGTTCACCAGGGCATTTATTGGGGTAACAAGGAACAACGGTCACAAACTGACATAAAGTAGATTTAGGCTGGACATCAGGAAGAACTTCTTCATGGTAAGGATGGCCAGAATTTGGAATGGGCTTCCAAGGGAGGTGGTGCTCTCCCCTACCTTGGGAGTCTTTAAGAGAAGGCTGGATAGGCATCTGGCTGGGGTCATCTGACCCCAGCACTCCTTCCTGCCCAGGGCACAGGGTTGGACTCGATGATCTGTTGAGGTCGCTTCTGACACTAGCATCTATGAATCTATGGCACAATAACAGCCAGTACTGCGCTGCGTGTGCTGCACATGGTTATTTTTAGGCACTATGTCAGCATAGCAACATACTATAGCAGGGGAGCATGGCACTAGGGTGATATAGCTGCGGTGTCATGGGTTTTGCTCGCAGATGCTATATAACCGTAGCACATTGCTACAACAACATAACATTATGTGTAGACGCACCTACATTAAACAGCACTGGACCCAAGATAGGTCCCTGTAGGATTCTGCTTGAAACCTCCTGCCATTCTGCCGTGGATCCATTAATAATGACCCTTTTCTTGCAGCTACCAATCCAGTTGTCTATTCATCTTATAGCAGTTTTGTCTAACTCAACTTTTCAAATTTGTTTATGAGAAAGTCATGTGGGACTTTGCCAAAAATCTTGCTGAAGTCCAGTTTTAGTATATCTATTGTATTTCTTTCGTCAGTCCAAGTATTTATTTTATCAAAGAGAATCAAGTTTGTTTGACACAATGTATTCTCAATAAATCCATGCTGGCTTTTTGTGATTAGCCTTTGCTCCTCCAGATGCTTGCAAATAAGAGTTTCTTATGATATGCTCCAGTAATTTCTGGGGTTTGAGGTGACACTAACTGATCTGTAGTTCTCCAGGTCCTCCTTTTTGCCTTTTTTTTTAAAGAGTGCCAGTACGTTGGCCTTTTCCCAGGTCTCTGATACTCAGTCCATCTCCCACAACTTCTCTGTCAGTTCCTTCAGCACCCTGGGATGAAGTTCATCAGGTCCTGCAACTTGAATTAATTCAGATCCATCAAAAGCTCTCTGACTGTTTGTCTTGTTATTTCATCTCTCAGCTTGTCTTCTTCCTTATCCAAATAATCCTTACTAAGTGTCTGGTTACAGCTTAACGTATTTTGTGACAACTGAGGGAAAGTAGCTCTTGAGCTGCATTGCCTTTTATACATCTGTTAAGAGTTTGCCTTGGGTATTTACCAATGGGACCACAGCTTTCTTTGAGTTTCTTTTCTGGCCAACATACTTTTAGAGCCTCTTCTCTTTGTTTTTAACTGCCTTTGGCAGGTGCAGCTGATTTTTACCTTTGCCTTCCTGATTTTGTCCCTGTGAATTCTTACTATTTTCTGGTGACCTGTCTACCTTTCCATTGCCTGTATGCTTTCCTTTTACATTTGAGGTATCCTAGAAGCACCGTGTACTGCCACATTGGTCCCTTACCATTCTTCTTGTGCTTCCATCATGCCAGCACAGTTTCTTGCTAAACTTCCAATACTGAGCCCTTTACAAGCCCTCAGCCCTCTTGAGTGCCCTTATACTTTAGTCTGTCTTACCATGGCACTATGCTGATTAACTCTTGGGTCAGCTGAAATTCACCTTTTTGGAATATTGTGATTTAGTTCTGTTGACCTCATGCTTCTCCCATCTCACCATCATGAAGTCTGTCATATTGTGATCGCTTCTTTCCAAGTTTCCTGCCACCTTTACATCCTCCACCAGTTATCCAGATCAAAGACAGATGTTCTCCTAGTTATATTCTCAAGTTTCTGGAACAGACAATTGTCCTCCAACAAGTTAGGAACTTGCTTGACATTTTATGTTTGTCTGTATTGTTCTCTTAGAAGATTTCAGGAAAATAGAAGTCACCCATCAGTACCACTCATAACTCCTGGATGTTTTCATATCTCCTTGAAGAGTGTCATATCCTCTTTTTGATATGGTAGTCTATAATAAATCCCACCGTTATACAACTGTAGCCCTTAGTGTTGGCTTTCCAGTCATAAGAACTGTCTGACCAGGTGCCTGTGATACCAGTTACATCAGTTCTTTTCACAGGATGTAACTTGCAGCTTATCTTGTTTGTTCCCTATGCCTCTTGCATTTGTTTGCATACATCAGATATGTTTTAGATTCTAACCTACTTGTTTCCCTTTTGCATTACATGTTGCTGTGCTATGGTTCTCTGGCCCATTCTGAGTTGAGCTGCTTCTTCTGATTGTTTGCCCTGTTGATGGAGGGTTTTATTCAACATACCCTGCAAAGTTTTTAGTAGGCTGTACGGAAGATGCCCAAAGATACTTTTTCAAGTTCTGGTTAGATGGATCCCATACCTTGATAACAGAATATCTGCCCATTGTCGTGGTGACATGATGCCAGAAATTAAATGCAAATAACAAAGACAAGGCCAACAACATAATCCAGACTTACTATATATAGTCTCTAAATACTGTAGGTTATACATAGCAGGCACTCCCACCCTGATGTTTTCTGGTTACTTACACTTCTGTGTACAGTACAGCCAGAAGGCTTGGCATCAGGTTTATAAGTGGCTTCCTCCTGTTTAATCAGCAGAAATAGCAGATGTACCAACTATCCTAATACTAGACAGGCATCTGTATTTCCTTACCTGTTGTCCCACTTTTTTTTGTCCTCTCCCTCTCTCCCTCTCTTTCTCTGACTCATGCTCCATGGCTACTATATAAATAGTCAACTTCAAGTAATTACTTGGGTTTACTTGCATAGTAAAATGACACTACCTTCAAGTACTATTGCATTCAGGTGAAGCAAAGCAAGCAACTTCTCTTTGGGTGTAAACTATTAGCCTCGGTCCTGCACCATAGCCAACTTATGTTTTTCTTCTAGTACAAAGCACTAGTACTAGTACAGCTAGCCCTACAGACCTATATCTGACTCCATACCACCTCATCCTGGGCCTATAAGACTGGATTGGGCCCTGTGACACCTCACACAGTATGCCCAGATCAAGCCCTGCACCTTCTTGGTCTAGCCCCACATGCCTAATCTAACATATAGGGCCACACAGACCAGCCTATGGGACTCCCCAAGAGTCTGGAATTTGGAACCCAGGGAGTGGAAATTAACACTCCCCTAGTGTACTGGGCCCTGCAATGAATGAGAAGCTAGCTTTTGGAGTATAGAAAGGGACTGAGTGCCTTAGATGAGAAGAGATGAAGATAAAATCATGGAAGAAAAATCAGAGGAATTTATCATGGTTTGGGGGGAGAAAAGAGGTTGAAATAGCATAGAAGAGCAAGGGGGAGAGAGCATACAACTGAGTGTACAATTTGCAAATAAAGAAACCTAAATTTGGCTAGTGAAGAGGGACTTTAAACACAAGACTTGTTAATTTTGTTATGATACAAGATGTATAACAATCTGTGGAGTAGAAATATGTACTTTATTACAATCTGAATAATTTCCAAATAGTGTACTGTGCTACAGTGTGGTGAGGTTTTTGTGAAGGTCTGTATTTGCCAATCCTGGAGGTCAGCACTATAAAACATAAAACCCTAGTATGGTCATAAGCTCTTTGGAATAAGTCACTACATTTTCATTATCTGTATGAACAATGTTTAACACAATGGAGCCTTGAACTATAATTGCTGCCTCCAGGTATCACCTCAGTAGTGATATAGAGGGATCTACCTAATCGTACTGGAAGTGCACTGAATAGCGGCTCCTTTAATGTTGCTGTTTTTTCTGCATGCCCCTCCTCCCCACACACACACCCTTCTGATTGGCAGAGAGGCCCCACCACTTGCCATTTGTTCCTGATCAGCCAGGAGGCAAAAAACACAGTTTTAAATATGTTGCAGTGTTTGCCTCTCAGCCAATCAGCAGCAAGTTGTGGGGCCACTGGGGCCTCTTGGCCAATCCGCAGCAGGAGGCAAAAACTGCAGCATATTTTAAACAATGGTTTTGCCTCTTGGCCAATCAAGAGTGTACGGCAAGCAGCAGGGCCACTAGGGCCCCTCTGCCAGTCAGTGGCAGGGGGAGTATGTGGCAAAAAGGATCTGAATTTTCTTCTCTATCCCAGATCCCCATACAGAGGGAATGCATTACGTATGTATTCAATATAACCCATAACCTATGAAAGATGTTCAATAGGTTGGTGGCTCACATTTAAGAAAAACTCATAGAAGAGGCAGGAACAGGCATGGATATTTACCACAAGCAAAATTTCCTCTTTCCAGTAATCCACAATAATCCTACCATTGTTTTATTACTTTGTATAAGGTCCTCTTCCCATGTTTATGTACCTCTGATATAATGGTAGAAGCCCTGAAGTGAAGCAAAGTTAACATAATCAGATTTAGGAACATGTAGATTTTTTACCCAAGGCCACTTTTGAGAGATTTTTCCTGTGAAATGATCAAGGCCAAGGTAAGTAAACAGATTGATATCTTGTTTTTCTAAGCTGACTGAAAGATGTGCTCAAGCTTTTCCGGACCCTTGTTTTTCCCAGATGTATCTTTCTCTATGTTACAGTAATGTCAGTACAAAAATTGTCGGTAGATTTTTCTTGAACCATGTCAAAGTGTGATTTTATTAAATTCATAAAATGTTATTGTACCTCAAACATTCCCTATTTAAATGGCACCAGATAGCTATAAATTGTGGGGGGGGGTTATACCAGCTGGCATTGGAAATACCTCTATCATTTTCTGATATCAGGGAAAAAGAATTATGGTTAGGTTTTAACAAAAATGTATTCTTAGGTTTCTTAAGAGAAGAATTTGGATGGCACCCTTTTAAATATTCTTTACCTCTGTTTTTATACGCACAAATATATTGTATCTCTGCATTTTGTAAATGTATGCTCCTTGTCATTTTAGTAATGACTTAGTAACTATGTACAGGTGGATTCACTTTTATAGTAAAGTCTGTGTCTTAAGTACTTGTGTACTTAAGACCAGAAATTTCTTGGGAAATGAATAAAGATACTTCCAAAGTGCCTGTTCCTTTCCATTACAAGTATCCAATTAAATGATTTGAAGACTGAGATTTTGTTTTTAAACCCTAGTGGCTTGATTCTCTTACAGAAATGTAAACCCATTATTAAATGGCTTGTATCAGTGTAAACTGGAGGAAAAGTTGAGTCCTGTTCCTTTAATTCATATGAAACCTAAAGGCTAAAATATGTTTTTATAAAGTTGTATTTCCAGATGATGATATGGAAGTACAAAACCATTTGTGTTCACTAGAACACAGGAATGCATTACTAACCAGTCTTGGGAAACATTAAAAAAAGTAGATAAACCCAGAAAAAGCATTTAACAGATCTGTAAATGAACCTTTTTC
Source organism: Gavialis gangeticus (assembly GCF_001723915.1). Classification (NCBI taxonomy): domain Eukaryota; kingdom Metazoa; phylum Chordata; order Crocodylia; family Gavialidae; genus Gavialis; species Gavialis gangeticus. The sequence goes on along the minus strand of NW_017729029.1, from coordinate 62,645,227 downwards.
GGTAAGTCCATTTCTGATATACAGCAATGCCCATTCTGTACACCAATGTTTCCCAACCTTTTTCACCCCATGGCACACTTACCTAAATAAAAAAGCACCACAGCACACCAAGTGCAGAGCAGGGAGGGGAAGGGCAGAGAGCTGGAGACTGACGGGTACAGGGGGTGGTATGTGGCCAGCTGGATGCCGTCAGGGAGGGGTGGTGTGTGGCCAGCCAGACAGTATTTTTGGCTGGAGCCATGTCCCCTGCATGGCTGGAGCCACACTCCCCATCTGTCTTTGTCCACAACAGCAGCAGGTGAAGGGCTTGGCTTCAGCCAGGCCAGGGGCATAGCTGAAGCCCAAAATGCTGCAGCATACCTGGATGTGCCTGAAGGCACACGAGTGTGTCATGGCACACCAGTTGGGAAATGCTGCTCTACACCTAATATATTTAAAAGTAAAAAATATATAGCCCATGTTTGATTTAAAAATATTCCTATGGCAAATGCTTCTAACTGAATAGTAATAACTCCCATGGATATTTCTTGAATTGTAGCAAGACCTGTCCTTGTTATTAGGAGAACTATGAGTGTCACTACTGATAGTAATTACACACATGATAGGGTACTGATTTTTTAGTACTACTCCAATTTCTATACTAGCAGGGGATTGATATTTGCCCATTGATACATATGTTTTCCACATTTTATGGGTATGAAAGACCTTTGGATCAAATTAGACTAGACTGTTTCTTGCCATTAACTATCAAAGTACAAGAATATATTGCCCAATATGTAGATATTAGCCTGGAAATTTGTTTAATTCCAGCCACTGTTGGTGAGAAATCACTATTACATTTTTACTTAAAAGTCAAAATTGCAAGTTGATAAGCACAGCTAATCGCCTTTCCAACTACTAGATAATCTGTAGCGATGTCTTTAAATAGTCCCTCTGACTTAGTGAAAGGCACAGCCAAGTCCTTGTAGAGGGGAGGAGGTCTTGAGGAAAATACACAAACCACACATTTTAGCAGCTGGAAGATAAACTGCTTCCAGACACCTTTTCACAGAATTTAAATTTGGTAGAAATGCCAGAGGGTAAACTATGAAAATCATTTTTAAATTGTACTGGTGGGTTTGCTTTATTTTGTTTTTTTAGCAGTGTTCTCCAAATCTCTTCACCTTACTGCAATTGTCAGCCTCCTGGTAAGAAATGTTGTATATATTATCAAAATGCTTCTATCCACTCTTTTTGCCATACACACTCAATCTTTGCTGTTGCTGAAATGAGCGTTCAGATTCTGGCAAGGCTTTTTTCAAGGCCTTTGTTAGTTTTACATCTGGAGAGTGGTATGTCTGATGTTAATTTTTGTTGTTGTTGATGATATTTTTATCTGGCTTACAAGAAAAAGCTTTTCAGGGGAATGGGGAAAAGGTCAATTGAAAGTAGTATCATCCACTTCAAAGGCAGGAAACTTAAATCGTTATTCTAAAGTATGTAAGATTTTAAGCATAGGAATCAGCTCTTAGTATTTTGGTTTACTAATATGTGGGTAAGGAGATAAATTCTACTAGAGGTAGTTCATTTCCCTAAAATATTCATACTCCTTTTCACAAGTATTAACACACTGGAGATGTACACATTGGACATATCTGTATGTTAGAAGTACTAAAGTATGGCATATTAACCACCCCTACTGTGCCATGTGCACGGCACTTGGTTATATTTCACCGCTAAATCACCGTAGTGGCGTACTACACCGGGGGAGAGTGATGCTAAGATGATATAGCTGCCAATCACATGTAGACCCACGTGATCACTACATTGCCATAGCACACCACACAGCGACATAGTGCTCTGCTACATTGCTGTAGGGCGACGTGTAGATACACCCATTGTAACCTTTCTTATAGGCATGCTTTGGTATTCAGTTCTTTTAATGTACTTCTTTTATTTCCTGTGTTGTGAGTTTCCTATTTCTGTATATCTATCATTCAGAACACATATTTTAGTCTTGGTGAAAATTGCTGATTTAATGATAATGGAAAAGCAAGTTCTCCACGTAGTGACTGAGAAGTGGAATACAGATAGCAAACCAAGCTTCTCTTGGTTGTGCTATTTTTGCAGCCCTAGCCTATAGGGATTACTCTCCTTTGTAAGAGGGCATATGCATGGATAGGGTATAGTATATTCTTCTCGCATCTATTCAGTTCTGATTCTGTGCATTATATTGGAGACCTACCAACCACCACAGCTACCTCTGCACCACCTGTTTTCATCTTAAACACACCTCTAGATCCATTTTCTACAGCCAGACTCTATGTTACAAGAGCATCTGCTCTGATCCCATCAACTGGGATGCACACCTTAAGGATTTGGAGCAGGGATGCATACAGTTACAATACAACCCCAAAACAGTAGCCACTCAAATCAGCAAAGCCAGACTTAGGCCCCATTCTGACCTGCTACAATAGCAACCTGGAGACAAGGACAACCAAGTCTCTCTGGTTGTTACCTACAGCCCTCAGCTTGAACACCTTAGAAATATCATTAATGACCTTCAGTCCCTCCTGCAAAAGGGTGGCCATCTCAAATTAGTCATAGGGGACAAACCTGTTCTAGCTTACAGGCAGGCCCCCAACCTCAGATGGTATTTCCTGAGCAACAGGCTGCCTAACTTCAAGTCTCACCAAGGCACCAGACCTGCTATGCCCCAACATTAATACAGACCACATTCTCACTTGAATGACTAACATGGATTATAACATCTCAGGTTCATTCACTTGTAACTCGACCGATGTCATAAATGCCATAATCTACTTAAAGTGCCCCTTTGGCTTTCTGCATCGGTGAGATGGAGTGAGCCCTCCATAACAGAATGAATGACTATTACTACTTGATATATCATCTACAGAAAGCCATGCAAGCCTGTGGCAGAACACTTTAACTTCCCTGCACACTCCATTGCAGACCTGAGGATACTCCATTGCTGTTCTAAGACAGCAAACTTTTAAAAACTGATGATTGGGAAATTGCAGAACAAGAAAAGATCCACAGACTGGACTGTGCTAAGTATGGTTTAAACAGGGACTATGGATTCTTATCCCATTACCTGGATTAGTTTTTGTGACCACTTTGTTCCTATGGATTTGTTGCTTGTTTGTTTGCCCTTTCCAGCACTGCCCTCACTTCCCTTCCCTCTCTCTTTGATCGCTCCCCCATCTTGTCTTTCTTATTCTAATTTCTCTCTCCTTCTTTTACACTGCTCATGCCCATTGCAAATCCTTTCACAGCATCTGGAGTGAGCATCAACTCAGAAAAACTACACACACACACACACACACACACACAGACA
>NW_017729029.1:62639417-62641593 GCF_001723915.1 Gavialis gangeticus | reverse complement strand
CTCTCTCTCTCTCTCTCTCTCTCTCTCTCTCTCTCTCTCTCTCTCTCTCTCTTAATGTAACAGGGAGCCTAGGGCTTTGTAATGTTTACTCTGTGCCATTGGGTTCCTGGGATGGAGTACTCACTCAGACCTCCATGCCTTTGGGGTTCTGTCCTTGAGTCAGCATTCAGCAGAGACTGGTGGGATGGTAAACAGCTTTATGTTTATTAGGAACAGGATTCAGCAGCTCACATGCTCACAGCTTGCAGGGAGAACAACTACCCACCACTACAGACCGCACCCACAGGGCATCAGGGGGAGAGACTGGGTCATCCCACCCACTTAAAGGTACATTCCATATACCACACCCCTCTTCTTTACCTGGGAGCTCCCTTTTAAATAGTTGGATGTTCATCAGGTGTTACTTTAACTTGGAACATTTCAGGATCATGGAACCAGATCTTGCTAGCACTTGCCTCACTGGTGGGGTCTAGCCTTTACCGCTATCCCATTATATAGTACTTGTACTTCACAGGCAATCTCAACACATGTCTACTCTTAGTTTGCATGGTGTCATCAGGTTCCTCTGTGGGTACTGGTGGACTCTCTGGAGTGTGATGAAACTCTTGCTTGTGGTGGTCTGGTTCTTCTTCTGAAGTTTATTCTGCTGCTGTCTCTTGAGATACATCAACATGTTCTGCTGATACTGATGAGTAATCCTTTCTTAAGTGTCTTCTGTTCCTCCTGTACACATTACCACTGGGGTTTTTTACAATGTAGGAGTGCAGTTCATCCCTTTTTGCCATGATGGATGCTGGTGTCCAACCTGTACTTGTTTGCATCCTTACTTTCTCCCCCTGTCATAGAGGTGGCAAGAGGGACAGATACTTCAGAGGGCTAATCAGCCTACAGGGGGTAGAGACAGGGCCAGAGGTCCACAGCCCTAGATGGGTGGGACTGGAGTCCTAGAGAGGCAACACAATGGCTGGAGGCCCAGACTGAATAGGACGAAACAGTAACTGGAGTCCAAAAGCCAGGTCTGGCACACTGGGTCTAGGCAGAAGGGTACAGCAAGATAAAAGGAATGGAGGAAAAAAAAGGCCAAGGGCCCAACAAGGGGCATAGGGCCTAGAACAGCATGATATGAGACTGCATCCAAGTGCCCCTGAAAGTGGTAACCCCTGCAAGACATGGGCACAGCTGTAGGGAAGGTTGGAAGCCATGAATAGCCCTTGAGGCAATTAATGTCCTGGAAGGCACAGAGGGTCCACAGGGGGCAGAATTAGCACCCAAGGGCAGAACAAAGGCAGATGGGGTTCGTAAGGAGCCTGAAGGCTTGAGGAAGAAAAAAGCTTGCTCTGGGACCCTGGGGAAGCTTCCCTTTTTTCTAAAAAATAAAGCATTAACAGCAAAGTTTGGCAGATAAGATCAAAGAGGGTAGGGTATCTGGAGAGCAAGGGAGTGTCGTAGCTGCACCTAGGACTCAGTACTGCTACAGTTAGTCTATGGGTACATCAACATGAGTTTCTAACTGCACAGTAGCCTAACAATACTGCTCAGTAGCGCATCACAGCACAGACAGTGCTAATATATTACTGCATGTAGTTTCGCTAAAAAGGCATTCGCCAGTGCTACCGTACAGTAACTACAGTCAACATGCATTTATTTAGTACTTGATTATACAAGTATTAAATAAATGTGCAGTTATTTAGTACTTGATTATACAAGTACTAAATAAATGTGTAGTAACCACTGAACTTTAATGAACTTGTAGATGCACTCAGTGTGGAGTAAATGTACTTTGCCTTCTCTATAGTAGTAACATGGATACCTACTCTAATAATGTTTTCTGTGTTTAAAATAGCCTTATATAATAACTAGAAGAAAAATAAAAGAAATTTCAAAATTTTACAATGGAAGGAGAATTTAAATATTTAGTTCGGAAAATGAAAATAATATCACATATTCACCATTTTCTTGAACATTAACAGTAATTCCAAAGCCTTCAGAAACCCTAACAGCCCACCTGATAGAGAACTCAGAAGCAAGCCAAAGACTGCCAAGTTGCAACACAGCTGGGAGCATAAAGAAGCCACAGCTCAAGTATAGACTGTCTGGAGTGCTGCTCCTGGGGTGCTCCTCAGCCTCAAAGTAGTGGGCACACTGATTATAAGGGAGCCTATTTGGTGGGCTGTCC
>NW_017729029.1:62613783-62634417 GCF_001723915.1 Gavialis gangeticus | reverse complement strand
AGCCTTCAGAAACCCTAACAGCCCACCTGATAGAGAACTCAGAAGCAAGCCAAAGACTGCCAAGTTGCAACACAGCTGGGAGCATAAAGAAGCCACAGCTCAAGTATAGACTGTCTGGAGTGCTGCTCCTGGGGTGCTCCTCAGCCTCAAAGTAGTGGGCACACTGATTATAAGGGAGCCTATTTGGCGGGCTGTCCCAGAACCATGGAAACCTTGATAGCTGGGGCTCTTGGGGCATTCTGGCTCCTCATCAGCCCTGAAAAGAGACTGCTAAGGAGCAAAGAGCCTGGGAGCTTGAGATGCTCATGAGCTCTGAGACACTGACACTCCTCCCATTCTCTGGCCCATAAGAGGAGGAGAGCACATATTACATGAGGTTCCACTGGGAGGTTGTTCCAATTCCCAATTTCTTCTTAAGAAAAACTATTCTAACTTCTAATCAATAACTAAAAGAAGGGGTAAAATTACACTTCTCTGTAGCCCAGCAATTTTTATAAAGGAGTTGGCAATTTTCACACATATACAGGCACAAAAAGATCTGACTTTGTTGATATGGTGAACTGCATTACACGTGGGCTTCTGCTTCATACATTCATTGATTTATTTGTGAAATTCCTAGAGGCAGAGGGAAGCCACACAAAGGTCTTGAAACTGCAGGCCAAGGTAAACAGCATGTCATAATATATTTAGCAAATGACAGTATAAACTATAGAAAAATATGGTGGTGGGGGGAGATACATTTCCTGGCTGGAAAGTCCTTGAAGTTTAGACAGAGTCATTGCCATTGCTTCCTAGCCCTCTACATATAAACTGCCCTTTGCACAGATTATCTGTTAATTCATTCTACTGTGCTAGACACACATATCATAAAGTAGAATATGCGTGCCACCCCAGAGATGGAGGTAAGAAATATAGTCTGATTTTTATTAAAAGTAAAGGGAATTTGCCTCCTGAAGAGACCACCCTCTATTCCCAAATTTCACTGAATAATGTGTGACTAGTACATAATGCAACCATTTCCCCCCCCCTTCTGCTATTGAAAAAGCTAGCCTTGGAACTGCATTGCCTTCTATACAATGATTCTAATATTAGCTCTATTCTGAATCATTGTATTGAAAGTATTGCAGTTCCAAAGTTAGCTTTTTTAATAGCAAAAGAAAAAAATGAAAAGGATTTCCTTGTGAAGCAAGCAATTATTTTATGCATAGTCATCTATGTAACTCCACTGCAAAGTGTGAAATGTTTTGATTGCAAGCGAAAATGTTGCTTTGGATACCTGTGGTTTGCCTCTACTGCAGCTCACTGCAGCTCAGTCTTGTTACATGGTGGCTCAGAACTGTGTTCTGTCCTGGGGCAGTGCAAGCTCGTAAACAATGAGTATCTTTGCCATCTTATTTGTTTCATTATCTTTCACAGCAAGTTCAGACTCCAGTCAACACGTGCAATGCTAGGAATTTTGAGACGCACATCTGATCCATTTGGCAAGCTCTCACAGTATGTTCACTCAAGATAACTGACAAGGATAAAGTTAATTGACAGAACTTCAGTGAGTCTGAGAAATGTGCTGTTTTTCTGCTGATCCAGACAGACTTTCTAAAGATTCTCTCCTTTTATGGCTTAATACCTATTCTGTGCAATAAACTCTGCCTACAATTGAATTCATGAGTAAGAAACAGATCTTCACAATTCTGAGATTCCCATATGAGCCCAGAAATTTTGTCTACAACACCAGACTTGTTTGTTGAACATAAAAGAACATAAATCCTCTGTAGGTCCCAAGAGAGATGTTAGAAAAAGGGAGTAATCATTATAAACCACTTAGTGCTGTATGTACTGTATCATGTTGCCGTGAGAAAGTTATGTTTGATTGGCTCATAAAACAGGTTTAGTAAATCCTTTAAATAGTGATTTGGGCAATTGTGCTTACTGCAATACTATACTAGTGAGTGCATTATAAGGATTACAATGTCTCCAGAATGGTCACCTGGGGACAAGTGGATTTCTGATAATCCGAATGATAGTGTTTTGCTTTTGTTTTTTGTTTTGTTTTCACTTCTGTGTCAGATGTCACATCTCACTTTTCTATTTCTATGGCACGTTATACATCTGGTTTATGTATCATCTTATCTTTGTTTGGTCTGGTTATTTTTTTTTATACCAACTGCTTTCAAGTCTTTTAAAGCTAAACTCGATTAACATGTCATTAGTAATGCACAGACAAAATCAGAAGTGCCTTAGTTGCAAGAGAGTTTTGTTTGCAAATAGTGTGTAGAAAGGTCAAAAAGGAAATATCTAAATACAAAAGAGAGTCCTGGCCAAACTGTCTTATCTGAGTCCATTCTGTATACGCTGAAGCCTGGCTCTTTTATGCTAGACAGGACATTCAGTTATTCTCTCATCTTGCTGAGTTATTAGTGCACATTTTAAAGAGTTCTAGGATTTAAACTCTGTGGAATTTGAATTTTGCTTTTACCCCCAGGGCAGCAGGAGTCCGGAAGGTACAGTGGAAAGCAATGTATAAATAACAGAGGAGCAGTGGTGACTGTAGCATACCTAACATCCAAAGTTATGCAGTTTGAAGTCAGTAAATATAATACCTACCATAGGTTTTTACTCACCATTCAAGAAACAGAAGAATGAACAAAGATAGCTTTTGAATGTTTTGTGTTTTGTTTTTTAGTTTTTTAGTTAAGGCCATAAACAAGAAGACCTGCTTAGAAAACTTCATATTTACTGACTATAAAAGAATAAACCAAACTGTGGTCTCAAGTCTCTGATCCTAAAATATCATCATATACAAATATGCTTTAATGTATATCATTATATGCACACATATAATAATTATAGAGGTTATGTTAAGAGGAAAACATTGATATATACATTAAAGGGTCAAATTATGGTAATATATCAGAGTGATTTGGAGAATAATGAAAAACATGCTGGTAATAAAACAATTGGTATTATTTCATAAGTTTAACAAAGATTTAAAACTGAAATACATGGCAGTAATAGATTTTGAACACATTTTAATGAGCTTGTTCACTGCATTCATTTTTTAATTAAGTAGTAAAAATAGTGGTCCTTTAAGTGGAGATAATAAATGCATGAACTTTACTTGCACAAACATGCAACACAAGAATTTATTGCCTCCTGTCTAGGTAAGGACCTGGGAATCATTATAAAGATTAGCCTTATTGGGGGGGTGGGAGTGGGGACTTCAGTGGAAAATTCTTATGAAGTAATAATTTTCACATGAAACATTGCTAGGCTTATTTGGCAAAGTTGCGGGTAGCACTGTTTGTTTCCTACAAAAGAATTCAACAGCATTTTACTATTTTTTAATCCAAGCTGCCCTAAGAAATATATAGTGTGTGTGTCTTTCTTCATAAGAAACCATGAGAAATGCTTGAAAACTTCATGAAGAGTAGGAAACTTTGCCAGGCAAATGCCATCATCTTCTAAGAATCTAAGTTCTCATTTAAAAATAAAAGTCTATCCCTAATATTTGCCAATATATCTAGCAAATGCAAGCCAGGCAGAAACCAATGCAGTGCTGGCTTCCTAAGCCCACTGACAGTTCTGGTTCCTCAGCTGTTGTTTAGAGCTTTATACATTGCAAGGGAGGGAAAACTGACCAGAACTGTACAGCCCAATTCCTAGGCTTGGAACTGTTTGTCAGTCCAGTCTCCAACTGCAAAAGGAGGAGGTACAAATATGGTCTAAGTGTCACAAAGGTTACACTTTTGTACCTTTTCTCATTGGCTGCACCTTTTGTGGTCTGGGTGCTATACCAAATCAGTCCTCAGCTGTTTGCCCAGCCTATTTATTTGATGTGTCAAAGAGAAGGCAGTCTGCTCTAAGGACTACTCTTCAGGACTATTTCGTGTGTCAGCTGATGGATGGAATGGGTAGGAAAGGTAAAACATAGATAACTCATCTCTACTGTGAGCCACCATAGGCAAACAGTTGGGATATATATATTAGGGCTGTGCAAAGCTTTGGTCCCTGATTCGATTAGGCAGAGATACGGCCCAATTTGGTAGCCTAAGCTCCAAATCTGAATCAAATCAGAGGACCTTTAATCTCTCCAAATCAATTCAGAGAGATTCAGAGATTTGGACATAGACATAACTTTACATGTATTTTCTACATACCTCTAGATAGCAGGCAGCTCATGAATGCTGAGATGCTCGGGCACATGCAGCATCCCACAGAAGTTTAGGGGCTCCACAGAGCACTCAGCAGCAGACCTGGAAGTGGACCAGAAGTATTTCTGGTCCACTTCTGGGTCTGCCAGGGAGTATGGGGGGGTAGGGTGGGGAGGGGGCAGCTCGGCAGCTGGTGCCTCCTACGTCTGGGATAAAATATAAAATATAAATTATATATATTTATATAAATATACCTTTAGGCCCCTGTCCAGCAAAGTTCCTTGTGTAACTACAAACATACCTACATTTAACCATCTGATTAAGAGCTCTGCTGGACTGTTGTCTTAACGCTACTTCACCCTTTCCAAGGTTTCTTTCCTGCAACACTAGAGAAGGGTGAGTTGTTAGTTGAAACCAAAGCCATTGAGCTTTTGCTGGTCGGTTGCAAAATGTTACTGCTAATGTTACACATACCAATTGCTTGCCCACCCTTAAAAATAATTTGAAACGGCATATTCTTCTCTGTTATGATTATGTTATTCCTCCCCATTCTATATTATACTTGCTTTTCCTATGAGGAACAAATAAAACCTACTCTGGGTTTTGTTCAAAATGCTAACTCCGCTTTTATTTTCTTAACCTCAGTGAATGATTTTATTATGTGTTTAAGCCAGTAGCAACTTGGAAGAAGAACCTAGGATTAAAATGACTGGTTTCAGTAACATGCCTTTAGCATGAAAAATATATTTCTTGTTTTTAAAATGCAGTGTGAGTATACTGATAAAAACATGAAGCTTCTATGGAAAATTAATCAGTCAATGTTTGATTTTCTTTTCCTTTCAGGTATGACTTTGTAGAAGTTGAAGAACCTAGTGATGGTACTATTTTAGGGCGCTGGTGTGGTTCCAGTACTGTGCCAAGCAAACAAATCTCCAAAGGAAACCAGATCAGGATAAGATTTGTATCTGATGAATATTTCCCTTCTGAACCTGGATTCTGCATTCATTACAATCTTCTTGTGCCAGTAAGTAACATTATTTTGGAGCCAGAATATTTCAGGAAAACAAAATCTTAAAAATAATGTGTCTCAGGAGAGTAATTTGATAGTTTGGGGTGAGTTACTGATTGTTTATCTTTTATTATCATTATTATTTTTTTTAAGTCTGAGTGTCTTCCAATGCCATAAATTTTGTTCCTGTATTATAACTAACTAAATGTTCTTGTGGTTAGTACGGATGGCTTTGGGTTGGGAAGTTGTGGGCTCAGTCATTTATGTGGAAACTTCAGTAAAACATTTGCATTCCTAATGCAGTACTGTAAAAAGGGCATTTTTGAGCTTTAAGAAGAAATTGGCCAACATAAAGAATCAGCTGCTTGTCTTTGGAAATCTAGCATTTCAAACATAATTGGGAAATTGTACCAAGAAACTGGACTTCTCCCAGGGGAAGAATTGAAGTAATTAATGTATTAATGTGTAACTTCCAATTAAAAGGAGACAGCAAATCTTCCATGTACTCTCAATGATTGTAAATAACTGAAATACATAAAAGTTATTGTTTCATTGCACACTGTCTTGCAGAAATGCACTTTTCTGAGTGTTGGTTGGCACTAGTAATTCCCAAGATACTCAACACTTCTCAAAAACCAGGCCCTCTCTTTGTAAACTTTGTCACTAACATATGCCGATTTTCACTTTCAGTATATTGCTACTGCTTTTATTAAACAATATGCAACTCTTCCAGTGGCCAGAATAATGCTTGTGTAAATTTCCAAGGAGGGGATAATATTGTAAAGAATAGATGAATACCAGGAATGATTTCATTCTGAATACATTACCCCTATTTAAAAACCAGAGGGTTGTATTTTAAAGTTGTTCTTGGCTTATTCTATGCTCATTATCTTGTGGCCCAATTGATTCTGTTGGCTGAAACTATTTGAAAATTTGTTTATGAAAAAAAATCATGATAGGTTGTAAGTCTTTTGACTTCAGTTATACACCGGAAATGTGTCTTTTATTTTACTTTTCTTATGATATTCACTTTACTTTTTCTCATAATATGCATGCATTTGGGAAGCTAGAGAGGAGGTGACAGAGATTTCTAACAGCCTCTACTATAAAAATAATGATCTCATATGTGAGTGCTTGAAATTCTCAAGTAGAAAGCTCTAAACCCAGAGTTTCATGGATACTCAGGTGTATAGTTCCTGCACACGAACTTGCTTCCATGGATTTTAGTGGATGTTAGATGCTTATCTGTCTTTGCAGTTCAGGATCTAAAGGATTAAAGTTATTAGTAATAATAGTAGTTGCCACCTTTACATGTTATGCTGTTGTGTGGCATCTTTTAGTAATACTGTGTAATATTTGCAGTGAACCCTGTTACCAAACAAAATTAAGCCAGTTTCAAATGAACCACTAATTGAACTGATTTTGTATACATGGACAAGCTGCACAGTCCCATGTAGATTAAGGGAATAATTGTAGACCTGAGAGCAAAATTTTATCTAGTATGTTCAGTTTTATAAAATGGTAATAGAAAGTCCCCCAACAGGTGTTTTTCAATGAGTAGCTGCCAAATTCCTCATTGCCATGCTGACACATCTAACAGGTGGGAAGTGATATCATATTTGATCAGTGTGTAATCTAAATTCCATCTGAAATTGTGGAATGGTTTAAAAAAATCCCTGAATACCAAAATACCTTTTTTCTTATATTTATACAATGCCACACAATATGGACTCTGTAACAACAGAGTTGTTTAAACATATTTAGAGAACTGTCTATGAAACTTGAAGAATTTTATGTTATCTTCCCAGCAAGTATGAAGAGTATCTTTTTGATAGACAAGAACCGTGAAAACATGAGGATTTTTTATTCCTGGCCCTAATAACTCCAATCACTCATCAAAAAGCCTGGAATTTAAAAGGTGTCTGCCATTGATGGAAGTAAGTTAAAGTTTTGAAGAGCAAGTACTAAATAAGTGAATTTAGAACAGTAATATTACAGGAGTGGTAAGGTTACTATTAAAATATCTAGTTTATGCTGACCAACTGTTATGAGAATCTTTATTCCACCTATCACTGTTATGGATTTGTTATATGGCATTACATGTTGACTATTTCTTTTTTAATACTTTAAAGTTCCCATTTCAAGGTCTGCATGGTCATTAGTAAGTAGGGGTCTATTTAAGTCACAGAAAAATTGAACAGTTATTATGGGTTGTTGGCAAGGGGAAGAGGGGCAACGGGGTAACTCCCATCTTGTCTGCTGGCTACCATTCATGTGACCCTGCCCATCAGCATGGATTGGTTGAGAGGCCCCAGTGGTGGATGGAGGAACAAGGTGGCAGCCACCATCTTGTTTGCTGCCTGTCATGCTGCCCTTCCAGCCAGTGTTTCCCCTCCCCCTGGGCAGGCTCTGAGGCTGTGCCACATTGAGCAGTGAGGATCGCTGGCACCCACTGAGGAGCCAGCATTTTGTTTTTATTAATTTTTTTTAAGTTGATTTTGTGGACAATCTCTGATATTGTTGTTTCCACCAAATCTGCAGAATCTCAAACTGAGTAGACCCTTACTAATATGGGACAACCTTCCATTGTGTCATTTGTCTTTGTAGAAACTCTGTCACTGTGTTTGATTCTTGCTCATCCTGGGCTTCAGACAGGTGTAATTTTGGCAAGAGAGTTGCACATTTCAAGGGAGAATAAGGAAAGCTATACTGGAAGGTCAAGTTAAAATTAAGGCTGGCTTTTAAACATACTAGCAGTTTTGGAATGCTAGAATAGGTTCCTGAATGGTGAGACATTTGAAAATTTTAAGACAGATTTAAGGCTTGTTTGGTTTATAACAGATATATCACCCCCAAGCACAAATATGAAGTTATGTACATATATGTATGTATATGTGCACGTAAAATGTATATTTGTGTGTGTATATATATCCATGTATGAACACATACATACGCTTCTGCATTTGTACAGATGTATATATCTGTACAGGGTGATAACTATGATAAAATTGACAAGCCTATAATGATTTTTAGGCATGATATGATATAAATAGTTATCATGTTAGATAGCAATTCTATCCTGTCTTGAACAGGTATCATTCAGGAATAATTCTATTCATGCTACGGAACGTCAGCAATTTGAGCTCAGAATAAGTTCCTCGGTGGGCGCGTCTACACGAGATGCTACATCACCATAGCAATGAGCTACAGTGCCATAGCTCATTTCCATGGGAACATAGCATCAGCAGGCACTAACCGTGACACTGCTGCTACTGCACAGTAGTTCATTGTTACTGCACAGTAGGATCAAAAATGACCCATGTGCTGCTGGGACTGCACAGTCATTTAATTCTTGATTCAATGTGCAACTCTACTTTAGCAAGTACTAAATGACTGTGCAGTACCAACTGTGTAGTCAGGGTCACATGCAAATGCACCCACTATGTACAATAAAATGGAAATAGTTTTTCAATATAACTATTTGTATGTATGTGTGTGCAATTTTATTGTTGAAATAGGATGTGCTCTTTTCTCTGTAAATTCTATTTTGTAACATGCTCTAAAATTATTCTTTCACATTTCTGTTTGCAGCCCTTATAGTTGTCAACTACATGGATTGTATTTTACATTAAACATAAGAGATGAGCTTCAGAATTGAACCTGTTTTATCTAAACAAGAGATACTAAAAACTCTTGCACAAAATTAAATGTCACTAATTTTCTTACATTAAAATTTTAATCATAATTCCTACAATGGTTCATAAAAGATATAAACCCAAAGTCTAAAAATGAAATATGCCTGCTATTGAAGAAGCAGAAAGTGTAAATAAATGTAAAGTCATAAAAACAGATGCTGAGCTGGTCCACTTTTATGACTTGGTCCTAAACAGTTAACATCTTTTTCATTCTGCTGGGGGATAAAAGCCTGGTAGATTAGCAGTGAGAGATTGTTTGGGGAGAAATGAAGCAAAACTGAAATAAAACAGTTCAAGCTTGTTTCTGTTATTGAAGGCCACACACAGTGAAGGGCAAGGGACATATATTTCAGGTCTTTTGGTTAGAGAGAGAAAGAGAGAGATGGTTTTGTTTAATTCTGCTGTAATTGATAAGGGTTTTTTTTCTGCTTTGCCTACTAAATTGCAGACCAACTTTTCATGTAATGATTAAGTATATCAAGAACAGTGGTTGGTCTAATTACTTTATTTTTTTGATTTAAGACAAAAGACATTCCAGCTGTTCCTTTGATGTAATTAGCCGTAACATAATTTTATATAAAGCTGTTACTATATACAAATTGTACATACTGTAAATGCCAAAAAATCTTTGACCAGATCTAATAAATTTTCTTCAAAGACCTCTTGCATGTAATATAGAATTCAGTCTTCTGTCATTCTTCAGTTTTAGACAGCCTACTAGCTATACAGCCCATATTCTGGCCAAATGTTACTTTTCTTGTCTGCTCCATACTTGTAAATGATTGGTTTTGCAATTGCAATATTAAATAGAAGTATTAGGAAATGTTTTCCTTACTAAAGAAATCAAATTTGCATAGATTTAAACTTCCTAAACTTTTTTAATGAGTCTATCATTTTGAGTCATTCTTTCATATTGTGTCCAAATATTTTGAGCATTTCCATGATGAAGAGTGCATTATACAATAAAGTCTGCCTAATCAAGGGTTTGCAGCTCAGTTTTTTAGTGTGTAAGAATAGGATAAAATATTGCCAAAGCAATTATTTTCAGTAATCTCCTAGAATTACATTGTGAAAGGCTATCCATATTCCCTTCAAATAAAGCTTTAATTTACATAGTAACCATATACAATTGAAAGAAACCTTATAAATTATTACAATTTGTGTCTGGGTAACATTCTTTCTTGTGACTTGTTTAGTTTAAATTATGTCAGTTACAAGTTTGGCATGGAGAGTTCCATGTAATAAAGTGTATTGTTACTTGGGGGAGCCGGTGAATGGGATACTTGATGCCTGAGGTGCCATTAAGGAATGCATGACTGATTGCCAAAGTAGTTATTAATTATGCAGGGCACTGAGAACAAAGCAGCTCCAGTTAAAGTTGAAGTTTGGGGTGACTATCCCCTCCCCCTTTCTTGGTAGCATGTTATTTGTTACTGAAGATCATGCCAAGGTTTCCTTGCAAGAAACACATTTAACCCTCTTGTACACAAGTTGAGATGGAGAAGGAAATCCAAGAAACTTCTGAAAGATTGCCTTGGTTTTAAAAGTAATTTTTCAGGTGCTTTGAGCTATGGATGAGATACCTGTGTGTGGCAACTTGCATTTCAGTCTGCAAGTGAATTCTCTTGAAGAGTGCTTGGTATTGGCTGAAGAGCAGTATCTTAAGGGTAGGCAACCATGGTTGAGATTTACATGTATTACATTCCCTCCAGCTCAGCCAAGCTAAGGCATACCAAAGACTTCTTATGCATGATTTTAGCATACATTAAATGTTTGGTTTCGATGTATGTGTTTGTCTTTACACACACACACAGAATGTTAAATTAAAATGAAAGGACTTAGGGTCGAAGAAAATATTGCTGCAACCAGAAAGAAGGAAGCACTGATCCTGTGACAAGAAGGTGATGGGAAATGCCTTGTTTCTCTTCACTGTTTAACTGAAGTCAATGGTACAACATATGAATCATAAGTTGGAAGTTTAGGAGCTAAGAGAACAGCAACTTCAGCTCCTTACCAAAACTTACTAAATACATTGCAAAACAAGGTTTTAATGTTCCAAATGGGTGAAAGAAGAGCTTTGTTTGATAGGGTGGGTAGAAGCACAAGGAAAAGGAAAGGAGGCAGTTTGCAGACTTTCCCAGCTTGGGTTGTATCCACCAACCTAGCCCAGCGGTGCTGTTTTGCCCTGCTAAAATTCATGCTGAACAGAAAGAGGAATCTGAAAGCTTTTCACACAGAGAGATGGAACCTTAACCAAAATCTGTCTCCTTTGTTGGCTCTGCTAGAGTCAAGAGGTTCCAGGGATTATGCTAGGAAATTTTAGCTCAAATAAGTTGAAGCATTTCAAAATATGCTACTTAAAAAATCAGTTATGAAAAATATTCTTTACAGCAAAGGAAAATTTGAAACTGAAGAAATAAGTCAAGTTTCAGAATACTCTTCCCTTGAAGTTTCCCTAATGAATTAACTTTGTGATCTAGATCATAGAAGAATTCACCCTTAAATCCTGAAGTGTAAATTCCATGCTTGATGAAAAAAGTTAAATAATTGAGAATTCATGAACAAAAATGGAGACTACAGCTATTATTATCCTGTATGGCTTAAATGAAAAGAAAGCAGTAATAGGGGACAATTACCTCTTAAGATAACATAGTGTTTTTCCCAGACCTTACTTCTTCTAACAAGCACATAAGAAAAAAAAGTTTACCTACTAAGCATAATTTTATAGATGCTAGGGGTTGGAAGAGACCTTACAGATCATTGGGTCCAGCCCCCCCTGCACTTGGGTAGGAAAGACTGTTGGGATCAGATGACCCCAGCAAGATGCGCATCAATCGTTTTTTTGAAGATTGCCAAGCTTGATGACTGTACCACCTCTGGGGAGAGCCTATTCCAAACCCTCAGCACTCAACTTGTAAGGAAGGCTTTCCTTATGTCTAGCCTTAAATGATCCTCAATCAACTTGTTCCCATTATTTCTTGTCCTCCCTGGGTGGGCTTCGGGAACAGATGCCGCCCCAGGCCCTAATATACACCCAAAGATCTAGAGAGACAGGATCAGAAACATGCCTAGTTTTCCTAGAAAAACTTTGAATAATTCCTGACTAGTTTTGACTGCCCTTGTTTCGTTTTGAGCTGGTTTCAAAGCCCTGTGTTTCGCTTCGATTTTGCTGTTTCGAGCTCGAAACAGGTCAAAGCAGCGTTGAACCAAAACAGCCGGTGAAATTTTGCACAGTCCTACTGCACAGTCCCAGAGGCATATGGATTGTTTCTGACCCTGTGTCACTGTAGCAATGACCTACTGTGTAGTAGCGCATTGTTATGGCAATGTAGTGGGAGCACCACGGTTAGTGTCCACTGACAATATGTTGCTATAGCAACAAGCTACCTTGACGTAGCTCATCACTACAGTGACATAGTGTCTTGTGTAGACACGCCCCCTGGACACCTTGTTGTCTGACTAGGGTGTGCAGTGGATCATAGCCAGTATAATGACATATAATAGAATTTCTAAGTTATGTGTTCTGGGGGGATTTTTGTTTGGCCTTTTTTAAGGGCTTAGGAAAATTCACAATGGAAAAAAAAATAAAGAACTGATGTCCAAAGTAATTCTGCTTGTGAAATAAAGCACTCACAAGTTAGGAAATGCCAGAATTAAGCTAGCTGTGTAACTACATATATTATTATACCGCCTTTAATTGCATGATTGGCTATTTTCCTACACCTATGGAATATGCTGAAATGAAGACCATATAAACAACCTCAATCTTTGAGCATTTGGATTTGCAGTCTCTCTCTCTCTCTCTCTCTCTTGCTATATATATATATATATAAAAAATTAAACACACACCCATATGTATCTAAACAAATTAAAGAAATCAAATGTATATATATACATGTGTATGTGTATGTGTGAGCGCGCGCATGTGTTTTAAAAGTATGTTACTTTAACAATATTTCCCTTGTCTTGGATTACAGACTTATTGTGAAAAGAATTGATTTCATACACTTTTGTATGACATTTTGTGATTTTTTGGGGGGTGGGCACTAGTGTTACCACAATATAATTTTATCATGAAAATATGGCTTTATCTTATTTTTTCTGTAGTTGAGTAGGTTTCAATTCTTAGTCATCATTCATATTTATTTTGTATATGTTTAATGTTGATCACAGATTTTTATATAACCGTGGGCATGATGCTACCCATGGCCTCACTTGAATAGTAGGATCCTGGGGCGGCCCTGCTCAGCTCCCTGGGTAGCTGCTGCAGGGTCCCCCAGTGGATGGCCTCCCCTGACAATCAAAACAACCTTGCAGACCATTATAAAAACATTTACAGAATTTAATTATTTACAAGATACATATAACACAATAAAACAGATAATGTTATGCAACATAACCCAACGATGATGGCTTAAGGGTTAATGCTTCTCAGATACACCTTACACCAGGAGAAGGCATGCAAATTACCCATGATAAATAAGGATCCAATTAATAAATTAATTGATACACCAACTAGTAAACCATCAAGAACTTATTTACACAGTCTATAACTCGTATGCTCCAGGGTAGCTATAAGGACCCTGTGTATGCTGCCCCTTGGCTTGGTTTCTCAGGGGGCAGGACTGCTTGTGGGTCCCTGCTGCTGGCATCCCTTGCATGAGCTTCAGGGGTCTCAGTGCAGCAGGCAGTAGCTCCTCCCCTGTGATCCCTGCAAGAGAACTTATTCCTGCCCCAACCCTCATCCCCTGGCACAGCAGGCAGCAGTGTCTGGGATGCAAGTTGTAGCAGTTCCCCCTGCCCAGCACAACCTCATACCACCTGGCAAATGCAGCCCCCCTCCAGGGGCCCTGCCTGCCCCTAGGGCTTCTGATGAGCTGGAGGAGTTCCCTGCCCCCTCTATCCCAGTGCTCTCTTTGACACACTGAGCCTGACCCACCCTGGTGCCTTCTCACTTGTGAAGCAAACCAGGGCAGCCTCCCCCTGGTTCTGCATCTCCCTACCCTCCTGTGTTCACCCACACAATACAGGCACTTGTAGGAGGGTCCTCCCAGGCTCAGGGTCTCCTGACAGGCAGGTGCTCTTTTGTGCCTGCCCCTGCAGAGTTCTGAAGGGAGAAAAGAGGAAGAAAGGATGCTCTGTCTCTCTCCCGTGCAGCCTCTAGCTGCCACCTCTGTGGGGCTCCAACAGGGGCTCTCTGAGGGACAGCTGTGGTGAGGTCCTTTTCCTGGCCTCCAGCCTGTCTCTATTCCCCTTTTGTTCTCCTCCCCGGGAAAAACTGCTCCCCCTTTTTAAACAAGCACTTTTAGCCAACCCCAGACCAGGACTCTTTCCAGGGTTTTGCTAAGGTTCCTCTCATTCAAACCCTGGCTGGGGTTACATCACTTCTCCCACTTCAAAGAGGGCTGCCTTCAAAGGAGCTTCACTCGCCCTTAGGGCAAGTCATGTCCTTACTGGGAAAAACTCTCTTTCTCTTCATACTATCCCTCTGCAGGGCAGCCCTCCCTATCCCTTCAGGTGAGTACAATTTTAATGCTGCTATATCTAAAAGGAATTCAGTGCCAGGCATTTTGGTGCCATTTGACATTTCAAACATCATTTAAACTGGTAGTATGCCTACCTTCTCTATTTAGTCCTTTTTCTGTAATTAAGTTTGTACAAAGCTTTCCTCTGGCTGATTAGCTAACATTGGGGGCATCTGCATGTGTGCTTTACGGCAAAGTAGACTAATTAGCTCCACAGTAACGCATCACTGTCTAGACTTGCACTGGTATTAGGGCGCAGTAGATTAATTAACTCCTTTTCCAGTATCACTGTTCTTTTATTTAAAAAAAAAAAATCAGAAAACCACTTTGGCTGATTCTTTTTTCTTTTTTTGCAAATAGATTTTATTCTGTTGTGGCTTCTATGTATGGTGACTTCTTACTGAAGTCTAGATTGTCTGCAGCTCTTGTACAGATTTTTCTTTACTGGCAAGGACTAGAAATGTATGTAGCCTTTAACCTCAGAGGGTTACAAGAAGCAGGAGGTTTAGAATATCCCAACGCATATGTTATCTCTTTGCCCATCTCTTAGTTTTCCTATCCCATCAAGTTGGCTTGATTTACCAGAAGAAACAGACATTGCTACCTGGAGCCCAGGGCTGACTCCTCAGGCCCCTATTGTCAGTGGTGGTGTAGCAGGTGCACTCTAGGGCACTGAGAGAAAGAATGGGCTTCTTAATGAACAATTCTTCCCTAAAATCCTAAGGGAAAATGGCTCTGTGTACTTCTCCTATTGTGATCCAGGATCTATATGATATTTGATACTGGATTTCACATATAAAATTTCTCAGAATAGCTCAGAGGGTGGTGGTGGACAGGTTATATTCGACCTGGGTGGAAGTGGGCAGCGGAGTCCCCCAGGGCTCGGTCCTTGGGCCTGTGCTGTTCAATTTCTTCATCAGCGATTTGGATGACGGGGTGAAAAGCAACCTGTTTAAATTCGCTGATGATACCAAAATTTGGGGTGAGGTGAGCACGCTAGTAGGGAGAGAAAGATTGCAGCAAGACCTGGATAGGTTGCAGGGGTAGGCTAGCAAAAACAGGATGCGCTTCAATACTGACAAGTGCAGGGTGCTGCACTTGGGCAGTAGAAACGAGCAGCACACTTATAGAATGGGAAACTCCCTTCTTGAGAGCACAGAGGCAGAAAGGGATCTTGGAGTCATTATTGACTCCAAGATGAACATGGGCTGACAATGCAAGGTCACGGTTGGCAGGGCTAACGGGACCTTGTTGTGCATCCACAGGTACATCTCAAGTACAGCCAAGGAGGTGATCCTCCCCCTCTATGCGATGCTGGTCAGGCCACAGCTGGACTACTGTGTCCAGTTCTGTGAGCCCCACTTCAGGAGGGATGTGGACAACATTGAAAGGGTCCAGGCCAGACCCTACAATGAAAGACTGCGGGACCTAAACCTGTTCAGCCTTCACAAGAGAAGGCTGAGGGGGGACCTGGTGACTGTCTATAAACTCACTAGGGAGGACCAGAAGGGTTTGGGGGAGACCTTGTTTCCCCTAGCGCCCCCCAAGGAATAACAAGGAATAATGGACTCAAGTTGTTGGAGAGTAGGTTTAGATTAGACATCCGCAAGAACTACTTCATAGTTAGGGCATCTAGGAGCTGGAACCAACTTCCAAGGGAAGTGGTGCTGGCTCCTACTGTGGGGATCTTTAAGAAGAGGCTTGATGCCTATCTGGCTGGACTCATTTGAGTCCAGTTTTTCTCCTGCCCAGGCAGGGGGTCAGACTTGAAGATCTACAAGGTCCCTTCCGACCCTGCTTCTATGATTCTATGATTTTAAACAATTCTTGCTGCATTCCTGTCTATTTTGTGTTCATCTAGTAGAGACTTAGTCATTCTGAAGCACCAACTACCACTTTATTCCAACAAAATAGGAATAGAGTCAATAATTGGGGGGGTGATTGTAAATTTAAAAAAAATTCAAATAACGTAAGATGAAAACAGGAATGAAAAGAAAGTATATGAGAATAAAAAAGCAGAAGAATAATTTAGCACAGCTTATCTATCCTGGTTAATACAACTCAGGCCTGAGAGGCAGTGTTAGCAAAGGCAAAGTTTGAGGAAAATGGAATAATGGATACTGTTCTAAACATGAGATCAATACAACTCTGCAGCTGTTTCTACAGATGACTTGCTGCACCATTGAATACCACAGACCATGGAAAGCACCTTTGGAATTAAGGAAATAAATTCTTGGCAGAATAAGAATACTATGCAGTAGCTCAAGGGCAAGCATCTACTCATGGAAAGATTAATTCATAAAGGTTGCTCGCATTAAGAGAAGCACTTTTGCTTCTAAGTAGGGTGGGGTAATGAGCACTGTGGAAATACCTAGATTTGCACCTGTCTTGTCTTTACAGTGCCTGGCCTGTGGTGATATAGAAAGGGATTATGAGCTGTCAGTTGCTCACCTTTCATGAATGCTCAAAATTTCTGAAATTATTATGACAAAAGGTATAGCTGAATGTGCCAAGGTTTTGCTGAAATGCTTTTTTCTTAAGACAATCTAGGTAAAAACAAAGATGTTGCATCCCTGCTTTCATTCATTTATGAATATGCATCCAATGCTTCGGAAAGGAGAGGGAGAATTCTGGATGGTCTCTGTGTATGCTATCTAATGATTACAGATGCTGAGTGCTGAAGAATTATTTTTATTAAAAGTTTTCTATGTGAGAATAAAGAGAAATTCCAAGCTGTCATACAGCAGCAGAAAGAATTCTGCTGTTGTTTGATTGTACATTTCATTCTACCTGTAAGTTATATAATAAATCTTGAAAAGAAGAAAATAACAATAATTTATGAGGAGAGGGGAACAGTATATGCTGAGATCTAAATAGTTGAGAGAAATCAAAGGAAGCCATTTAGTGTATGAAAGATTTGGCTTACAGACACTTTAAAACTGTAGGTACAAATGCAGATGCATCAGCTTTTGAAAGGGATTGCATATAAGAAGAAACTGCAGACATTCAGAAGCAGGTGACTCCTATAGTCCAAAGAACTGGGGCTGCCAAAAAATTTCTTTGGGAATTTCCCTAGTAACTACACAAATGTGTGGTTCTGCACTCCTACAATGTGAATTAGACAATATGGGGAACTGAAGTAGTGATGCTGATATTTAAACCTGTTCTGTGGGTTTGTAGGTACTTCATTCTTCAGCATTAGCAATCTGGTGTCACTTTGGCAGTAATAAATTGACTTTAAAAAGGATTGTTTAATACACAAAAGTGCCCTCTGCTACTTAGTATTTTGTAAAGCTTAAGATTTTCTCCCTATGATTTTGAGGATGATTATCCTAATAAATGGAACCTATATAAGAAAAGTAAAAATGAAACAGTTTTAAAAATTTCAGTTTCTTGTCAATATCTCTCTTCTTTATGAGAGGTTACATTCAACCCCCATTACATTTATTTTTGTTTATAAGGCTGCTTTTTTATCTTTTTAATATCAGCATAGTCTGATGTTCTCTCTGAACTTCTGACAATTTATATATGTATGTGACTATACGTTGAGACCAGGGTCTGTAGGACTCCCTCTTTGACCGTTGACATGAAGATCTCAAGCTCCTGAACGTTCTATATCAGAGGTGTCAAAGATCTGTTTTATGGGCTGGATCTGGTCCACAGAGCTGTCCTATCCATCTTAGTTGGCTATTGGAAGTTGAGGGCATGGTCAGGGAGGATGGGGGTCATTGGCAGAAGGAGGTTAAGTGAGGGCTGTGCTACACAGCCACATATGCCCAACCACTGTAGGACCTCCACTGCCACTTAATCCCGTTGCTGTTGGACACGCGCCACTACAGGACCTGGCCCAGACCTGTGGTGAGTTTGATGCCCTTGATCTGTGTTGTTTCCTTTTGGGTTAAGAATTCACATACTCATTTGCTTCAAGTAAATGTTGGGTCCAATTCTTTTCTCTTTTTTACTCATACCCTTGCAGGGTATCTACAAGAAATGCTTTAGTGTGGAGTTGATTAATTAGCTCTTCAGTAAAGCATCACTGTCTACACGTGCAGTGCTACTAGGCCACAGTAAAATAATTAACTCCATCATAAGATAGTATGGTGCAACAAAAGTACTATCTTACAGGTGAGTTATTTACTCTGCTGCAATGAACATGTAGATGGTGAATATAGTATTTCTCTAGAGACATAAACCACTATTCCCAAAGCAGTCCATTGTACAAGAGCACGAGTGCTGTCAGCTAAAAGATTGCCAACCACATAGCCGCCTTCTGCTCAACTATGGTAAACCAAACTGCTGTTGCTATGTGCTCTGGAACACCAATAGCATATCCAGATTTAAATGCTATGAACATCTCTAGGCCTGTTTCATGATGAGAGAGGAATAAAGGAACACAACTATTATTATAGTGAGGCACTGCCACATATCTCCCATTTAGTTAAAGGTTACTTAAACACTTCAATTAGAATAAGACTTAATTTTAAAAAGTATGCCATAACCTAAAAATGTTTTGAAATATATTTGTTTTACTGTAGGCATATGTTTATGGTTACAGCTATGTTTTTCATCTTTTTTTCTGTGTGTTTCTTTTTTCCCTCTTCCATGTTTTCCAAATCACAAAATAAAATTTCCATGATATGGGTTGGTGCTTCATTCTTCTAAAATGTTCAGGGATTGTGAGAGAAACTTAAGTGATTAGTTTATCAAAAGCTTAAGCGATTAGTTTATCAAAAGCAGTTTAATTGTGAACATTTGCTCGAAAATTATAAAAGAATTACAAATAAGTATAAAGAGAATCAGGATGATTCCCAAGGTATCGTCAGTTGAAGACAAATTGATATTTCTGAAGCACATAATAGATTAAGTTACAAAATTCACTGAAGTTAAATGGTGAACATAAGTCTAAAAATACCCCCTGGGAAGAGGCAGACTAATAAAATAATTGTCTCAAAAGTCTGAAACCTTAGCAAGTAAGAGAATCAGAATGCTTTAAAAACATTATTTTCTGCCCTTACATTTATTTCAGTAGAAATTCTAAAAAAAGATGTGAAGTCAAGGCTTTCTTTGTGAAAGATTTAACAGGTTCTCACTGTCAGTTTTAAAAAGGAAACACATTTTTGGACAGGGATCAACAAGGTGATTTGACTGAACACTGGCCAAAGGCTGGCCTGGTCAGCTATAGTCAACTTTAGCTGTAAAAACAAAATGTAAAAAGTTTAGCCTTACTGCCTAAATTGCTGTGCTGCTTGTTCCTTTGGATTACTTTAGGTGCATGTAATATGCTGAGGAGAGCAAGAGGGGATTGGAAATAGCAAGAAAAAGCATCTAAACCACATATATACATTTATATTTTAATGTACCCATTTTAATATCCAGTGACCAAGGAATTCTTCAGTGGAACATAAAGAAATATCTCCAAAATGGGGAATGTGTGGAACACAACATAAGACCAGAATATTGTAGTGGGATGTGTCAAGAGAAGAGTCTTAGGGCACCTCTACATGTGCCCAATGCCTGCTCCTACTAATGCTAGTTATCACATGTCAGAGCAGACTAGATTGATTGAGTCTGCTGAAGCGTTCTAATTAGTAATTAGTATGCTCCAACAGCCTCAGCGTCATGTGTATTCAGTATCTCTACACTTCAAAATGGTGGTGGAGGTTCTTTAACTACAGCTTGTTGAACGAGCTTTAGTTAAAACACCCCAACTGCCATTTTGGAGTGCGGGACGCTGATACACAAGACCCGGAAAGTGCTTTAATTACAGAGGCTCCCAAAACCTGCTCTAATTAAAGCACCCCGCCTCTGCCCCATTCTGTAGCACTTGTAAATATGCCCTTAATTTGTATATAGAAGAGTGCTTTAAATGTTATTAATTCTTGTCAACTTTGATTTGTTATCGTATCTTGTCTTTTATTCATGTTTTAAGAGATAAAATAATAGACATACTGTATACATTTAAATCCAATTGCACCTTCAAGTTATATGAAAGACACTGTCTCTCACCCTGTTCTCATTAAGAAACTGGGGGACTGTGGTGTCGACACCCACACAGTCAATTGGGTCGCCAACTGGCTGAAGGGCCTCACCCAGAGAGTGGTGGTGGATGGGTCATTTCCGGCCTGGAGGGAAGTGGGCAGTGGGGTTCCACAGGGCTCGGTCCTCGGCCCCGCACTGTTCAACATCTTCACCAGTGACTTGGACGAAGGGGTAAAAAGCACCCTGTTCAAATTTGCTGATGACACTAAGATGTGGGG
>NW_017729029.1:62592251-62613444 GCF_001723915.1 Gavialis gangeticus | reverse complement strand
GGGGGAATCTAGTGGCCTGTTACAAACTAGTCAGGGGGGATCAGCAGACATTGCGGGAGTCCCTGTTCCCCCGTGCACTACCAGGAGTGACTAGGAATAACAGTCACAAGCTGGCAGAGGGTAGATTTAGGCTAGATATCAGGAGGCGCTACTTCACGGTCAGGGTGGCTAGGATCTGGAACCAACTTCCAAGAGAAGTGGTGCTGGCTCCTACCCTGGGGGTCTTTAAGAGGAGGTTAGATGAACACCTTGCTGGGGTCGTTTGACCCCAGTACTCTTTCCTACCATGGCAGGGGGTCAGACTAGATGATCTACTCAGGTCCCTTCCAACCCTAGAAACTATGAAACTATGATTTTGGTAGTTTGGGCTATTATTATTACTTTAATTCTGTCCTTATAGATTCACCATCTGGATGATCTTAAAGTCTGACAACTAGATTTTCAATAATGCTTACCAGCTTGCAATGCTCTCAGTGGACAAACTTTGTGTGCTGAACTCTTAGGAAAATCAGAGCACATCATCTGATTACTGGTATTGGAGCTCAGCACTTTTGAAAATCTATCTGTACATATACAGTGATTAGCATTATATGTGTGCATGTACTAACCAAAAATCTTCTCTTGTAATCTCCTTATCTTTTGATTGAATTTGAATCATACTTTAGTGGATTGTGCACCAATGATCAAATTCAGCCAAGCAAAGGAAAGTGACTGATAGAATTACATGTTAATAGAAACTGAGTTAAAGCAGTGTAAAAGTTTTAAGTTGGCAAATTAACGAAATTCGTATTGAGTTGCCAGTCAATGACTGTCCAAGACACATGGGCTGCATACAGATTTGATATTCCATGACAATGTTAAAGCAGAGTGGGGAAAAAATAGAAATGTATTTATGTGGGTTAGTTTATTTTCTTTTTCTTGCTATTTCCAATTCTCTCTTTCTCTCCTCAACACATTACATTTACCTAAACTAATCCAAAGGAAAAAGCACATTAATTTAGGAAGCAAGGCTAAAATATTTTTACATATTGTTTTTACAGCTAAGGTTGACTATAGCTGACTAGGCCAGCCTTTGGCCACTGCTTGGTCAAATCTCCTTGTTGATCCCAGTCCAAAAATGTGGTTCCTATTTAAGACTGTGAGCTACATGGTAAATTTGGACTACATACCACAGTCTTTGTACCTCTACCAAATAGACAGCTAGGCTATTAACAATTATCACATTTGTCCCAGGAGAAAGCACATTTAGACATCCATGTCCATTGCCTTAGGCATAGGCACCAACTTTTATTTTTGCCAGGCAGGGCCTAAGATGATGCCTCCCTGCCTGCCAGTGGCATAGCTGAAGCAGAGCCAAATGGAGTCCTTGGAGGGGGCAGGGGCAGATGCAGGCTATGGGCTCAGGGCTTCATGGCTTGCTTCCGTCCCCCAGGAGCCTCCCACCAGCCATGCTGCCGTGTTGAGGAGCTCCTTGCCCACCTCACAGCAGCAGGAGGCACAACTCCATGCTACCACCCCCACTGTTGCTGCGCAGGCTGGGGGCACCTTGCTATGGCAGCGTGGCTAGTGAGGGGTTTCCAGGAAGAGGGCAGAAGGGCAGGGAGCCCCAAAGCCACAGCAGGCAGCCCACATCCACCCCCACCCTGTGCACAAATCTGCAGGTCATGTGCCCCCCCCCATTCCTCCCCCAGGAGTGTGAACAGTGGCAGGGAGCTGCCTGCCCTGCCTCCTGGACAAGCTTCCTGTGGCTCAGGCCTGTTCTCTGACCTGGACGTGGGCCCTGTGCACCACCCTGGCTGGGAAGAACCTCCACCCCTGCCTCACTCCCTTCCTCACCATAGAGGTCTCAATCTGCCTCCTGCTAGAGACTTACATTCAGGCAGCTGGGGGAGCTACTCTCCACCACTGCCTGAGGCTGTATTCCTGGCCGTGTGCATGTGTCTGTGTAGAACTCTGTCAGCTAGCAAGGGGAAGCCTGCCACTTCCCACGTTTTTCTGTGATGAATGGAAAACCCGGATCCCTGCATGATACTGGGAATCTGGGATAAATGCTGTCCTGTAAGCATGCAGCCTGGGACCAGGAGTTGATGTTCCCATTTCAGGACTGCCCCTTCCAATTAAGGACAGGTGGTCACTCTATCCTCTTCCTGAGGTGGGCCAGGGCCCTCAGGGCACCATGTACTCAGTACCTATGGTCCCAGGCTAGTCCCAAAAAGATTATTGAGATAAAAAATATTACCATTTCATCCCAGGACATCAAGAAGTGTGTCTAAACAGTTGTCCCAGGACTGCATCATTAAAACAGTGGTAGAAAAATGGTAGTACATTCAACTGCTCACAAAACCTCCATTTGGAAGGGTGATGTGTGTACACATCAATGTCAGGACTTTTCTGTTTCAGGACAAATGCAGGCACAATATATCTGAGGACAAATATCTGTTCCTAGCCCTAGAGCAGATGCTGGGCAAATCTGCATCAGTCTCTGCTAAAGGGCATCATGGGTAAATGTCTTTCCCAACAAATGATTTGGGAGTCAACAACCCCTTTCCCTCCCAAAGTCTTTCATAGAATCATAATAACATAGAAATCCTTCCCAGTTCAGTTCTGTGCAGTCTGCAAATTTGTCCAAGAGGCTTTCAATCTCAGCATCCAAATAATTAATAAACATGTTGAACAGCACTGGGCCCAGGACAGACCCCTGTGGGAGTCCATTCAAAACTTTCTGCCATTCTGAGATAGATCCATTTATAATTACCCTTTGTGGCTATTTACTCCATTGTCAGTCCACCCTATAGATGTTTTCCTACCTGCAAAAATGCTATTATGTTCTTAATTTTTCAGATTAATATACTC
The DNA here is from genome assembly GCF_001723915.1 of Gavialis gangeticus. Taxonomy (NCBI): domain Eukaryota; kingdom Metazoa; phylum Chordata; order Crocodylia; family Gavialidae; genus Gavialis; species Gavialis gangeticus. The sequence continues at coordinate 62,610,591 of NW_017729029.1, read as the reverse complement.
ATCTGCAATAAGAACTTAATCCAACAAAGAAGAAAAATGCAAAGTTTTGGCAAGAATCTCTGAAATATCTTTACATGATAGGATCAATAACCCTGAAACTTTTTCCCATCCCTCAGAGGCAGGTAGGAAAGCAAACACCTCACCTACCCATTTTCCCCCAAAAGGAGGACCAAAACATTAGTCTGAGGTAATAACTAATCATCATGGCAGTAAGTGGCCAGAAAAAGGTGATGGATCCCTTGGGCATCCTTCTTGAAAGACCTCTGAAAGAATATTGAAGCTGCCAACACTCTGATGGATATATTTGGAGTGACATTTTAGCATGCAGGAATTCACTCAGGATAGTAAGAGACAGCAGCACATAACAGTAGTAACATCATAGCATGTAGCCGTATAGCCAAGATGGAGACAAGGGACCAGAGAAGAGAAAATAGTCAAGAGGAGAGTTAGAGAAGAAAGCTTCTTGGAAGCTATGAAGGTCCAGAGCTGCAGATTTTCTGATGAAGAAGAATAAGTTGAGAGTGGAATGGATACAGCTGGGCATTTAGCATGGCTGGAAAATGGGGTGGATACAAAAGAAGGTGCTTCAAAGTGAAACAGAAGTGCCCCACTTGGAATTTGTTCTTGGAGCTGATCTAGTCATCTTTATTCTAATAGATTCCTATATTGCCCCCTGCACAATTTATATTTGGGCCTGTGGTTTTGCAATGGTTACACACTGGTGACATTTTGAATATTGTGTTTAGTTCTGGTCTCTGCATATCAAAAAGGATGTAGTAGAACTGGAAAAAGTATAGAGATGGTCAACCAAAATGATCAGGGATACGGAGCAGTTGCCATACAAGAAGAGACTAAAAAAGGTGGAACTCTTCAATTTGGAAAGAAGGCTGACAGGAGATATGATAGAGGCCTATAAGATCATGAAAGGCATGGACAAAATGAATGGGAACTGCTTTTCACTTAACCCCAGAATGCTAGAACTAGGGGGCACCTCCTTAAATAGACAGAAGCCAGATTTAAAACTAAGAAGAGAAAGTATTATTTTTTTACACAGCACATAGTTAACTTGTGGAATTCATTACCACAGAAGGTGGAAGCTTAACTAGCTAGCCTAACCAAGTTAAAAAAGAGACTAGACAAATTCATACAGGATATGTCTGTTAAGACATGTTGAACAGAATGGTTGGAAATGTTTTCTCTAGCATCTCTGAACTAATAAAGATGCATGCCAAGGAGGGTAATTAATAGGGGATAGATCAGTCTATATATCTGGTCCAATGCTCTCCATCTATAGCATCCATTTCTGCCACTGTCAGGGAAAGAGTACTGGGCTAGATGGACCATTGGTCTGTCCCGCTATGGCAAGTATGGGAATAAGTCCCACTATGGCAAGTATGGGAATAAGCATGACTGTTGGGATCAGGGAGCAGATCCCATTATGCCATTAAGTGAATGTTCCAGGGACCTATAAAGTGCACTTTTACCTTGCTTTTTTCATCAAAAGATACAGCTAGGCTAGGGACATACATTCAAAAAGCCTGAGCCTGAATTGATTCAATCTTTGCAGGTTAGTCTAAACTGGACAGGCTAAACCAGCTTGTAATCATACAGACATCCTAGAAATGCTGGCACATGCCTGCAGTGGCTCAGGCTAGAAGCCAGGAGGCACTAGAGCAGCCCTCTCTTCCCTTCTACAGTGCTGAGCTGAAGTGGGGGGGGGCATGACCAGGCGCCAGCAGGACTCTCTGACTAGGGAGGGGTTCCCTGCCCCCCTTGTTGATAACAGAGCATTTATCAGCTCTGTTATCAGCATTTATCGCCCCATCAGAAAACAAAGCCTTTATTAGTTCAAGCTCTTTTTAAACAAGGGAGGGACGTTACCAGCTACCTGTTGATTACTTCCAAAAAGGTCCTAAGCAGACACAGTCCTGTCTGCCTTTGTCCAGTCTGCCATAGCACAGACAGTAGCCAGCATGCGGTATGCTGGCTAAGGCTGAGAGGTGTCTGTGTAAGGCAGAGGGGAGGGGGGAATCCCTGCTTAGGGAGTGGTGAGGGGAGGAGGGAGAGCAGAGGGGAGGGGCCAGCTCTGCTGTGGAGCAGAGAGCCCAGCCCAGAGAGCATGCCAGGATGCTGGGGGGGACTGGTTTAACTTAAACCAGGGAGGGGTCTGGGACAAACATTGCATAAACCAGTTTGACCCAAATCAGCTAACTCTGATACTACACTGAGCCATGTTTATCTCAAACTGGTTTCAGCCATTTTTAAATTGGTTTATATGCACTTAACATCTGTTCTGGTACAGGTTTAAACCAGTTTCTGATCACTTAAACTGGTTTATGTGTAATGTCTGTCCCTAATGGTTAACAAGCATTTCTCAATCAGATAGACAAATACAATAAATAATACATCAATGCAATTCTGTCAATTCTAAATTCAGTAGAATATATATATTGTCCAAAGTTTTAGTAAGTTAGATTTGTTGATGTACTGGAGAATTCAGGTAAAACCAGATTCTTATGTTTTTAATTCTATATTTACCCTAATAAAAAACAATCCCCCTTCATAAATAACCACTTCCTAGAGTGAGATGAACAGCATCCAAAATTGGCTAGAACTTTAAAACCCACTATTTTCCTGTCCGTAATGTGTGATTATTTCCACATATTCTGTATAAAACCATCAGCATTCCTGCAGCAGAGAACAGGAAAATAAAAAGTTAAGAAAAAAATATTTTTAGTATAAACAGTTTCTGGCAAAAATAAAACAGAGAAAGTATGTTTTTGTCATTACTCAGTGTATAAATATTCATTTTAAAATTGACTTTAATAGCCATTTATAAAAAGGGCACATGTGTGAAATTGAATGAACAATGGCTCTGCAGAAGGCTTTATAACCCTTATGAAAACTATTTCTTTGAAACAAAATGCTCCCCTTGTTTGATGTTAATAGAGTAGAACAATGCTCTGCAAATGGGCTACAATTAGTGCTGGTTCAGAGTGTTACACTTGCTCTTCTGCAGATGAGACAGTATGTGAGTTATTGGGTTTACAGCACTGCAAATATGTTAGAAAACAGGAATCATGTAAAAGGAAGAAGCATAGTTAGCCATGTTAATCTGAAGTCAAGCAGAAGGCAGAGTAGATCTTTATAAACTATTCAAAGTGTGTGTGTGCCCATGTGTGTAAAATCTGCTTTGGTTAGTGTATAAGGTGAACATCTATCCCGTCATTTATAAAAGGAAGAGCAAATTGTGATTCTAAGTATACTTACAAAGATAGGAAGAAGCTCAAATAAATCAATAGGGCTATCCAAAAAAGTGGACATTCATGTTATAATTCTGATTTATGTGTTATTTTAAAATCTCTCACAGGAAAGCAATGTTGTTTGAGGACTTCATTCTGTCAATTACCTTGTTGGATAGATTGTTCAACCCTTATTCATGCCCTAAAATGCCCTAAATACCTTAATCTTAAACCCCCCAAATGGTTTAGGATATATTGGACTAAGAAATCAATTCACTGCCCATATAATAATGCCAGAACTGTGGTCAGTGGAGACACCATAACCAAATCCATGTTAGTGTAAATGCAAGGTAGCAGATTACTGGCCTGGTATTCTTCATGCAGGCTTTTCATTTCTGCAGCTTGATAGCTTTGTTCCATGACAGCAGGTACTTGCATGTGCTTGTGGATTAGTTACATGGTTGCTGGTTGTAGTTGTGTTGGTCTAAGGACACAGGCAGGCAAGGTTCTTTGGGTAGATGTGATATATTTTATTAGATCAACTAAATAGTTGGATAAAAAGTTCTTTGCAAGCTTTCCAGCACAAACACTGGGAGACTCTGCTGTTCTGACTTCTCCAAGGCAGAAAAGAAGCTAAAAGTATGAGGAGAAGTCTGTGAAAATATGAGTGAGTGGAAGTTTGGAAAACAATGGATAGAGATAAGAGGGAGGGGGAAAGTGGGTCGGAAATGTGTGAGAAATGCAAATGGTAAGCTTCAGGCAGGTACCTGCTGAATCAGATGTCAGGCAGATTGTAATGTGTCATAAACCTGATGTCTATATTAAGTCCATGACTTTTTGTATCCAGTAGATTTATGAAGTGAAGTTTGTAGGCTCATCTATGAAAGGTATTTTGTAAATTCCCTTTGGGGATTAGAACTGAGAAATTGGAGAGGGAGTGATTTTTGGGAAAAGTGGGATTTACCTGTCCTACCCTTTGTGGTTATGGAGAACTGTTGATCCTCTTTATTAGTAACAACCTTAGTAACAAGTATAATCCCAAGATTCTTTTCAGTAGTGCTGTTGCGTACAATTCTTTACAACTTAGAGTTCTTTACAATTTTATATTTATGCATCTGACTTTTTCTTCCTAAATCTAGTGCCTTCTAAGTGCTTTTTTTTAAAACCAAATTTTATCTCACTGATTTCCAGTCACCTATCTGGCAGGAGGTGTGATTGTAGGAACATGCATTAGTTCTTATGGCACCAACAAGAAGCAAAATCCTGTGGCTGGAGCCCTATCAGTTGAGGGCCTTCCCTCTGCAGGAGTGCACCACATACTCCCAGGGCTGAGGGAACCCAGGTGCCTTGATCACCCAGCCTCTAGGGCGCATGAAACCTTTGGGGTAATCCTAGAGCCCCAGGGATTTCATTTACCCCTAGGTCTGGAAAATAGTGGCAGCCATGATTCCCTACCTTCAGGCATTTCACACATCCCCAGGGCATATGCACCCTCCCCATTCCCTCCCCCCACCCCTGTGCTGCTAGGACCCAGAGTTAGCAGCTGCTGGGGCTGCGAGTCCCCACAGTTGCAGGATTCCCAGTCCAAGTAGGGCATGGTGCAACCCTGCAGTTGGGAGCCCTGTCCTGGGGGGCACTGCAGCTGTGGAGGGAAGCACCCGGCTCCCACACAGCTCAGGCACGCAGGCAGGCAGGCTCCGGGGAGGGGGGGGGGAGACGGGAGATCAGCCTCGCCACTTTTCTTGGGCAGAGTCTACCTTCCTGGGCTGCTGTCAAACTGCTTGCAGGGCTTCCTGCAGAGCCCTGGAGCTGCAAAGAGCCCAGTGCTTCACTCCACAGCTGTAGGGGTAGCAACCTAAAACTCCTCAAAGGAGTTTCAGTTTGCTGAGCCCCAAGTCATTTAAGGAGCATTATGCTGCCGAATTTCGTACAGCTGCAGTAATTAATGCACAATACACTGCTGAGGCATTTAGCCCGCTTTGAAGTGTTGTACACACACACCCCTCATTTCGTCTACACATGGCCAAGGTAATTCCGCAGTTAACCAGTTACCTGTATCTTGTAGAAGGAGACATAAGTGTGACCAATTACATACATACCAAAACATACAGACACTTTGGTGACACTAGAGAAACATTGCAATAATACGTGGCTATGGAGTCAGCTCTTATGGAGGAAAGTATTTTTGTTTAAGGACTTTTTTCTTCCTATATAGGACAAGCTCTGAATTGCAATGTCTGTTGTACAGAAATATTGGGTATGCCCTTCGTTGTGATATAAAATAAATATGTAGAATTCACTATATAAAAACCAGAATGGAATTCAGTTTAACAAATGCAAATTTAGAGGTTCTAAATCAAACTTAATTATTTACATAGTTGAAGGCTTCTTCAGTGTCATTAACATCCTTAAATGCATTTGACACTGGACAGTTGTTCCCTAATAATGCACTTGGGAATTATTAATAATGTACAAACACCTGGAAAAATATACAAAATTAAAGGGTAAGATTTTTTTTAGATTTCATAACAAACAGGGAAATGTGTACAATTTGAAGAAATTTAATAAGGGTATGGACAATTTTAAGCAAGATTAGGCTCATTTTCTCGTGAACATATGCAATCAGATAGCCCTCTGAGGTTTTTGGATTAAATGAAATGGTGAACATTTTCATCTGAAAATAGGACAAACTTTCCACAGTTATGGACATTAATTCCTTGTTCTATTAAGTGAGCAGAACTGGTATTATGTAAAAATTTCCAAGGAATTCTATTGAACCTTAGCAATTTCTGGATCTGTGTGATAAATAGCTTTCTAAGCTATGCTATAGTGTTTTGTTTTGTCCTGTTCTCTTTTTTTGGCTGACTGCATTTTTTCTGTTGGACATTTTGCACTGATGACTCTCTTTATGCATTGCAAAATAGCCAGATCCCAAACAGGCTACTGTGCAAAAGTTTTTTTTTTAAAAAATAACCTCACTCTCCAATTCCAAACATATACAGCTGTTCCATTTGGTTTAACTTTTATATGACTACACATATTTTGACTTAAATGAGTAATTTAAAAAGTTACTGCTAAAATGGCCTTTAATTATGGCTAACCACATCCCCCATCATAGACATGTGCACCAGCTTTCATTGGGAATGGTTATAGTCCTTTTATGAAAACAAAACTGCATTGGGTTATTTATTCCTTATAAACTACTGTTTGTCAAAAAAAGACTAGTGCTCAGTAGGTGAAGCAGAAGAAAATCATTTTCTACTGCAAATAATAAGGAAATGCAACTGATGCAAAGCCCATTTTTGTGTGAATTTTAGAAGGATAACCGGGTAGTTAGACTGGTTTCTGTTCCTACCATTAGATTTGTGCAAATGGATCTTTGCACCCAAGTGCAAATTTGCTGAATTTGATAAGGATTTTTGGTTGCATAAGCGTTCTCTGGCAGGATCTGGTTGTAGGATAGGGGGCCGTATTACTTAATCACAGGCTAGTGTTTCTTGGGTATATGAAATCTATTTAAATTTCAACATACAACCAAATATACCAAGAGTGTGCAAAGTCTGGCCTGAGGGCTAGATCTGGCTGTCAGTAGACTCCATTTCCCAGCAGCCCCTGCCCACATGGTGGGAGCCAGTCTGCATGGAGACCCCAATCACAGCTGTGCTTTGATAGCGCAAGGCTGCGGTTGCCATGGAGACTGGCCCCAGCTGTGCTGGCAGGGTGCATGGCAGGGAAAGGCAGGGGGCTGCTTCGGAGGTGCTGGGATCTTGTGGCAAGGGCAGCTTGGTCCAGGGCCAAGGCAGAGCCACAAAGTGCAGCCTGCGTGCTCTGTGCAGGGATGCACAGGCAGTGGATTGTGGTTCTGCCCTGGCCCCAGACCAAGCTGCCCCCACTGCCAGATCCCAGCAGCTCTGGAGCAGGCCCCTGCCCTGCCCTGCCCTGCCCTGCCAGCACAGGTGGGGCTGGTCTCTGTGGCAACCCCAGCCTTGCACTATCACAGCATAGCTGCAGCTGGGGTCTCCATGGAGACCATCCACGGCCATTTGGGCAGGGGCTGCTGGGAAATGGAATCTGGCTGCTGGCCGGATCCACCATTTTGCCCACTCCTGAAATATACTGTCCAAATCTTTCTCTTTAACTGGATGATACTTACGAAACCATCATGGCTGTTTCATTTCTCAGGATAGAGAATGAGAGATTACTCACACTGTTTCCTACAGTTTACTTAAACAGAGCTTGATGTAGTTTAATGTTGTAATGAAAGCATTTTCATGTTAGCTTTATTTGGGTTCAAACATGATACTACATGATATTACAGAATACCGTTAATTTAGAGGTTCTATAAATCTTCAAAGCAAAAACATTGTACTTTTGATTTGAACAGTAAAACAGTATTTATTAGCATATATTTACAAATAAACAAAGCCAAGAAAATTTCTCAGATTTTCTCTTTCCTGGGAATGATTTTTTTATGTAATTGTTTATCCAATGTTCATTATACAAATGGATAACAAATGTACCATACATACTTATCAAAACATGACCTTCTAAGGAGAATTATTAATGCACAAAATAACATAATATGTTACTATATTATATATGTGGTAGAAATTGTAGCAGACCATGAAAATTTGACAGATATTGTGGGGTAAGAGAAATCACACAAATTCTTCAACTTTTTGGTTGATTCATTTTCCATTATAAATGTAAATGCAAACACCAATACAAGATCTATTTAACTGGGATATTGGCCATTCCAAGATTTAAGACCAATGTTTTTATTCAAATCCTCTTTTAGCACACAAGTAAAGGTTCCCTTTCATATGCAGTAACATATTTTTCTGGCTAGCCTGATGGAGAAAGCTTTAAATAAGGTCTAACAGATTGGCAAAGAAAATATATCAGTCACAGCGGGTTCAACACTGAGGGATGGTAACCAAGAAAAGAGGCCTAATTCTGAAGAAGGGCTAGAAAATCACAATACAGTAAAAAGAGATGTGAAAGAGAAAATGAATAAGACATTCTACAAAATGCCTTGGATGCATACACAAGGAGTATGTGGAACAAACAAAATAATAGGGGTATCCAAAGAAAATTGTGATTTTAATTGGCATTACAGAAACTTAGTGAGATTAACTCCCATGAATGGGAGGTTAAGATTGAGGAGGTATGCCTTAGTTCAGAAAGATAAGTCTGGTGAAAAAGAAGATGACATTGCACTGTTTCTGAACAATATATATACACTTGTTTCTACATTCATGAGGAAGAAAGCAACAAATCTATCTGGTTGAAGACAGGGTAAAAGCAACAATAGTATGGTAGGGGTCTACTATAAACTGTCAAATCAGAAAGAGGTGGACCTCCTTATCTTTAAGGAGGTAAAAGGAATATCTAAATGTATCAGGTACATAATACTAAAGGAATTTGTTTTTAACTTCCCTGAAGGAATAATACTGAAAAGCATAAAATATCTCGTAAGTTCTTCACATGTATAGAGGACAACCTTCTCTTCCAGAAAGCAGATGATACTACAAGGGGGTCATCTATCTTGGATCTTGTTTTGACCAGTAAAGAGGGATTGGTTTTGAATATACAGGTGATACTTTCCATTCAACAAATGCAAGGGAGGAAAAATCAAATGCACAAATACAAAATGGGAGATGATTAGCTAGGCATTTGCAACTCATTTGAAACAATCACGTTGTTGAGACAGATCTGGGGGGTTGGGTAGATAAGTCTTAATATGCATCAGCAGTGTGATGTAATTGCCAGAATAACAATTGTGATTTTGAGCTTCATTAACAGCAGTATATTAGCTAATGGTAAAGTGATAGTACCACACTGTTCAGTGCTTGGTAGACTTCAGCTAGACTATTATCTGCAGTTCTGGGTTCTGCACATAATACTGGGCGCATCTATACATACTGAAGAGGTTCCAGGGGTAAAGGGCAAAGATAATAAAAGGATTGGAATGAAAGCCATTTAAGGAAAGTGAAAGAGAACCAGATATGCTTAGTTTAGTGAATAGGTGATGAAAGAGGGATGTGGTATTTGAAAGGCTGCTAATTAAATAGAAAACAACTGGAATGGCTTTCTGGACCTTTACAGGGAATTTCTCCCAGACATGAGAAAGATACAGCCTGGGAAAATGTGAAAGGTCCTCATTTGAAACTTGTAGAACCTGGTGATTAGGGGTAGGAGTTGACTTATTGATAATGACAGAGCAATGATAAATCTGAAGAGCTTGGGCTATCAGGAGCCTGGAAAATGAGGACAAATAGCTCATAATGTATGTGATAAGGAAGGGGGAGCCAGTGGAGGATAGTGTGACACCTTCACTATATACTTCTCAGTATACTCCTTTTTTCAAATCTTGATTGTTTAGTCAGGGAGCAGAAACAATACCATGTAACTTAAAAAAAGCACCCCCAGTGATTAAAAGTGAAAGCTGAGGACTCTGCTAGCAGTTAGTCCAGCTATTCAGCAAATATTTACAAATATCAAATACTATAGTGTTAAGCAGAATATATTTTAAAGAGTCTGTGAAAAAAAGAACTAGAACATTTCATTCGCAATGAAATTTTAACCAGTTCCACCAAATATAACTCCACATACCATAGAACATCATAATGCCGAAGCACTGAAAAAAATATCTTATTGTGTTCTCAGTGAGAACTTAATAAGAAACCTGCCTCTGAGACCTAAACACAATACAAAAACATGAGCTCAAGAAGCTTACTATTGTTAATCATCCTCCAAAACTCTTCTGTGAGGTACAATAAACATTATTTGTATTCTGTAAATATTATCTTCATTCCAGAAAATTGGTAAGACATTAAATCTAAGACATTCCTACTAGCTGGGTGATAAGCATCTCCCAGCAGCAGCCCCATGGTGATGGAGTTGGCACTGGTAGCTCCCTGCTTACAGGGGCTGGGAAGTTCGTTCCCCAACCAGCTCCACAAGCATGGAGCTGATGCAGGGGAGGGGGAGCAGGCTGGGGAGTTTGTCCCCCTCCCCCGCATCTCTGTGAGAACGGAGGTGGCAGGGGAAACAGGCTCCCCAGCCTCTTCCCCCAACAGCTTTGTGCTCATGGAGGTGGGCAGGAAATAGCTCCCCAGCTTCCACTTCACAATTGCAATTGCAGAGCAGCAGCTGGGAGCTCCCTGCAGGAGGACAGTTCTCCACCCAGCCTGGAGCTGGCTGGCACCTGTCCCTGACAGGGACAGTTCCCAGCCAGCCCCAGGCTATGCAGGGAAGCACATGCAGCCTGGAAGTGGCTGGGGACTGTCTTGGTTTGGGCAATCCCCAGCCAGCTCCGGACTGTGCATGCAGACTGCCCCATGCAGCATGGGGCTGGCTGGGGACTGTCATGGTCAGGGGCAGGTCCTAGCCCTATGCCCAGATTAAGTTACTGAGGCAAGGGGCTTAGAGCTTCAGGGGTAGGGCAGGACCCAGCCCCCTGCCCCAATCCATGGGTGGGGCAGCTAGCAGCGAGCTAGCTGCCCTACTGGCAGATCGGGGAAGGGGTCTGGAACCTGCCCCCTCCCCTGAAGCTCTTTCCAAGCCCTGTGCCCCTGATTGAGGAGCCAGCACCAGGAGCTTCCTCCTGCCAGGGTTAGGGGGCATTGTCCCCTCCCCAGCAGCAGGCAGCCCCCCAGGACCAGAAGACAACTGTCTCCTGGCCTGGCGCTCCCTGTCATTCTCTGGGTTAGCACTCAGGGGGAGACTGGAGCTCTCCCCAGTGGCCAGAGGGGTTCATTGCAGGGCTGCAGGGAACTGGGACAAAATTTTCTCTCTAATCCTCACATGTGTAGACACCTACTCAAAAAGCTTTTCTGGGCATGTCTACATATTGCCCTACGGCAACGTAGCCACATGCTACATCACCATGCGATGCGCTACAGTGACATAGTGATCACGTGGGTTTACACATGATCCGTGGCTAAGTCGCCATAGCAGTGCGTTCCCCTGGTATATGGCACCAGTGTAGTGATGTAGCAGCAAAATCTAACCATGCGCTGTGCCCAGGGCAGAGTAACTGTCCATAATATGCAATGCTTTAGTACTTCCAAAAGAAAATACTAAAGCATGGTATCATAGCAATGTCACCATATGGCAATGTGTAGACACACATCTAGGCTGAAGTAAATGAATGTGTAGATGCTCCCTATGTATTTTAATGTTACCACCTGTAAGATGTGGATAATGGGGATAATATTGAGACTCAAGTGGTTTATTATATTCACTGATATTGAGACTAAAAGAAGTTGTATCCTAACTGAACTTGGTCCAGTTAGTGATAAACAAAACTGCAATTTTCAAGAATTATAATTCTGATCCAACCCTTAATGTGAAAGATCATATTATTTCTCCAAGAAATACATATATGCAAATAAAACAGACTATGAGAGTTACAAATAACACTAATGGGCAGGGGAAAAGATATTTGTTTTGTGTCTCCAAGCAGACATTATACACAGGATTTATATTCAATTTTAATTTCTCTGCTCATACCCAAATACCAAAATAATTTTTCCCTTCCACTTAATAATTTGCATGTTCTGTACTTGTATAGCTCCTTTCATTTTAAAACTAGAACAGACATATATGCTTTTATTTTTCCTCTGTATTATCCAAAAAAAATCAGCACATGCAATTAACAAAACATGTTTTGACAGCTCTTCCTCTTTGCTGAAGAAAGATTTGGTGAGGCTTGGGGCAAGAGAAACTGTTTGAATAAATTGTTCCAGGGCATAGTTTTGTCTTCAGAAAGTCTACTTTTAGTTGTTCTTGGCAGACATTTTCGATGCATGCCCCATCTTCTTTTTACATTGTTTTAAATGCAGATAAAGTTATAAAAGTTTGATAGGACCTAAATGAGACACTTTTGCATGCAGATATACTTAAAATACTAATATATGTGTATGTGTGTGTTTTTCACTACATTACCTGAGTGCCTTCCTACCCCTTTTCTTGGTGATGCACAAAGTGAAATAGTGTTTTTTCAGTTTCAAATGCACTGTATGAGTTTGGCTTAAGAGAGTTAGGGCATACTTTTTTTGAAGCTCAGAATCCAAAAATATTTTGCAGTTGTTGCTAGGACACAAAAGATAAACTTTCTTTTTCTAATTGTGTGTGTTATGCATAAGGAATAGGGAGGGTATCGTATTGTAAATTAGATTTTTTAAATTACAGTAACAAGAAAAAAGTCTTAGAAACAATGAGACTATGTTCATTATGAGATAAGCAACTACATTATTTGGAAGTAGTAATAGTTGAAATATTCATTTTCTTTATTTTTTTTCATTTTTATGAGAACCAGAGGATAGATTGTACATTTATGACATATTTAATGTAGCTGGAGTAATTTAAATATAATGATACCTAAAAATACTGATTTAACTGAGCAAAGTGAGGAAAGAAATGAGTCCAAGTAGAATTGACTTTGTGTATGCTGCCTCCTTACCAACTTGATTCAAAGTGATAACATATACTGTAGTTTTAAGCCTGATTCAGCCAAGCAGTTAAGTGCAGTGCATAAGTATGTGCTTTTAGTTAAGCGTATATTCAAGTGCGCAGCTGAATCTTGTTCAAACCATTAGAAATCTCATTTGATTTTTGAGATTTGGTTTCTATTTAGGTTCACATATCAAATCCATTACTATACTATGTAATTTCTGATTAAAGCACATATAGCACTTCCCACAGTAGAAGCTATGGATCAGATTAAAATGAAGCAACATTTAATTAGTTCTCTCAACTGCACCAAGTTGAGCATTCAAGCTATAACCGTTCAGGGGATCCAAAGAAGAGCCATCTGAAAAAGTCCTGTTAACTCTGTCCTGCTTCCAGGTCCTGGCAGTTTCCATATTTCTTAGAAATATGTCTCTTTAACAGCTGTTTAATTTTCCCCTTCTCCTTTCAAAGTATTGAATATACTTGCAACTACTGTGATAGAGGCACATATAGTAATGAACTGTGTTGATTTCAAAGTCTCCAAAGTAAGGCTTCACGGTATGGAGATAGGCCCTCTTTTTTGTTGCTCTTAAGATATATAACAATAGGTTACTTCTGACATTTTTGGTCATAGAAAAAACAACACTGAAAAAAAATCATAAGACTTTAAGTACATAAGTGCTATATTGAGTCAGACCAATGCTCTAGCCTGTATCCTGTTTCTGACTGGCAGCAATGGATAGTTTAGAGGGAGAGTACATGAATGGGGTACATCTACGGTGTTCTGTCCCCTGTCGTAGTGTCCCCACCATCAGTTTAGAGATGTCAGAAGAAACATCCCAGGATGTTCATTTTAATAGCTATTAATAGATCTGTTGTTTGTGAATTTGACTAGTCTTGTTTTTAAACCTGGCTATACCATGTGCCTCTACACCATCCTGTGGCAATGAGTTCCACAACTATGTGGTGCATTAAAAAAAATGTCCTTTTACTTCTTTGTTTTAAACTTGTCTCCTACTAATTTCAGTGGATGCCTCCTAGTTCTGGCATTCTGGGGCATTTTTACACATGTAAGCGCCTTAGCGCTGGGTGCTTAGAAGAGCACCTGGAGCTGCAACACTCACAGTTGTATAAGCAGTGAAATGCATGTGAGCACTGAGAAAATGGTGGTGGCACACTTTTGAACTAAAACACATAAAAGGTACTTTAGTTCAAAAGCACACCACCACCATTTTCTGCATGCTGACATGCATTTCGCTGTTTATACAACGGCACACTATGCAGCACAGTTTGCATCAGCTCACGTGGAGCAGTTAACTGAGTCTGCTCCAAAGCGGCAGATCTCTGGCACGTCATGGGACAAAAAAGTATGTGTATAAATGCCCCTGGTGCTCAGTGAATAGCAGTTCCCTGTTCACTTTGTCCATACCCTTCATGATTTTATAACATCTGTCATATCCCCCTCAGCCTTCTCTTTTCCAAGCTGAAGAGTCCTAGCCTTTCCATTCTGTCCTGGTACATCAACAGCTCAACAAACCTCCTCATCTTGGTTGCCCTTCTAATTCTACTTTTTTTAATTCTTCCTTTTCTAAACCCTAAATCTAATTGCTGTTCTTTGAAATTGTCTGTATACCACTATAGAGGGTATGTGTGGTCTCAGCATGTAACTTTACAGACTGTAGTGTCTAGGGACAGAGCACAGCCCCAAGCACTACTCTGCTGATTCCCAGCTCTTTGCCTGTTGGATAGAATTATCTATGTTCCTCATTACCATATGTTGATTTTGCTACTAACTTAGATTATAGTATCTCCCAAAAGCCCTATACAAGATAAGGGCTCCATTGTGCTGTGAACTGTGTGAAGCCTATCTGGCAAAGATAATCATTTTGATTTTTCTAATCTTAATTTTTAGGACAGGTAGTGAAGGTTTGTTGAACAGGTTATGGTCAAATCAGTTGACACCAAATATTTAGTATCCATCTAAGTAGACAGGCTAGATCCCTCACCATAACATGTAATAATGCACTTGAGCAAAAAATGATACTCTTCTGCCTTTTCAGACTCAGATTGGGGCATGTTCTTTGTGAAGAGCACCTAAAACTACTCATGTATTTCTTGGAGAGACAGCTAAAAGTTAATCTTTTAGAGATGACTCTAAAGACATCATCCTCTAGCACTGATTGAAAGCATTAGCATCCAGGTCCTTCTCCCAGTCTCTCAAATTGGAGACAGTCAACCACAAGAGTTACATGTCAAAAAGAATTTTAATATCTTGGCAACCCAACTTTTTGCATAAATAAATTGATAAAATACTGTTGGTTTCTAAATTTTTTTTTCTAAATATATACAGCATGCAAGGCTTGGCTACAACATGGAAATATATTTATATGTTTGTGCGTATGCATATACATATACAACAATGTAATGTAATACTATATAGAATATTGTAGCACATCACATATATAACATGTATAATATATATAGGATTATATATAGGATAATACATAATGCAATAATCTGTCTTCCAAACTTCCACTCATTTACATTTTCACAGACTTCTGGATATACTTTAGGTTCTTTTCTACTTTGGAGAACTCTTAACAGCAGCAAAGTCTATGAATGCCTGGAGAAGGGTGTTTATGCCCTAAAGCTTGCAAAGAACATTTTCCGACTATTTAGCTGGGTCTAATAAAAGATATCACCCAAATAACCTTGCCTGCCTATGTCCTTAGACCAACACAGCCACAACCAACAGCCTGGCATAATATAAACTATATTTTATATGTCATATTATATTCTATACATATTCTATTATATTATGTACTACTATAATAACATAGCAGATAATATATATAGTAAGTCACAGCTGCTGCAACTGGTTTCAGTTTAAGACTGGCATGGTGAGTGCCACTAAAGACATCCCAAGCTACTTAGAGACACTGTTTTATTATCCTGTTCTTTTACAATATGCCAGGGGTTGGCAACCTCTGGCCCATATGCGAAATACAGCCCACAAAGGTCCAGTCTGGCACAGGGAATTGATGTCACAGATCTGTACCATGCTATTCATTCCCTCCACAGTGCTTCCCTCCACCACTTGTTGACTCCTGTACTACACAGGTCAGAAAAGGAAGAAGGAGGATCCAGGGAACTACAGACTGGTTAGCCTCACCTCAGTCTCTGGAAAAATTATGGAGTAGGTCCTCAAGGAATCAATTTCTAAGCACTTGAGGAAAAGAAGGTAAATAGAATCAGTCAGTATGGATTCATACGTGACCAACCTGATTGCCTCCTATGATGAGATGACTGGTTCTATGATTGTGGGGAGAGCAGTAGACATGGTATACTTTGACTTTAGCAAGGCTTTTGATATAGTCTCCTACAACATTCTTGCAAGTAAGCTAAGAAAGAATAGGCTGGATGGATGGATTGTAAAGTGGATAGAAAACTGATTGGATTATCAGGCTCAAAGGGTATGTGCACATGTTGCCCTACGGTGACATTGCTAACGCACTGTGCTTTTGTCAGTACTAAAGCATGGTGCAGTAACCGCCTGTACTGCACCGTGAGCACGATGCATGGTTATTTTTCACCACTACTTCACCATAGTGGCATGCTAAAACAGGGGAGCACGCCACTATGGTGAAGTAGCTGCCAATCACACACAGACTCACGTGATAGCTATGTTGCTGTAGCGCGTCATACAGTGATATAGCACATAACTACAGCAATGTGTAGACTCACCCAATGGGTAGTAATCAATGGCTCAATGTCTTGCTATTTGATGGTATGAAGTGGAGTGCCCCAGGGATCAGACCTTGGGCCGGTTTTGTTCAATATCTTCATCAATGATCTGGAAGATGGGATAGAGTGCACCCCCAGCAAGTCTGCAGATGATACTAAGCTGGATGGAGTAGTGATATGCTGCAGGGTAGGGCAAGGATTCAAAGAGATCCAGAAAAATTGAAGGATTGGACTAAAAGAAATCTCATGAACTTCAATAAGAAGAAGTGCAAAGTCTGATACTTAGGATGGAACAATCCTATGTACCCATACTGGCTGGGGACTGACTGGCTAAACAGCAGCTCTGCAGAAGAGGACCTGGGTGTTACAGTGGACAACAAATCTAAACAGTGTGCCCTTGTTGCAAAGAAAGCTAACAGCATACTAGGCTGCATTACTAGGAGCACTGCCAGCAGATCATGGGAAGTGATGATTCCCCTTTAGTCAGAACCAGTGAAGCCACATCTTGAGTAACCACATCTGGAGTACTGTGTCCAGTTTTGGGGCCCCCCACTACAGAAAGGATGTGGACAAATTGGAGAGAGTACAGCAGAGTGCAACAGAAATGGTTAGGGGGCTGGGCACATGACTTCTGAGGAGAGGCTGAATGAACTGGGCTTATTTAATTTGGAGAAGAGAAGACTACGAAGGGATTTAATAGCAGCCTTCAACTGTCTGAAGGGCGGTTCCAAAGAGAATAGAGCTAAGCTGTTCTCAGTGGTAGCAGATGACAGAACAAGAAGCAATGATCTTAAGTTGCAGCAAGGAAAGTTTAAGTTAGATATTAGGAAAGAATTTCTTACTCAGAGGGCGTGTCTATATGAGACACATTACTGCACATTAGCACAGTTTACTGTGCAGTAAGTACATGCATCTATATGTACATGCACTTATTATGAAGTAAAAACCCTTAATCCCACTTAAATTTGCTACTAGCATTTGCAAGATTAGTTAATGTGCAGTATTGCACATGTAGACATGACCCAGGAGCAAGTTTGCTTCCAGGTCTGTCCAGCCGCTGAGTGGCTAGGCTGCCTCTATGGCAGCCCCTGTCTGTGGCTATAAAAGCCTGCAGACATTTTGAGCTCTGGGTCACACTTTCCAGGGATCCTGAAGGTACTGCAGGCCTTGTGTGTCCCCCTGGGCAGGCCACAGGCTACCTATGCCTGTCTGTCCCAGTGCTGCTGCTTGGCATTGCACTTCCACACAGCTGCCAGGGCAGTGCCATCAGGACCAGCAGGGTGCTGCAGGCTGCTACTCAGGCCTGACAGCCCCCCAGGACCTCCTGCAGGCAGCTCCTGAACAGCAGAGCCAGGGCCACTTGCCTGCAGCATACCCCCAGAAGCCTGCCCTGTACCTGCTGGTGCTGCAGGACATGGCTTCTGCTGTGTAGCTGCCAGTCCCAGGCCGTGCCCCTGCTCAGGATGCCCAGGACCAGCAACATTGGAACAGCTGCATGTAGGCCCAGAGAGCCGGCACGGGTCCCAGCATAGCATCATCCTCCTCACCCAGACCCATGACCACATGCATCCACATGCCTGTGCCCTCCACCTGGGGCCCCAGTTGGACCCAGGAGGAGACTGGTGACCTCATGTTGCTGTGAGGTGAGGCAGAGGTGCTGCACCAGTTTGAGTGGGGAACATGCTCCAATGGCTACATTTACAAGACTCTGTCAGTTCAGATGTGGGAGCAAGGACATGATCAGTCAGTGCAGTAGTGCTGCATAAAGGTCATGGCCTTGCAGGCACAGTGGGTCACTGTGACCAACCATAATTGTTGGTCGGGCAGTGCCCGCAACACGTTTATGTGGCAACTAGGAACCAGGCTGTAGCCATGCAGTTTACATGAGCACAGGC
>NW_017729029.1:62582461-62592128 GCF_001723915.1 Gavialis gangeticus | reverse complement strand
TACATGAGCACAGGCAATCTGTCTGAGCCCCTGCCCTGGCCTGGCATTTCCAGTGACATGTCACTAGAGGAGGGGCCCTTGGGCATACAGCACTTCATCCCACCCAGCTTCCCCGCTACAGTTTCCACCAGGAGCCCCTGGCCCAGCCCCCACCCTGGATGCCCCACCACCCAGCCCACCCACCTGGGTCTGGCCCCCCCACTCACCCCAGTTCTATGTGGTTGCAAAGCCAGAGCTGCCTGAAGCAGTGCCAGGACTGCATGCTGCCCGTGCTGGCCCTGGACTCTGCCTGCCAGAGGCGGAGCCACCTGCACTGGGGGAACACTGGCCACTGTCATCCCTGGGAAAGCCCCCCACCCACCACACTTGCCATGATATCTAGACCTGGGGGAATGGCCAGAGGCCACAGTGCTCCCAGGCTGTGCCCCCTAGGCATCCCCACTCCATGGCCACCCACTCTGGGACAGCACAAAAATCAATTTGTAAATAGTTTTCACAGGGAAGAGGGGTTTGTGATGTTGGTGGGTGGGGTGAGTGCTGTGGGGGGGCTCTGTATGTTGGAGGGAGTGGAGGGGCTCTGTGTATTGGAAAGGGAGGGGGAAGAGAGGTTTGTTTGACGTGAGGGGAATAAACACTTGTTCTTGTTCCATGTGTCTGCAGTGAGCATGATGCTGGGGGTGGTCCAGGGGTGGGGAGGGGTCCATCGGCAGAGGAGCAGGTAGGCTGGAGTGCAGAGGGCAGGAGGAGGTAGTGAGCTAGAGCTGTCCCTGGTGCCTTGGCCCCCACTGGTGGGTGTATGGCTCTCCTGGGGCCTCAGTGGGGTGGTCTGCTGCTGCCACTGTCACCCAGGTGGTGCTCCCACTGCCAGATGTCCTCTGCATACCACACTTCCTCTGCCCAGGCCTCATGGAACAGATGCCCCCAGGCATTCCAGATGCCATGCAGCACACAAGCTGTGATAATGACTCGGGGAGGTTGTACTTGGTAACCTTGAGAAGGGCAGTGAGAGCATGCCAGTGGTCCTTGAGGCAGCCGAAGGCACGCTCCAGCAGGGGGAAGGTCTGGCCCAGACACCAGTTAAAGTGGACCTAGTAGGGATCCAGGTGACTGGTGTAAGGCTGCATCATCCAGGGAAGGGGTGGATAGGCAGTGTCTCCAATGAGCAGGGGTGATGCCTAGCTGCAGGTCTGGCATCCCTGGCACACAGCGTCCACTCTCCACAAGTCCTACCTGGCTGGAGTTGCAAAACACATGGGCATTGTGGGCACTGCCCACCCAGCCAGCATTCATGAGGGTGAAGGCTCCATGATGGTCCATAACAGCCTGCAGGACCACAGAGTGAAATTCCCTGTGGCTGTAATAGGGGCAGTCTCCATGGGGTGAATGGGTGATGGGGGTGTGGGCCCAATCCAGGACCCTGATACACTGGGGGAATCCCAGTGCACAGAACCCTGCCACTACCAGGTGAGTCATGGGCGCAGAGCACAATGTGCATCAACATGTCCTGGAGAGCCCTGTAAATCTCCAAGATGGCATCTCTAGCAGTGGCCTTGCCCACACTGAACAAGTTTCTGACATACCAGAGGGTGGTGGGCATGGCCAGCTTCAGCAGGGCAAGGGACAGCTGGGTATCTGCAGAGAAGGCCAGGCATATACTGGTGTCCTGCCACTCCAGGTGGGGCCAGAGCTGCTGGAGCAAGTCTTGAAAAGTGGTCTGGGTTATGCGGAAGCCGTCCAGCCACTGCTTACCATCCCAGGTGTGTTGGATGATGTGCCACCACCAGGAGGGTGATGGAGGGTGATGGTGGCCTCAGCAGTGGCATTATGGAGCCTCTTGTTGGTGTCACTGGTGGCAGCAGCTGTGTGGTGGCAGTGGCCCTGGGACAGGATGCTGTGGCCAGGCAGGTGGTTGCTGGTCATGGGGGAGCCAGGTAAGTAGAGATGGCTGTGGACCAGGTAGCGCGAAGGGCCAGCAGGGTGATCATGGCAGCCAGCAGAAACCCAGGCCAGTGGTCATCACTGCCAAGGGCAGGAGCTGGAACAGCCATCACGTAGGGAGGCAGAGTGGCCAAGGAGAAAGCTGCTGCATGCTGTCCCTGTGCTTGGCATGCTGCTCCTGGGAAAGGAAGAGGCTGCTCGAAGAGCAGCTGCAGCTGGAACCTAGACCTCCCCCAGTGGTCACAGGGGCCCATTGCAGGGCTTCAGGGAACTGGGTGCAGATCTGCTCCCTAAACCCCTCTGCCTGTGTAGATGTCTGCCCAAAAACCTTTACTCCAACTTAGTTTACACCAGAGTAAATCTACATCAGAATAAATGCATGTGTAGACATGCCCAGAAGGTAGTAAAGTACTGGAACAGGTTACCCAGAGAGACTGTGAAATCTCCATCCTTGGATGTTTTTAAGAACAGACTAGACAAAGCCTTGGCTGAGGATGGTCCTGCTTTGAGCAGCAGGTTAGTCTATGACCTCCTGAGGTCCCTTCCAGTTGTAATTTTCTACGATTCTATGACTTCAGGAGCCATGCTGAGCCATGCAAGCAAGGTCCTTCCAGGATCGGGAGCTATTTTAGCTCTTCTGCATTCTCTCAAACCTGATCCTGGAAGGACCTTCCTTGCACCAAACATCTCAGTGAACTAGAGGCTGAACTGGTCTTGTACATGTTCTAGCTATTGGACTGCCACACATACAGTCAAAAAAGAATTAGAACTGTGCATCTCATGACTCCTCTTGACACAATTATTTGAATGATCTAGTATTTTTCTCTGATACCTAAAACTTCCTTGATACATAAGGCCACCATAGATTCTTAGGTCAGTCAAAGTGCTGATCCATAAGAATAAAATAACCCTTCATCTCCGATATACATTTGAACCAACCCATCAAATTAATATCTTCCCCAAACTGTATGCATTATCATGTCTTATATTTTTAGAGGATTCTAAGTTTCTTTATGAACAGAATTCACGTGTAACAAACATAGCCATTTTTTTCTTTCAGCAATTGTCTGAGAGGCTTAACTCTGTGTATTTCCTTGATATACACAAATACGGATTGCAGTACTAGCTGCTGCAGAAGCATATTTCAAGAGGTCTGAGGTGGCTTCAGCTAAATAATCCAGATAGATCCAACTCATTCAGGTAGACACGGCTGCTACTTGGAGTTCCATCCATACCTTCCGGCAGCATTACTTCCTGAACTGTTTATAATAAAGATGAAAAATAAGAATGAGCTAACATTATGCCAAAAGCTTGTCAGAATATGTCCTCAGGGAAAGCTCTTTTTGGATTGAACATCTGTTCTCCTGCATAACTTCCATGTAAGCTAGCAGGATTTGCATGTGATTATGCAGAAGGAAAATAGGCCACCTTTATTGTAAGTATTACAAGAACGTATAAGTACATAATGCTTTCCTTCAGTTTGAACATGTCTCTATATCTAGGTAAGTCTGGCAGGCTACCTATAATGATAATGAACTCAAAACCATTCAGTAGAGTTAAATCCATGCTATTTATTTTGACACTGTTGATCCCAATCCTGTAGTGTTTTGCTGAGACTCGCTCCATTACAAGGGTTACCCTAGTTAGGTTGAGCATAGAGGGTTAGGGTTTTTTATTGAAAGTTAAGATTTTCTTCAAAATTGGAAAAAGTGATGTACTATCTGTGACTCAGAAAACCAATAAATAACATTGTCTTCTACTCCACAGCTAAAGTCATGTGAGTATTGTAAGCAAGAAGTAACAGGTATTTAATTTACAAGTCTCTGCTAAACTTTCAGTATCTCACACTGACCTAGCAAGTGATCCTGCCCCATAAAAGGAAGGAACAAGTAGCCTGTCACATGCTCCATAGGCAAGGAGTATGGACCATATCCATGTCTTAATACTGTTCAGAAACTGAACCATAAGTATGGTGTGGGCCATGCCCATGTTCTAGTACTGCTCAGTATCTGAACTTATGTGAACATGAAATAATGAACTATTTAGAGTTTTATCTCTTCTCACAACCATATGCAAGAGGGAAGAGTTAGCTGAGAAGGACAAATAGGAAGGGTTTACAAAAACAACGTAGGCCCAAAGTGCACATATCTACCTACCTAAAATGCTTTCCCATTCTGTAATACCTCAGCACCTCATAATATTTAATATATTTATGTTTATTATACACCTGTGAGTTAAGTAAGTGCTATTATCTCCATTTTACAAATGACAAAAAGTGAAGTCCAGAGAAACTGAGTTGCCCAAAGGTCACACAATAAGTCTGTAGCAGAGGGATGTAAGAATTAATTACAGGTCATCAAAATTCTAGGCTGGCACCCTAATCACTGTGCTACTCTTACATTTCTAACAGCAACCTGAGGTTAGAAGTCCTCAGACTTTCTGATCCTCAAGCCTTGGACTGGATTGGTACAGCTGCTACTCAGCCATGTAGAAGAAAAAGCCCTTTCCCCCTGTCAGTTGCTCCACTCATTGGCCTAACTTGTACTGTGGCTGGTTCCAAAGACAGAGGGTTTCCCTGGCCTACTACACCAAGCATGTATGTGAGTTAAGGATTAAGAGGGATCTTGTGCAACCTCTTCATGCTTTACAAACTATAACGGCTAGTCAAGCACATGGAGAGGAGGTGAAGATTAAGCTTGTCTATGGAAATAAGTGAATGGCCCCAGAGTGAGGAGAAAAAACAAGACTTCTTGGATCACAGGTCATTCTCAGAGCTGTAGCTGAGGTGGTGAAAGAATATGTCAGCCCTTACTCAGGACAGATTTATAAAGTTACAGTCTTACTCCTTGCTTCCTGTTATATCGCTTCCAGTGTCAATTCCTAATCCTATGCTGTATCTATATATCTATATATATAGATAGGTATATAGACTGGAAGCTCTGTTGGGTATTCCTATAGGATATTCATCTTGACAGTTTCAAGGGTATGCAGGAAAATGCATTATAAATAGCTTAACTGGAAATTCTATTTGATCCAACCCTAATTGTCATTCCTGGCTTTATGACGAGGAAGCTGCTGGCCCAGTGTATTTTATTATGGGTTTTGGTTTTCATTCTGAATCATATTTAATAATATACTAAAGTTATAACATTTTGTTGGTCTCTCTTCCGTATTTAAACATATTTCTTCATATTAAAATAATTACAATGGTTTCCTGTATATAAAAAAAACAACTGTAAGAGTTGCATATATGCTTGTTTTTCAGGTGGGGAAAACACACTAAAATATAGAATTTGTAAACATTTTTATTCAAAGGGTTTATTTTGGAGGTTTTGGGGGGTGGGGATTATTTGGTGGGAGGCTTTTTTTGTTTGTTTAGTTTTGTTTTTTTCCTGTGTTGATGTAAATTACTCATCCTCAGGTAAAACAAAACCCAATCCAATATGAAACAAAAGCCTTACAGAGAACAAATATATTAATGAAAAAACTGATCCTGTGAAAGGAAAGGTTAGTACTTGTCATATTTTGGAGCATCTCAACTTTACTGCTGAGATGGGGCCATATTCCTTGCTGAAGTAAGTCTGTTGAGAACAGCATACACCAGCAGTAGTGTAAAACTGCTTCATAGTAGTGTCTTCCATGTGTCAGAGATCCAGAACAGGCCAAGGTTTATTCTGTGCAAGAGACAGTCTAGAATAATACTTTTTTATTATAAATTAAATTGTTTCATTTGCAGGAAGAACTAATAGCATGTTAGACTCAAGGAAATGCACTTTCAAGATATATATTACCACAATCCCCTGTGTCATTAAGCAATAAGCTTTATTCTTAAGAGTAGATTCAACCAGTTTTGTTGGAGAGTCAGTAAGTATTATGATCAATTAAATGCAAATATGGAATTTCACACTATTCCTTTCAGTAGAGAAATATTTTGAAGTAGAAATGTATTGGAATTAGGAACAATAGATGCCAGAACATTGTTAGACTTTGAGAATTGTTAGAATTAGAGAATATGTTAATAATGAATGCTTGAACTCTTATGTTTGCGAGAAGGTTGATGAATTCAGAAGTTGCAGAACATCAATAACTGTACAGTTGGTGACAATTGATAGTTTTGATTTACACTTGGCCAACTGCTTGCGGCATGAATTTGAGTGACAATCCAACAATATGAACAGATTTTGATATTCTTATCTTATAGCCCTATTGCTGTGGGAGCAAGAAAAACTAATTGAAAACTTGATCATGTGGTGGTTTGAAACTACAGGTAATGTATTACCTGTTGGCACTGAATTTATGATCCAGATACTTTGTTCATGGTAGGGGACCCACCCTCAGACTGACTACAATCTTTCCATTCGATAATAGGCAAATTTATTGATACACAGTGATAACAAAAGAAAAACAATACAAACAATCAAGTAATTCTATATATCTACCAAATCCTAGGATTGTCATCAAACTACGTCTGGCCAGGATGCAAGCTCCACTCTGAGGCTCTTTCTTAGGTGTCAGATGTCAGCATGACATGTCAGCAGTCTGAAGGTGGGATGCCGAGGCCCATGCCCCTACCCCCAGTGGGGTGGATGAGATGGGCTGGTTGCATGGCCTAGGTCCATAGTGGCCTTGAGGACCCTTCCCAGGGGTCAGGGATGGGGATAGGGACCCCTCTCAGGGAAGAGAAGGAGGAGGAAGCTGGGTGGGAGAGAGAGGGACAAAAGGGAAGAGAAGGAGGGACCCTTTATTACTCTCAAGTCTCTGCTTTTGTATTCTCCTTCCCCCTTAATGACTCCTGATGGCTCTTCATCCATGGCTATCTCTGGTTCATTTTGTCTCTGTGGTCACACGTCCATGTAGCCTTCTGGACCTTCTCGTAATTTGATCTGTTCCCTCAAAACTGGGACTCAGGCCCACCTCTGCTCTGGGGCCTTGTAGCTGGTGTCACTTATCTTGTGTTATGGGCCAGTATGGTATATACTTCCTTGGTGCCCAGGCTGTTTTCTAGACTATGTGTCCTTGTTGTGTTAGACAACCTGACTGCCTTGAAGGCTGTGATCTTGTGTTATGGGATGCCCCCTCAATTCTCAGGCTGTGTCCATCCATTGGCCTTGTCATGCAGCCTGTCTGCTTCCAGGGCTGTGATACACTTTGAGTGAGACCCAAGCTCTTAGAAATCAGTTAACCCCTGCTGCCCATCTTGAACCCTTATAGTGCATACATCTATACCTATAAGCCAATTCCCAAAAAAGCAAGCCTTTAAATGCCATTTTCAAGCCAACATTACCATTCACCATTGATCAGTCACCATTGTTTGCCGCCTGACATCTTTGCTCAAATGTGTTTATGCTTGTGAACAAGTTAGGATCCATTATCTGAAATGAATTCATTTCTCTTTCTATCCTCTCCTAGAATCCAATTTTTCCCTGGAGTTCAGAAAACCTTGCACTTGTATAATACGAAAAGAGTTGAAAGCATATTCATGAATTTTTGTGTTTAGATAAAAGTAGCCTTCCCAATTAAGTATTACTAATAGCATAATCAAAGGAAATATTACCATTTATGCTGCTCTTGACATTCTGTCTAAACTATGTGCATAAAAAATAAAAGCTATTAGCCATTAAAAGCAACAGAAAGTAAAATTTTAATTGTAATGATGCATTTGACTTCATTAATTGAAAGGATAATGTGGTAAATATATATACAACTGTAAGAGAATCTAACAGTTTTATAGCAAGTACAGTTAATCTTACTAAGTATTTCACTGGATACTTTACTAAGTCTTAATTGTGCTTATTGCAAAATTATGATTAAAGTATAACCACTGTGTATTAAGATGCGACTCCTCACTTCTGGATAATCTTACTTCAAGTTAACTGATATTATTGTGCTTTTGTAACTAATTGCTGTGAGAATAGTAGAAGGTAGTGACAATTTTTGTATTTGGTATAATGAAAAGTGGCGTGGGCAGAAACCCTTTTCACTTTATCTGCCCAAATCAGCATTTTCCAGTTATGGCAGCCATCTCCAGCATTTATGTACAGCTTAAGATCCTATATCCCATACAGTGTGGACATGTAAGTGTCTTCACAGCTATTGAGTGTGTGCAGTAATCTATGCACTGGCTGAGCAGTTATATGGTTCCTTCTGCATGTACACTGAATGAATATAAGTAAAAAACTGTGAATTGAGGGAGGCAGTGAAAGAGAGCCCTTAAATATTTTAGCATCAGCTGCATAGTTAGGACTCTTGCCCAAGAAATAGGAGCCACAAGTTCTGGGTCCCCCTTTCCACAGAATAGGTTTGAACCTGAATCTGTCTGAATTTCTAGTGCAGTGCTCTGTACAACAAATTAGGTATTATACAGTCTCAGCCCTCCTTTTGAGTTGCCATCCTGGATAGGACAAAAGGGATATATGTGTGTATGGCATGTTCAGTGGCTATGTGGATGCCTGTGTCCCCATTGCTTGGGAAAAGAAATGCAAACTATATGTAAGTGCCAAACATGGCAGTTGCATGTTTTGAAAGCTGCTATCTGGGCATGTAAAAAGAAATGGAATTCTGTTCTGTGGGTGATTAATTCATTCCTTGCTCCAGTTTAAACCAAAGTAATTGTATCTGTTCATTGGAAGTTATATCAGCATAAAGTTTGAGTAACACAGTGATGAATCAAGCATTGTATATGCATCACAAGACATTGCATGTTACAAATTCAGTAAGTGTTCTCTACATTTCAGAAGGCAGTTGCAATAAATTGGTTTTCTTTAAAAATGTGCAGTTTATCTTCCTAATATTTTAGTTTTGAGCAAAAGAAAACCTCACAGATTCAAAAATAGAAAATATGACTAGCAACAATTTAGTTACAATGGAGGAAAACATGGAAGAGAAATCTTAAAAAAATTATTTTTCTTGGCAGTTTGGACTATAGTGTCAAATCACTGTTTTAAAAATTTTTTCACTTGAACCTTCAAATTACAGTTGAGAATATGTTAGTGTAACCCTGGCTTGTCCAACATATGGCCTGCAGGCCCTCCGAGGTGCTGCAATGGGAAATGAAAGTAAACACTGTTTACTTGTATTCCCACCCCTTGTCCCTTCCCCAGCAGCTTCCTAATGGTTGCTGAAGGGCTGGTGAAAGGACAAGGTTCCCACACACAGCCCACAGCGAGCAGTGCCTCATGGCGGGGCACAGGCACACATGGTCCCTGCTGCCCAGATGACTTACCAGGCATTCTTTAAAGGAGGTGGAGGCAGCGGCGCAGGGTCGGGACCAGGGCTCAGTGGTGGAGCTGCGCGAGGCTGAGGCAGGAGCGGGGAGCGGCGTGAGCGCACACAACTGCTGAGGCAGCAGGGTGGGTGGCAGCGGAGCAGAGGCCACCTTTCCCACACATCCTGGGAAGGCTGTGGCCAGGAGGACAAGGCGGAGTCCAGACTGGGGATCCTGTGTGGGGAGGCAGCTCTCCCCACCCCGCAGCAAGCGGCAGAGGCTGCAATGTGCTGCGCAGTTGTCTCCTGCCGAGACACATCCCTCCACCTTTGCTTACTTTCCACTCTGGCTGACATCTTTTCCACATTTGATCTGTCGACTTGCATTATGCTTCTTTCATTATGCAAAAGTGTTTATTTTAGTCAAGTCTTTGGTATTATGTCATTGTTGCTTTTATATTGTTTTTATTTTGGATTTTAAACCACATTTCCAGGCCCATTTCATTGTCACTTCCTGCAACTTCAT
>NW_017729029.1:62581460-62582409 GCF_001723915.1 Gavialis gangeticus | reverse complement strand
GTCATGTGACATCACTTCCTGATGTGATACCACTTCCTGTGAGGTCTTTGAATATGGCTTACAGGCCTGCTGGGTGATAAAAAGTTCATGATCTGGCCCCACATTCAAAAAGGTTGGACACCCCTGGTGTAAACCTTCTGCTGAGCACCTGGCAGCAGCTACAAGGGCCGGGTTGAATTTTGGGGTACTAAATATATTTTACCTGGAGGCTTGAACCCCCACCCAGACTACCAGGGAAACACTAAATGAATCACTAGGGTGTCCAATAAAACCAACAACCCTTCCACCAGAAGCATTGTAAATGCAAAATCCAAATTTATTACAAAGAACAAACACAAAGCAAAATTAAACACTAACTATAATTTTAAAACACTATAAACTACAAAACAAAGTCTATAGGTGGCACCCTCTTGAGGAGGCTTTATCTATACCCAGGCAGTCTGGGACTTGGGGCGCCCCACTGGGTAGTTCTGGGCTCCTGCAGCCCCATACCTGCCCTTCAGCAATGGGCTGGAGAGAGGGAGCCACACCAGAGACTCCTTTGAGCTGCTTCATGGGTTTACTGCACTGCAGGGAGCTGCTAGAGAGCATGGGTCCTTATGCATTGCAAGGGCCTCTCATTGCTCCCTGTGAAGCTGTAGTACTGATTTCCACTTCCATGTAGTGGCTTTGATGGCTAAACTGTAGCTTTTGTCATCATATGACACCCCAAAGTTTCTAGTTCTCATCCCAGCTCTGCTGTAGTAGGAAACTGCAAGAGCACTCAAAGAAAAGCCAGCCAAACAGAAAAAGAGCCTGAACTGCACCCAGCACCAACCATGCTGTTTGGTCATGACACAGAGCAACAACATGTGCAAGGCCCAAAACATGCCAGGCCCAAGCCAGGCCCAGACATGCAGCAAACATACAGCAGGGCTCAGCAATACAGCTATGCACAACAGCTGTAAAA
>NW_017729029.1:62580443-62581102 GCF_001723915.1 Gavialis gangeticus | reverse complement strand
GGGGATCTTGTGGCCTGTTATAAACTAGTCAGGGGGGATCAGCAGGCATTGGGGGAGTCACTGTTCCCCCGAGCACCACCAGGAGTGACCAGGAATAACGGTCACAAGCTGGCAGAGGGTAGGTTAAGGTTAGACATCAGGAGGCGCTACTTCACAGTCAGGGCGGCTAGGGTCTGGAACCAACTTCCAAGAGAAGTGGTGCAGGCTCCTGCCCTGGGGTTTTTTAAGATGAGGTTAGATGAACACCTTGCTGGGGTCGTTTGACCCCAGTACTCTTTCCTGCCATGGCAGGGGGCCGGACTAGATGATCTGCTAAGGTCCCTTCCGACCCTATAAACTATGAAACTATAAGAAACTGCAAAAGGAGAAGGCCCAGGCCTATTTTGCTGGGCCTGGACTGGGTGGCAAAAAGCTGGCCAGGGTTATACACCGATAAACAATAAATGCCAGGGCTTCTCCCTATCCCAAATCTGCCAGCTGAACATTACTGGGGCTCAGCCCTACACAGGTGGGCTGAAATGCAACAGCTGTGAAACAGCAAAAAGGCCCCTGGCTTATGGCTGTAGCCCGGACATTTAGTTTCAACTGTACCACTATGCTGAGACACTACAATACCCAACACAGGAGTCAGTGACTGCCAGGACTCTGTTCCCTGGGCA
>NW_017729029.1:62511538-62575443 GCF_001723915.1 Gavialis gangeticus | reverse complement strand
TAAATGAATCACTAGGGTGTCCAATAAAACCAACAACCCTTCCACCAGAAGCATTGTAAATGCAAAATCCAAATTTATTACAAAGAACAAACACAAAGCAAAATTAAACACTAACTATAATTTTAAAACACTATAAACTACAAAACAAAGTCTATAGGTGGCACCCTCTTGAGGAGGCTTTATCTATACCCAGGCAGTCTGGGACTTGGGGCGCCCCACTGGGTAGTTCTGGGCTCCTGCAGCCCCATACCTGCCCTTCAGCAATGGGCTGGAGAGAGGGAGCCACACCAGAGACTCCTTTGAGCTGCTTCATGGGTTTACTGCACTGCAGGGAGCTGCTAGAGAGCATGGGTCCTTATGCATTGCAAGGGCCTCTCATTGCTCCCTGTGAAGCTGTAGTACTGATTTCCACTTCCATGTAGTGGCTTTGATGGCTAAACTGTAGCTTTTGTCATCATATGACACCCCAAAGTTTCTAGTTCTCATCCCAGCTCTGCTGTAGTAGGAAACTGCAAGAGCACTCAAAGAAAAGCCAGCCAAACAGAAAAAGAGCCTGAACTGCACCCAGCACCAACCATGCTGTTTGGTCATGACACAGAGCAACAACATGTGCAAGGCCCAAAACATGCCAGGCCCAAGCCAGGCCCAGACATGCAGCAAACATACAGCAGGGCTCAGCAATACAGCTATGCACAACAGCTGTAAAACAATAAAAGGGGGACTCAGGCCTATCTGGCATCAGGGCCTGACCATGCAACAAAAGAGCACCAGGCCTATTTGGCTGCAGACTAGACAGTTAGTCTCAGCTATCCTGCTATGCTAAGACCCAACAGCTATTAAACAACAAAAGGGGGACCAGGCCTAACTTGGCCTGAGCCTGAACTACAGCTAGCACCCAACCACACCACTTGGTTGGGGAGGCAGTTAGGAAGGCCAACCGCACCTTGTCATGCATCCACAGATGCATTTCAAGCAGGTCAAAAGAGGTGATCCTCCCCCTCTGTGCAGCACTGGTCAGGCCGCAGTTGGAGTACTGCGTCCAGTTCTGGGCGCTGCACTTCAAGAGGGATGTGGACAGCATGAAGAGGGTCCAGAGGAGGGCCACTCGCATGATCAGGGGACAGCAGGGCAGGCCCTATGAGGAGAGGCTATGGGACCTGAACCTGTTCAGCTTCCAAAAGAGAAGGCTGAGGGGGGATCTTGTGGCCTGTTATAAACTAGTCAGGGGGATCAGCAGGCACTGGGGGAGTCACTGTTCCCCCGAGCACCACCAGGAGTGACCAGGAATAACGGTCACAAGCTGGCAGAGGGTAGGTTAAGGTTAGACATCAGGAGGCGCTACTTCACAGTCAGGGCGGCTAGGGTCTGGAACCAACTTCCAAGAGAAGTGGTGCAGGCTCCTGCCCTGGGGTTTTTTAAGAGGAGGTTAGATGAACACCTTGCTGGGGTCGTTTGACCCCAGTACTCTTTCCTGCCATGGCAGGGGGCCGGACTAGATGATCTGCTAAGGTCCCTTCCGACCCTATAAACTATGAAACTATAAGAAACTGCAAAAGGAGAAGGCCCAGGCCTATTTTGCTGGGCCTGGACTGGGTGGCAAAAAGCTGGCCAGGGTTATACACCGATAAACAATAAATGCCAGGGCTTCTCCCTATCCCAAATCTGCCAGCTGAACATTACTGGGGCTCAGCCCTACACAGGTGGGCTGAAATGCAACAGCTGTGAAACAGCAAAAAGGCCCCTGGCTTATGGCTGTAGCCCGGACATTTAGTTTCAACTGTACCACTATGCTGAGACACTACAATACCCAACACAGGAGTCAGTGACTGCCAGGACTCTGTTCCCTGGGCAGTCTGCACTAGGGAATAATACACTCATGGCATCATCCCACTCAAGGCCTGCACGACCAGTAACTTCTAGGACCCTGTTCTTGGTCAGTCTGCACTAGGGCATAATATACTCATGGTACCACACTCAAGGCCTGCATGGTCAAAACTGCCTGGAAGACATGCAGCTGGGGTTCAGTGAGACAGCTTTGCTGAACCCAAAAGAAATTGCAGCAGCAACTAGAACATGCCAGGCTCTCAGTCCTGGCCCAGAGCATACCAGCAAAATTGCCAGGCTCCAACTTTGGCTAGTTTGCTAGAGGGATCGATTTCTTCCCCCCACCCCCAGCATCATCCTACTCAAAACCCAGAGGAAACAAAAGGGGAGAAAACAGGGGTATCAAGCCCCAAGACAGACTTTTTCTCTGTAATTGAGGCTCTCCCTTCACATAGCTTCAGTTTACTTCTCCAGTGAAGGGGGGGGGGGCAGGGGAAAGAGACCTCCCATGGGGAGCAGGCTTTCTGGCTCCCAATTCAGCTTTCAGGCTTTAGCATCCTCTGGAGAGAAAAAAAAGAGAGAGAACCAGCCTAGGTGGCCTGAACCTTTAATAACTTTCCTGACATCACTACAGGGTCCCTGTCAGAAGCAGCATCATTTGACCACTGCTAATGCAGGCTAGTCCATTCAAAATTGGCAGAATCATCAAACTGGTTTCACAGATCCCTTGGAGGGAATCTTAAGACAATGGCCTGGACACAATGAGGGGCAGGGGATATGATCCTCTTCCAGTCCCAGAAAAGGCACAACATACAGCACAAACACAATTCACAGCAACATGAAACCAGAACACACCCCACTACACACAACCCCAAGTGTGTGTGGGTGTTACATTACTTTGTTATCATAACCCAATGAACACATCTTGCTATTTTTTAATGTGGACTTTGGGAAGAAGGAAAGGAACGAAGCAGTAAGGGGTCTGCTTTCATTTCTAACTACCCACCCACAAATGACAGTGCACAGCCTTAGCTACTCTTCTGGAATTGTTACTGGCTTGACAAGGTGCAGAGCCTGTAGAAATTAACAGTAGCAACAGACCATGTATTCTTGTTTGAATTTCCTATTAGGTTGTCAGATTTCATAGTTAAAAGCAACAAGCAAGTAATAAAAATGTAAGGACTCCCATTCTTACAGTACCTCTTGAAAGTGGCCCCAGAACAATAATTGAAGGAGATAGGGGCAAGGCTTATTAACTCTTTCCAAGTGCTGACTTCCTCTCTATAACCCACCTTATCCCCCATCAGCATAATATTAAATATCATATTTAATATAATGTAATATAATATTCATGCCCCTGAAGAACTCATGTATGTTGACTCATTCACAGAACAAAGTATTGTTACTGGAATTGAAACATTACCACAGTAGCAGAATTTTTTCTTAGAATTTGCTATGGATTTATCTAGGCTAACTTCAGCATTTTTTAAATGAGCTATATAATATCCAGTGCTGAAAGAACATTTTCAATTTCAAGAAATAATACTTGGTTACTATATAGCACTGTCTGTTGTATTTCTCAAACACCTATAATGAGAAGTAAATATAATTACACTAGTACAGACTGGAAATTAGAAGCACACGTATGTGACTTCACTGTAGTCATTTCACAGCTTGTAATACCAATCAGAAGCAGTTCTCCATTCCGAGAATAATGCTGATCTCTCCACTGGACCACATTTAAAAGTGGTAATGCAAACAATATTTTAAATAAGGGCAGAGAATTTTTGTAAGGCCTCACTGTTAGAGGTCCTTACTCCATACCATACAGATGAAAGGAAATTTATAGTCTGGTCATGTCAAACATGATTCAAAACATGAGCAGAATTAAGGCCAGTGGGTTTGTTGGTATGGGATAAAGTCAGCTGTTGACACTGTAGCCTCTACAACACCTTATATCTTACTGACTGTCACAGGATCAACACAAGGTCAACAGAGGGAAGTAGAGCAGGAAGGGACCTCATGAGATCATCCTGTCGCCCTCCCTTCCCCCACCCCCACTCAAGGCAGGATTATCCTTAATTAAACCAGCCCAGCCCAGCAAATTGTCTGTCAAACCTGTTTTTAAAAATTTCCAAGGGTGGAGATTTCCAATGCTTGGCCACCCTCCTAGTCAGAAAGTTCCTCCTAATCTCTAACCTAAATTTCCTGTGCTACAGCTTGCAGCCACTGTTCCTAGTCCTGTCCCATACACATAAAAAGCTCATCTCCACCTCTCCGTAATCACCCTTCAGGTAGTTGAAGACTGCTATCAAATCCCCTGTCAGTCTTCTCTTCTTCAGACTAAATAACCCTAGGTCTTTCAGCCTTTCTTCATAAGTCTTGCTTCTAGGCCCCAAATTATTTTTCTTGAACTTTACTGAATCCTTTCCAATCTGTGAATCCTTCTTCAAGTGTGGGGCCCAAAACTGGACACAATACTAGAGGTGAGACCTCACCAGTGTTAAATAAGGGGAAGAATAATTTCCCTAGATTGGGAAGTGAAACTGCTGTAAATACAACCCAGAATGCTCTTAGTTTTTTTGTTTTGCAGCAAAAGCGTACTGTTAGTTCATATTCAGCTTATGTAGCCGAGACCATGGAGCTGTCCTGGTGCTTCTGATGGGAAGGTTTTCTTAGTGCTTACCTATATTCTTTTGTTTTGTATCATAAAGGTCACATTGCACTCTTGATCTGGCTGTATTTCATTGGTATGTTTCATAGAGTATGTGTATCAGTTTAAATAAGTACAAATTAGCCAGATACAGACAATTACACTTTTACTGGTATAAGTGATCAGAAACCAGCTATACCCATAACAAAACAAAAGTTCAGCACACAGGGCACCTATACACATGCCGGATGTCTGCTCCACCATATGCTAATTAGCATACTCCAGCAGCCTCTATATTAATTGTGCTAATTAGTATGCTCCAGCACCTTCATGTTATGTGTATTCAGCATCCCATGCTTCAAAATGGTGCTGGGGGCACTTTAACTAAAGCGCATTGAAAGAGATTTAGTTAAAGTGCTCCCAGTGCCATTTTGAAGTATGGGACACTGAATACATATGACACTGCAGGAGCTCTAAAGCTCTCGCCGTTCCACCCTGGAGCACAAGTAAAGACATCCACATAAGGTGGCTTAAAAATAGCAGAACCCAGTCTAAGTTTTGCCCCTGATCCCCCACCCCACCACCACCAAAGGGTGAATGTGTGTTCTGTTCATTACCGACCTAAACAACACCACTTACAGAAAACTCCATAACAGATTGATTCTGCTTCTGGCTCTTATTATGTCTGTACCTAGCCATTATGAGTTTTTCACAGACACACGGTTCTTAAAAAGTGCTTTGGCAACTTTTGGATGAGAAAATATCAGGTCAATGTAAAATCCTGTTGTTACTCTCTTTTAAATGGTTTAAGCAGCACCATACCTGGCACTGTATGAAACAGACAGTCTTTTTTCCATTAATAGGAAGCAACAGGAGTAGCTATTGTTGCACTAGATATTTTCCTATATTGCACTGCAAGCCCTATAACAAAATAGGCCAGTTAATCCTAGTACTGAGAGCAGCAGGAGAAATGAGAGTATTCAGATTTCTGGAGAGAGTAATTGCTTGTAATGGAGCCATATGTTTCCATAAAAGATGCATGTCACCATTTGGCCTAATTATTTCTGACATATCATCCGTCATTTATTGAACCTTTGTAGAGAAGGGGTGTAGCTTGCCATCTTAAAAGCCAAGAGGTAAGAATTAAAAAGAACATAGTCAAAATTTTTTGGAAGTCACACATTAAATGTTAAGAATAGTTGGGTGTTTCCTGAATTATTATGTTTGACTTAATAGGTGTTAATGTATATATGAGACTATTTTGTTACCACTGCTAAGTTGATCAAGAAATATTTTATCTAAACCTCTGGTGTGGTCTATAAAAGCCTGTGATTCTTGTCTAACTGGTACTGTTCTTTGTTTTAATTGTAGCATCATTCAGAAACTCCCAGCCCATCCATTTTACCCCCATCTGCCTTACCGCTGGATTTACTAAACAATGCCGTTGCTGGATTTAGTACCGTGGAAGAACTCATCCGATATCTTGAACCAGATAGATGGCAGCTGGATTTGGAAGACCTATACAGACCAACATGGCAACTTCTTGGAAAGGCATATATTCAGAGCAGAAAATCCAGAGGTAAATCACCCTTCTACAACTATTGTTTTTGCAGCTCTGTGTAGATGACTCTTTCCTTGTTGATAAAAATCATTTTGAGCAACCTAGGCAACAGCTTATGAATAAGGCATTGAGAACGATAACATTCTGATGGAGTGTGTCAAGTTAAAATATTCTTGCATTTTTGTTGTCATCTGGATGAAGGAAAGTAACTGCAAGTGTTCCCACCCAAACATAGATGATATCTTTGTGTCCCTGTGTAACCTAGAGGGGGTAAAAGTATTTTAGGCTTTGAATTGGTCAATGCCAGGGCAATGTTATGTGCAAAAGCAAAATGAGTTTAGGAGATTCTTACTCCAGGCTCAAGTCCTTTAAAAAAATTGAATTTTCCAAATACAGAACTCAGACTGAAGTTCCTCTTCTTCAGAACAAGGAAGAGGCTTTGATACAGTTCTTCTGTCATAGGAACCACTGTTCCTAAACCTGTCTCTTTGATCTGCTTGTCAGTTGGCATGTTTGATTATGGTTGCAGAATGTCTTTTGTATCTCTTTCTGAGCCACCATTTAGTACTTTTACATTATTTTGCTCTCAGTCACCCTTTTTTAACTGAGAGAATGAAGTAGCTTATGATGAAAGGGACTATAACACTGAATATCTTTACTCTGAGTGTGATTATGTTGAATTCCCAGATGAAATGAAGAGAGGCATGTGTTGATCAGGGGATGTGAATTTCAAGGGGAATAGGAATAGTTCTTATATATTCTAAATGTGTCTGGCAGATTAGGGAATTTATCCTCAAGATGCTGAATATATGACCAGAAGCAAAGATTCCTGACAACCTTCCAATAGCACTGAAGTAGATAGGAACTTGGCAGATTGAGGGCATGTCACAGAGGTTTACTTCTCTGACTGACAAAGGAATGCTCTAGAATTGCATTTCCTGTACTGGTTATGGCAAGCCTGAATGAAGATTATAAAGTTTTTGCCTGACTATTCAAAGTATTTTCAAATTTGTTATTCACTTTCATAACACTACTAATGCTGGGTATATACATAGAATGCTAACTTTGACATTGTAACTATAGAAATGGTTTTATCCTCATATGGTTATATAGCATACAATCTGTATCTTGGAGGTACTAGACTATAAATACAGAAGGCAAGGAGAAAGCATATATCAGGAATATGTTTCTGCCTAATGTTTTGGATGACTTCTCTCTGTCTCCAGGTACAAGCAGCATGCATATAACTGGAGAATGTTACAGACAGCAGTCTCTCTTGCAACAAGTGCACAAGCTAGTTAAAAACTGACCCATACTGTTTTCCAAGTAAAGTCTGATGTGGCTGCTCACAGGCTGCATGCTGGAGAACTCAGTAGTAGGTTGTACTTCTCTGATGTGCCCTGGCCTTTAAGACCTCTACCAAACATTCAGGTAAAGGTGCGATAGGATCTGATATGTGATCCAGATAGTTGCACTTCCAGATATGGCACACAGGAGGCATGATTGTGGGATTGAGCATCAGAGCCCATCTTGCCTTATTGCAGGTGCAAAGGGAGCCCAGGATCAAATCATGATCCAAACTCCCCCTACACCACCAAGTAGCAAGCTTACTGTATACTCCTGTGGCTGTGAACTCCATCAACTGATCTCACTTCCAACAGTAGGAGAGTGCTATGCCTTCTGTAGCTAGGAGTCCCATCAACTGTGGGCTCCCAGCCTTGGGGGTGCATAGTGTGCCCTT
This sequence comes from Gavialis gangeticus, assembly GCF_001723915.1. Lineage (NCBI taxonomy): Eukaryota > Metazoa > Chordata > Crocodylia > Gavialidae > Gavialis > Gavialis gangeticus. The sequence goes on along the minus strand of NW_017729029.1, from coordinate 62,567,664 downwards.
GGAGTTGGAGCCTGGATCAGCTGACAGGGCTTCCAGTCAGGGAAGCACATAGTGCACCCCCACAGCAGGGAGCCCCATCAGCTGACAGGGCTTCCAACCACAGGGGTATATCTGGACCCACATTCAATTTATGGTGTGATAGAAACCAGCCACAAAGTTTTTCCACGTGTTGTGCGGAACTCTCTCACTTAGTTCTTGTTTTAAGATGCCATTAATTGCTTTAACCATGTGACCAGGTTACAATTTAAGACATGATTAACTGGTTAATCACATCTTAAGTATAACTTGTGGCAGAGGGCTAATGTTTCTTAACTTTCTTCTGTGATTGCGCAGGTCCATTCTTACCAAATGGCACAATCTAGCATTAGTATATTCGTACATAATTGATAGTTCTCAGTGCACAAATAGTGCAAGTTTATCTGTTGGTTAACATGGTTAGTTCATGACCATCTGGATCACATCTTCAGAGTGTGCAGTGAATTTTATGACATCAGAAGCTAGTTAGAGCAGATTATGTCAATATTCCTCTTCCAGGCTATCCCATGAAACAATTAGGTCCATGTCTATGAACATGCTAAGACGGGCTGAGCTATCTGATGGTAGAATAACTCAAAAGACGACATGTTCTTACATGTGACATTTGCACATTTTCAGTCAAATCTCCTCCAGATGCTGCCCATTATTTCACATTTATGGATTCCCTGGGTGTGTCTACACATGTGCTGTAATGTGCAGTGGCCTATTTTATGGGGCATTAAAGCATCATGTAAAAAATCATGCTATTACTCTAATGAGCAGTAAAATAGGCTACTGCGCATTAAGTGTCACTTAAAAACTGTATGCATTTGTTACTGTGCATTAAAGCAGCCTAATGTGCATTTCTTCACATTGGAGGTACTAAATTTAATGCACATTAGAAAAAGCACCTTACTGCACGTGTAGACACAGCAGTGTTGAATAGCACTGAATCATGTTGAATAGCATGCAGACAATATTCCCTCCTCTGCCACCACATAGCATGTAAATGAAGATATATGTAAGTGTAACTGAAATTAGTGAATAGATTGCTATATTGGAAAATGTAAACTAGATTATCATTCAATCAGCAAGGAAGGGGAGGAGGTGAAACCTTTTCATAACGCAGATTTAGTTCATTGACAGCTGATCCCTGGATCAGAGCCTAAAAATCTACCCTTCTAGCCATGCCTTTATTGCTACATCTATGCGCACACTAGCTAAGTCAAGGCCTGGACAGGAGATACTTTGTCTTTAAAAGCTTTTAGCTATGAGCCCTATCTTTCAAATTTCATTTAGCACTTTTCCAATTAAAGAGTTTCACCATTTGCCAAATGCATTACCATTTTAAGCATACAGTAAGTGGGGAGAAAGCAATGTATATTTATGGAACCTTACATAAACTGAAATGCAGGTGTTGGATAACATCTATATAGACAAAAGCAACTCCCTTCGAGACTGAGATCTTCCAAAGAAACTATCAGAGTAAATCTTTAAAGACTTCTAATTAGACACTGAAATAGATTTTCCACTGAATAAACATATCAAGAGTATTGCCACATTCATCTTAAAACGGACCACCCTCAGACTGCATTACTGAGTGTGTAATGTAATAGCCTACAGCAGAAAATGTGTCCCATTGAGATTATTCAGTATAAATGTTAGGCACAGTGAATGTGAAGAAAACCTAAACTACTTTTTGTTGTTGTTGTTGAAGTAGACTATTGTATTAAAATTAAAAATATATTCTAAGGAACAATATAGAAAAATCCCTAAAATGTTTATCAGTTAACTGAAATATGTTGCATACTTCAGCTTTTTAAATAGGTCCAATCATTGTTTGGGGGTTTTTTTGTTTTTTCATTTTAATTTAGAAGCCAAACTTATGTTTTTGGATTTAGAACTAAATTGTAGTCTCAGTTAAAACAATTTAAGATCTGGAGTAACTCTGTTTAATGCAACAGAATGATTCTATATAGATAAGTACAAAATGCAATCCTCTATTCCTGAACTTTTGATTATGTACATGAAAAAATAAAAATTGCATTGCAATTCCAATAAATGACCCCAAATCATTCAAATAGCATAAAGGGACCATAAGTGACCAGCAGGACTTAGCATAAGCCCTGTTTATATGGGCAGCCCTGGATCCAAAATGGCTGCCCCCATCAGGCACCTGCCAGCTGCTAGCTTCAAGCCCTTAAAGTAGCAGGTACCAATAGTGCCCTGCCACACTCTGGAAATTTGTTAAAATGAAATAGTGACAGTTATAAAAAAATATTAATTTCATAGTTTCATAGTTGTTAGTGGCTGGAAGGAGCCTTACAGATCACCAGGTCCAGCGCCCCTGCACTTGTGCAGGAAGGACTGCTGGGGTCAGATCACCACAGCAAGATGGGCATCAGAACACTTTTTGAAGATCACCAGGGTGAGTGACGATACCACCTCTGGGGGGAGCCTGTTCCAAACCCTTGGGGCTCAACTTGTAAAGAAGTTTTTCCTTATGTCCAATTTAAAGTGATCTTCTATCAGTTTGTGCCCACTGTTTCTTGGCCTCCTTCAGGGGGCCTTAGCAAACAGATGCTCTCCCAGGCCCTGATGTATGCCCCTAATATACTTATAGGCTGCCACCAAGTCCCATCTGAGTCTTCTCTTTTCCAGGCGGAACAGTCCCAAGTATTTCAGACTGTCCTCATATAACCTGGTCTCTGTGCCTCTAATCATGCGCATGGCCCTCCTTTGGACTCTCTCAAGCTTGTCCACATCCTTATGAAGTGCAGCACCCAGAATTGGATGCTGTACTCCATCTGTGGTCTCATCAAGGCCTAATAGAGTGAGAGGAAGACAGCCTTAACCCTGCTCAAGATGCCTCGGCAGATGCATGCCAGTGCCTGATTACCTCTGCCAGCTACAGCATCACATTGGTGGCTCATGTTCATTTTGTGGTCTATCATAACACCCAGGTCTCATTCAACTGTGGTGCTGGCAAGCATAGCACTGCTGATCCTGTCAGTGTGTTACAGATTTTTTCTCCCCAGATGGAGCACTTTACATTTCTTCATAGTAAACATCATTTGGTTGAGATCCGCCCACCTCACAAGTCTGTCTAAGTTGGCCTGTACTGTCAGCCTGTCCTCGAGTTTGGTGTCATCAGCAAACTTTGTCAGTTCACTTTTAATACCTGAATCCAAATAATTGATGAACATGTAGAAAAGCACTGGTCTGAATACTGAACCCTGAGGGACACCACTAGTCACCTTCTGCCATGTTGACTCAGTTATATCAATCAAAACTATCTGGATCCTACCAGAGAGGATGAAAGGAATTTATTATATTTAAAGTGCATATGCTAATGAAGAAACACTTTTTAAATAAAATTTATTTTAGATCAGCCATCATCTAAATATTCTTTTTCTTTCTCTTTCTGTATTTTATTTCAGTAGTGCTCATTCATAATGCTCATTCATAATTTTCTATTAAAAAAAATCTACAATCTTTCTGAAGTAGTGCTAAGAAATAACTTTTGACTATTGGATCAAACATGATAAATGAGTAGAAGTCAAGTTGAAAGAGTGTTTAAATTTTCACATTATAACAGGTATTGTAGCTTAGTTCACTTGGGAAATCCACATAACCTTTTATTGTGGTTAAGTAAACATTTTTAAGGGAATATATACATTCTCTCATCTAGCTTTGTGCCCACAATATGTTAAAATACATTTTGGACAGAAAGAGATACTCTGTAGGAAAAAAAGACCTTTATTCATACACTTCAAAGCAGCAATTACATAAGCACCGGACAAATCTGCCATTATTAATGGAAGTGCATTACATAAGAAATTAGATAGGGTGAGCGTAGACAGTTCAGGATGAGAGTGTGATATCCCTTAGTTAATTGTAAGGCATGAAACTGTACATGCAGTTTTTCAACACTGCAAAAAATGATTATTAAAGAACTCTTAAAACAAATTGAGCAGCAAGCTTTGGGTCTGGGTTCAAATTCAAAGTTATTTCTCCAAGCTTTGACCAAAATGATGATAACTGAATTTTTATTGTAAAGTTTTTCCCTATTATATGACTGCAATGGCATAATAATAGTGGTATATTCCTCTGTTGCTGCCATCATGCAGGGGGTTATAAAACAGAATGAATTCTTTCTCTTTGCTGAATTCCTCACCAAAACCTCCTCTGGTTTACATTTGACCTTGCTGGGTGAAGTAGGCGATACCTTTGCCACCAGTACTTATTTTAGAGAAGATTTTTTCATAGCTTCACAGGATAGAGAACAAATCATGCTAGAGAATTGGTTGGAAGTCCGAGCACTCTTCAGCCCCTTGCTGTAAGTCAGATGTTCCTGAAGTCCACAGCGTCTTAGCTGTACCTGGTTCCTCCAATTCCAGCAGAAATCTACTGTCAGAACTGTGAGCAGAGCTAGATGTGTTGCATTTTAGTTTCCCCACTACCCACGGTGGAGTTCTCTGTTCCCAGCACCTAAAAGAAATAGAAGAAAGAAATCAGGGTGTATTTTAATTTTCAACACAATCAATTTAGTCTGGAGAAGAGAAGATTGAGGGAGGATTTGGTAACAGTCTTCAAATACCTGAAGGGCACTTACAGAGGGGCTAGACATGAGTTGCTTAGAGTCCTCTGTGGCCGTAGAGGACAGAAGCAATGTCTTCAGGCAACAGTAAAGGAAATTTAGGTAGAAGATTGGAGAAACTTTCTGATTATGAGAGTGGCTGAACATTGGACCAAGCTACATAAAGCATTTGTAGAACCTCCATCCTTCAACATTTTCAAGAGCAGGTGAGTCGATACTTAGAGCCTTGTTGCACATTAATTTTGGGTGGCTCCTGGAGCTCTTAACCACTAGATTGTCCGCACGTTAACACCTTTATTTGGTTTAAAACACTTATTATGTGGCTCAAAATTAAGCCACTCCAGGGCAGGATTATCTCTTCATCTGCATAATCCAGTTTCTGTTCTATTAAGGTGTGGACACTCCCCACAGATGTGCCACCCAAATTGAAGGTGTGGCTGCAAGCCAGCACCAAGCCAATCAACATTTGTGTGGCTTACAGTGTAATGTGTAATAAGGCCCTTAGCTAGGGTGGCCTATTCAGGAATAATCCTGCCTTGAGCAAGGAGCTGAATTATATGACTTTGTGAGGTTCCTTCCAGCCCTACTTTCTTATGATCACTTGTGGGTGAAGTCTCCTCTGTAAAATGACTGAACTCTGCTAGCAGAGAAGAGTGCTCTTGCCACTAGACTTCAGAGGCATGCTCCTTCTTGCTTTCTTTGTAGGCCCATTTTTGTTTTATAAGCAATGGTGGTCTAATGTAAAGCACATAAACAGTCTTGGGAGCATAGATCAGAACCCTAGAAGACTTCCACTATCAGGCAAATGTAATATCCATTAAGCTACAGACCAGTGTGCCTCTTGCTTCATGATTTACTTTTGGCCCCATCATTCTTGCACTCCTGACTTCCTAGGGACTCATCTGATCCACCATATACACCTGGTAGCTAAAGTAGTTTCCCTAGGTTCAAGTGCCCTCTGGGTGAGACAGGCCTAAAAGCAGCAGGTGATCAACGCATGGATTTTTCCTCTATGTTTCTTTCATTTTATTTGTTAGGTGTTTAATTAGAAAAAACAATCTTACTCTGTGGTTATTTTCTTCCTTTTTTTTTTTTCCTTTCTGGGTCATTAGACATGCTTGTTAGGGATTTTTATGTGAATACCAGCTGTTAAAGTGGATTTTATTTATAGTGTAGAGTCTTTTTTTTTTTGTGGGCTGCTTTTTACCAGGTTTCTGTCCAAGGTTCTTCAAAAAGTGTTAGTTCTAAAGGTCAATGTGAGTTTGTTTGAGATTTTTATTTCAGTATTCCCAACAGCCAGTTTGGCACAGGGTTTTACAAAGAGGAAAATACAATGCTGGTAACCAACTAGTGAAAAAATAGGAGACACCACTATGAACTGGACATTCCTTTTACTCTTTGGGGGGCAGTTCAAATATCACAGGTTGTAGTAGCCTGCTTTTCTGCCAGAAGCCAAATTGCAGAGCTTTTCATCACAGCTATGCTAATAAAAACATTTTCATTGTTCCCCTAAACCAGTCCCAATTTATTCAAGAATGGCATTTTTCCCTTTCAAGGCCCATTATTTCTTGTCCATGAAATTAGAGGAACCAGAAGTATACTTCTCTATTTCTGGAATTTTGATAAGCTCCTCAGCCTTTGGCATGGTACTATGATACAGTGGAAACTATTTAGAACAGAGGTTCCCAACCCCTAGGTTGCTGCCTGGTATTGGGCTGCAAAGGGTTGGCTGCTGGTCCGTAGGAGAGTTGGTCTGTCAGACTGGAAATCCAGAAGTGATTGGCATACTGCGGACCAGCAGCCAACCCTTTTTTATACTTTTTTATACTTAGTATACTGAGTATAAAAAAGGGTTGGCTGCTGGTCCGCAGTACGCCCGTCAGTTCCAGTCTACAGTATGCTGGTCCATGGTCACTTCTGGTTCATGGTCTAAAAAGGCTGAGAACCATTGATTTAGAGGGAAATGGTAAAGGTCTGTGTTTGGTGGAGATGGATTGCCCTCTTTTACTTAATTTACCCAACTAAAACCCAGAGTCACACTTTAACAGGTTGAAAAGTCTGATTCAAACAAGAATATTTTTTAGCTCTACCTTAGCAGGTAAGGGTATATTTACACTTAAACAGCTGCCAAAGAGCATGCACCCACATCTACTGTCACACCAAACCTGGAAGTACAGCAGCCTCAGGTTTTGAGGTTTGTCTCCAGTGTGTTTGATGGGTAGTGGCAGTGGCACCCCTGGAGTGTCTTCATTGCTGCATTCCGAGACTTGGCATGTGTAAGGGGAGCAAGTGGTGGAGCCATGCTCTTTAGTGAAAGTGCTGAGAGCACTGGGGATGCAATGTACACATACCCGAAGGTGCCAGAGGAAGAGAAGCAGAGATTCAAAAACAGCTGAAAATAGATTTGAGTGCTAGCAGATTGACATGTAAAAACTGACGGAATAGCAAAGGGACAAAGAATATAATTATTTTTATTCAAATGTACTGTACATAATTATTTTTATTCAAATATACTGTACAGTCCATTACTGGTCCATAGCATAGTCTTCCCTTTGGCTAGAAAAAATGTTTTATTTTCCTTTTAAATTTAATTCAGCATTAATGTAAATTATAGAGAAAATTGTGTGTGTTTTGAACAAGTAGTGCAAACTCAAAAGAATTGCTTTAAGGTATGCAAAATTCTTAACCACATGACAAGGGTTTTTGGGGGAGTGGGTTTTGCCAATTCTTAATTCCTGATGCACTAGAATACCAATTCCTCCAAGTCTGTTTCAGAGCACTGCAGTTCAGCTTATGGGGAAAACCCTGTCTGGATACTGGAATTTGACATAGGAGGTATCCATTAGAGCTGGGGAGGGAAGGAGTCCTTCTTTGCTACCCACACCTAAGCAACAGGGTGGGAATGTGGCCACTCTGAGACAAGTAAGGTTGGTGCAGTACACATGGCTTCTTTTGCACCATCCTTCTCCCTAGGTCAGAAATAATTTATGAATCTGCATATGTCCTCTGTAGCAGCATAGAAGGAACCCAGATTGAAATGAGCTTCATAGCACTGATATGGTATGGGTTCTATGCAAGAGGATACAGACAACTTGCCGCCGCTGACATATAATGGAGCTGTATCATGCTGACTTCCGTGATTGTAGAGGGGCTTGGTTGGAATTGTCTTAAGGAAAGCTTCACATAAAATGAATGTCTTAAACACACAGGAATTCTCCTGTATTTACTTGATGGAATTTGATAGACAAAATATAAAATCATTTCTGTTTATTTGCTATTCAGTGGTAGATCTGAACCTTCTAAAGGAGGAGGTACGACTGTACAGCTGCACTCCTCGCAACTTCTCAGTGTCGCTAAGGGAGGAGCTAAAGCGAACTGACACCATCTTTTGGCCACTGTGTCTACTGGTTAAACGTTGTGGTGGAAACTGTGCCTGCTGTCAGCATAATTGCAATGACTGCCAATGCATCCCAACAAAAGTCACCAAAAAATACCATGAGGTACGTTCTTCATTATGTGTTTTTTTTACATTTGAGACAAGAAAAAAAACAAACTCATTAAAACAGGGGTCAGCAACCTACAGCCCATGGGCCAGATCTATGAGCCCTACCGGTGGCCAACTTTGGACCTTAACTGTGTCATTCTGGGCTGCAACTACAAAAAAGTGTTTCCTGACCACTGCACTGAATGACCAATCTTTAATGTCAATGTTAACAGTCAACATTAACGCTCAACAGAATGCAGTTCCTGGGGCATTGCTAGTGTGACTATACATTGAATCACCTGGAAAAAGCTCTCCCTTGCACCAAGAGTAAATAACGAGAGTCCATATAGTCATGTGTAACCCTATTTATGGGTTCTGAAGAAAATACACCACATTTTCTCTTATCTCATGCCCCAAAATAAGACTTGCACTTTGATTTGTGAAGACAGTATGAAGAAAAAAAGATTTTTCCAGAATCTTGCCACAACATGGGCTCACTATGGCTGCCTACTGGCCATGGAGGAGTGGAGTCCACTCCTCAGCATCACTTACCCTCTTCCTGCAGCTCCATATTTAGAGGTTTAACCCTCTCACGCTGCTGTTGAAGTGGAGTCCGGCACAAACCCTGCAGCCATTCCAGCATCCCTATGCCTCCATGCCAGCACAGACATCAGTTTCCTCACTGAAGACATGCATCCTAATTTTGGAGAGTTATATTTTGGGGCAGGGTGGGGAGGGAGCATGGGATATGCAAGTAAATGTGGTAAATGCTTCTGACTTTCAAAAATACACGTTCAACTGATTTTGGGGGGATATTCTTGTGTCAGAAAAGGGACTTGATACATATGTGGTATTACAGACTGCAGAAACTTATGTTTGAATTATTTATATAACCTGAGCAAAACAGGATGTGCTATTTGGTTTCTTACAATAAGAGTAAATGGGAATGATGATTGTTCAGGCTCAACTCAACAGGTCAATTGACCAGTCTGAAATTTCACAACTTGCAGGGTGGAGAGGAGGAGATGAAGACTGGGGAAGGATGAGGAGAGGAGGAAGGGACTTTTATTTCTTTGCTTATTTTGGTGGGGGGGAGGGGGACGGCATTTATTTATTTATTGATAATATTCCTCCCAACCTCTAATGCCTGGAAAGTCTTTCCAGTGTCTGACATTATTTATAACCTAAATATATCAGTTTAATATCTGTGAGTATACCCACAGGAATGGGTTCTGTGACCCAATGTGCCCTTCATATTTTTTACAATTGTAAAATATGATGTGATTTTACAATCAAGCACAACGAATTGATATGCCTAATACTGACTTACTAACAGTAAAGGAAGTGGTATATGTAACATAGTGACATTGGCTAATTTCCAGCTATCAAAAGGTGAAGCATCTATATTGTTCTGTTAGCAAATAAATGTATAGGTTATATAATCTCCTGACACTGTGCAAATTCACAAGTGTCAGTAAACCATCTAAGATTTAAAAAAAAATTGAAAACATGTTCTTATAAATTGTACATAATTGAAAATTGGAAGCCAAAGCTATTTTAACCAGAACCATAATTTACTGTCATGTCAGGTAATATATTTGGTGCTCCAAAAAAAAAAAAAAATCCAAGAAATCCCAACTACAAACAAGGTTGTTTTGACCAAGGTAAATGCCTGCATACAATGTCTTAAGAAAGTTTGTAGTGGACTTGAAGTAAAGCCAAAAAAACCCAAACCAAAACAAAATACTAATGAGTGGAATAAATGAGGAAACTCAGCTGTGGAGTGATTGAGTTTTTTTTGGTGGTTTTCCTGTCTTCCAATTTACTACTACTAGTGCACTGTATATCAGATTCAAAACCATTTAATGATTTATTTAAAGGATTGGCTTGTATTGTCCTCTTTCAGGTTCTTCAACTGAAGCCCAGAAGCGGCATAAAGGGATTGCATAAATCATTGACAGATGTACCCCTGGAACACCATGAGGAGTGTGACTGTGTGTGTAAAGGGAATACCGAAGGATAAATGTGACTAAATGTGCTTGTTTCTTCCAAAGCACATTCAATCAATGGCTAATTCTGTTATGGGGCTTGTGCATTATCTCCTTTATAATCTCAGTTGTATGCTTTGGGAATCTTCCATCTTCAGGATTTACAGTGAGTTCTAAAAAGAGGAAAATTCAAACTGGGATTATATGTTGTATAACAGCTCTGACTGGAGGCCCAGTCAAAGGATGGGAGAAAGGCATCAATGAGGGATTTAAAAGATATATATATTGTCTCTTTCAGTTGTCTTGACATTACATGGATTTTATATTTAGGAGTATAAAAATTAGAATTCTCACATCATGAAGACTTGACCCTGATGGCTGTCTTACTTCTACAGCTTTAGTTACACCTGCCTTACGGTTGACAACATCTGGAATCTGTCTTTCTGTACTCAACTACTCCCATGTGCTCTAAATCAGAGTGTTCTGTGTCTTACCAACATGGTTTAAAACAAATTGCCTTGTTCTGAATTAAACTTAATTTGTCTAATACTAGAAAAGACTGTATTTTTCCATACTCTTAAAACTCCTGCCTTTTAAAAAACGCTGACTGGACAATAAGTGTGAGCTAAGAAGGAGAACACTAAAAAGAACAGTGGCTTTATTCTCACTACTATGGCCTACAATTTTTTGTTTGTATTTTTTAATTGTGTACATTTTTATACTCTCTTTTTGACAGTATATTTGCTTTTCTAAACTTGTTAAATATATCTATTTTTACCAAAGGTATTTAATATTCTTTTTTATTACAACCTAGATCAACTATTTTTTAGTTTTGTAAGATGTTAAAGCCAGAGATATACAGTTGGAGGATCAGAGATGTGGTTACTATGGCAAAGGAGCATCTATTTCTACATTGTATGTTGTTAGACAGTGGAACAAATCTGGGTTTGCACACTGAAACAGAGAAATGACAAATGGAAAGATGATCAGTGGGGATTAAACTTTAAGCTTGTTAGTTACATGAGATGGAAAATGTTGGAATCAAACATTACTAAAAATCGTTTCCTCAGTAGCTTTCAAAATTGATCTCTATATTCTGACCTTTTTATAAAATATATACATACATATACGTGTATATGTATGTACATATATATATATATACATATATATATATCAGGCTAAGTTAAACCCGTTCCAGCTTCTTTGGTCATTTAATTTCTTTGATAAGGAAGATCTACAACATCATGAGAAGAGAAGTTCAGTTGCTTATCGCCTTCATGATACAGTATGTTCGTGGAAAGGCAGCCATGTTAAAGGCTCCAAGTATATGGTTTTTCACTGAGAGTTTGTTCAATTAAAATTAGCTGACTCCCAAGAGTTAACTCTCCTCAGTCCAGTTGAAAGAACTATGTTTTGGTTTTTATGTACAGTATATCCTTTAGCCAGTATACGTATCAAACTCTATGCCAATCGGAAAAAAAGCATAAAAGTATTTTGCTTGTAAAATGCTTTAACATTATGCTTAGTTTATTTTTTGACTGTTGGCTATACAGATTGTAATGAATCACCAAATAAAGTAATAATGCTAATTTTGGGAGAAAAACAAGTCTATGTGCACTTATGTGTTAGTACCTTGTATGCATTAAATATACCAAAAGAAGAAAGGAAACAATTCCCATACTGTTTTTGCCTGGATGAAAACGTTTGAAAAATATAAGCTTTTTACATAGCAAATGTTAATGAGCGAAATCTACTGTGTTCATAAGTAACTTCAATTCACACATTTCTTAACTTTTGAGTCTCTGTGTACAGACAAGGTTCTTTGGGTAAATGTCATATCTTTTATCAGACCAACTTATTAGTTGGAAAAATTGTTCTTTGCAAGCTTTCAGGCACAAACACCCTTCTTCAGGCACTGGGAGAGTCTGCTGTTGTTTTGTGTTCTCCTTCGTGAAATAGAAGCCAATATGCCAAATTCAGATCTGTGAAAATGCAAATGCATGGCAATGAGAATCAGAAGCCATGGGAGACAATAGGTGTAAGACAGGTAGGTGGAGGGGGGGAAATGGGGGAGTGTTGACCTGGTGATCAAATACAGCTGGTAAAATGTATAGAGGTTACCTGGGGTTATTGGATGGCAGGCAAGATACAATGTGCCATAAATCCAATGTCTATAATTTAGTCCATGATTTTTTGTATCCAGTAGATTTATGAAGTGAAGTTTGTATGCTTGTCTACAAAAGGTGTTTTGTAAATTTCCTTTGAGGATTAGAACTGAGAGACTGGAGAAAGTGGCTGTCTTGTGAGAAGTGTGCACGCACAGGTAATTGGATATATATGTCTTTGATAAATTTTCAGTGTGCATTCATTCTGGTACACAGTTGTTGTTTGGTTTCTCCTACATATTTTTCATCAGGGCATTTAGTGCATTGGATAGGATGTATTACATTTTTGGAGGTGCAGGTGTAAGATCCATAAATGCTGATGTTTCTGTTGTGGGATGTAGTTATTGTGGGAGTAGTGGAGATATATGTCAGGTTTTAAATTCCTTGTCCCAGCATGGTCTGGATCTATTTGGTACATTTTGAAAGTTTACTTCTAGTGATGAGTTTGGTCAGGTTTAGTGCCTGTTTAAAGGCTAGTATGGTTGGTTCTGGGAAGATCTGTTGAAGAATTGGACCTTCTTCTAGTGTGGGTTGCAACTGTTTGAGGATTTTCCATATAGGTTCCAGGGAGGAATGGTATGGCACAACTAATGGTGCGCGATTTGTGGAGATTTTCTTTTTGTGCTGCAGCAATTCTTCATGTGGTATCTGGGTGTCTCTTTCAAAAGCGTGATCTATCTCTCTGCAGGATCTTTCTCTCTGTAACTCCTTGTTGAGTGAAGGCCCCTTTGAGGTTTGTGAGGTACCGATCATGTGTGTTCTCTTTTGCTCATCTGTTAAACAAACAGACTTAGGCTGAGAACAGAGGTATGATGAGACTCAGAAATCTCGTGGTTCATTCCAAACTTGTAAAGTAATAATAATCTTGGGTTCATCCTCATGGTCACAAATACTTCTTCCTTTGCTCCCTCATAGCCTTGGCACCTCACCCCCACCTCCTTTTTTCCCCATTTTCCCTCTCCACTCCTTGCCTCAGTCCCAATTTTCACCCACTTAACCTCTTTCCCCTCTTCTCATCCATCTTCCTTCCCAATCTCTTTTCATCCCCATGCTCTTCATCCCAATTTACCCTCCTTCTTACCCTTCCCAACACTTTTTTTCCCCACTTCCATCGCACCCTCTTCTTTTCATATTGACCAGCCTGTCCCAGTCTTCCTCTCCTTCAAGCTTTCTTTAATCTGAGTGTCCCTCCTAGTCCATGCCTGTAGGCTGTCCCTCCTCTCCAAATTTGAGACAGGCTCCTTTGTCCAAGCTGCTTAATGTCATTAAAGTGTACTGAGAACACAGGAGAGAGAACATCCTTGCTCTCAGTTCTCTTGGCAGCACAACTATCCACAGCAGCCAGGAAGAGCAGTCACTTGGAAAATCCTACTCCATCCTCACAGCATTGAGATGGAATATGCTGTGTCACTCTGGAGAGAGAGCTTGTTTGCCATCTGGTTGGCGCACAGAAGTTGAAAAGAACAGAAGCATGCCCAGTGCAAAAAGCATCCTGTGAGACTTTTAACCGCCAAACTATGTATGGTCTCTAGTGAGTGTGTGCAAACTAGAATTGTTTTAATCAAATATTTATACCTTGGCCAAGCTTTGAAAATGTATAGCAGCAAGGGCAGATTTTGGTGTCATGATCTTAATATTGCCTGATCACTATATGTTAATGTGTTGAATAGCTTATATCTTATCTGCTGTATTTATTCCACACTGTTTTAAGTATCTTTGCATTCAGAAAAGTCTTTGACTGATTAGAAGAAAGAGACTTGGTATAAGTGGTGGATGGCCTGAGGGGAGCTGGTATGAGTAGATTAAATACTGAAGGTAAACTGAAATCCACAGTAGAAATAATCATTACTCATTTTATATAGAAATTAGAAAAATAAGGCACGTAAGAACATGCACATCCATTTTATACTGACAATGATGTTTTAAGAAGGAACCAGAAAAATATTTATATGTAGTATAGTATTAAATACATTTAGCAGTTTCCTCCCTTTTCATACAACTCCTATAAAATGAAAGAGAGCTGCACAGACATCAGTGAAAAGCATCAATTATTCTAGGTGTAATTATGTTGTTGTTGTACATAGTTTTCTGAGAAAATGCTACCCTCAGTACTACTGAGATGTTCAGGATCTGAAGATTGTTTTAACAAACAAATAATAAATAATGTTTATATACTCTATGCAAGTGATAAGTGTGAGTGACATTTTACATTTTCAAAGCCACGCCAGGCATCTTTTATTAATATAAGCTAGTTTGGATGGCAGTATTTTGCAGCCACTATGCTCTAATAGAAAAAAAGGATACAATGCACAAAGCAGTGGAGAATCAGGCTCAGGGAGAAGTCAGGATGCACTGGGACATCGCAGTAAGATTAGGGATTTTTTTTTGTTCTTTTTAATGTTATAAAGTCAGAGGTCATGGACATCCATCACAGAAATAATTAGGCCTTAGAAAAGGTTTGAATACAATGCAAGGTTAAATATAAATACAGCATATGCAATAACTGGTAAGTGACTGGTTTAGGTTTCCTATACTCCTGGGGGGGTTGTCAAATGTGGGATTGTCTTTTAGCTTGGATTAACAACCTGAAACATGTGGCTATTTTCTGATGCTTTTTTTTGTAATGTGCAAGGGTGCCACTGTGTGCAATTCACACAGCACTGTTTTCTGAAACCATGTCTCAGCATCTCTCCTTTCCTGCATTTTGTGCCATTTATTTGATCAGCACAGGGACAGAAATCAATTCTGCTTTCAGCTACAGCTGTTACATGGAAGCTGTAGAAAGAACATCACAGCAGCAATAGCTCCCAGCTGCAGCTCAAAAAGAACAGAGCCTTCAGCTCAGTGACTAGGTCACTGCAGGAGAGAGATTAAGGAAAAGATACAGACAGGAAGAGTTAGAAATAATACCAGCTTTTGAGTTAAAGGAATCAAAGAACAAAAAAGGAACATATGTGCAGGACAAGGTTAAAAATATTGTAAAGGAAGAGAAACTAATGTGGGGGTGCAGAGAGGAAAAAACTGTTAATTAAATTCTGAGGCAATACTAGCTTGATTTCATATGCTGATATAGTGCTTAATCCTGATTAGGCTCTCTCAAGATACACTAACGATGAATACAGGAAGCAGTGTGTGCTAGTGGAAAGGAAAGATATTAAGGTGTACAGTGCTGTTTTATTATTATTTGATTTTGATGCACTGCCAGTCACTAAGGTTAAGTCATTCCTTATATTGGTTGGCTCTATTTAGCAAAGCTGTTTATTACATAACTGGAAAATATTCCTGCTGCACATTTTGAAACAGGATCACTCAATATTCTTCTTGCCATGCTATAAGGAGGAAAAAAACACCTGTGTAAATTCTTAAATGATATTGTATTTTTCTTTATTTCTAAAGATTTTGCAATCAAAGATGAAATGTTATAGTTAAGTAACTTTTTAAAAAAATACAATTTTCTCATGACAAGCTAGATGTCTTTTATACCCAAATCCACAATCCAGATCTACTATTCAAAAAATATTTCCAATACTCTGTATCATCTAAAACTTTTATTTTACTGTCTCATAAGTACATTGTTTTTGTCTATTATGATCCATATTTTTAGCTTGAATCAGAAATCATAAAACAGTAGTGTTTTCTCCTTCACTTTTAGAGACCTCCAATCTTAATTGCAAAGGGATCTGCACTAGTATATAGCAATGTGTTATGCAGGCAAAGATTGAAAATTGGCACCAGTAGGTGAAAAGCCTATGTTTTGTTCATTGAACTGAAACTGCTAGGCTTTGTTTTTGTGTTTTTCAGGTTATATGTTGTTGAATTCCAAAAGCAAGGATGTGTTTTTGCCCCTACACTCTTTGGATCTTCTTCTTGGTATTCCTGAGCTGCACATTTAAAGATATAGAAGGTGAAGTGTACCTTTACACAAGATTGGACGGGAAAATTTTCAGCCTGTCATGACTGAAGGCAAAGACTAAAATTAGAAAGGTTCTTATCAAGAAGCTTCTATTCACTGATGATGCTCCCCTTACAGACCATGACAAAGACCTACTACAAGAACTCATGGATCACCTTTCAACAGCTTGTCAGTCATTTGCTCTCACTATCAGCATAAAAAAACCAATTGTACTAGGACAGGGAGTTCCACAAGATCCATCAATCACCCTTAATGAGAACCAGCTAGAAGTAGTCCAAAAGTTCAGCTACTTAGGTTTTACAGTGACCACCAACCTCTCAGTGGAGGAAGAACTTAATGTTTGCATTGGAAAGGCTGCCACCACCTTCATCAGACTAACTAAAAGAGCATGGGACAACTCAAAACTTACCATCAAGCTCAAAATGCTAGCCAGAAAGCTTGCATACTCAGCACTCATGTGTGGTGGGGAAACATGGACAACTTATGCACTTCAAGAGAAAAGGATAAACGGTTTCCACCTGTGCTGCTTATGCCACATACTCAAATATCAAATGGCAAGGTAAAGTTACCAACACAGAGGTTCTTCAAAGGGCAAATATACCAAACATGACAGCCCTACTCAGCTAGAGATGACTGGTCTGGCTAGGCCATCTGAACAGATTGGTGGTGGATGGACGTATACCCAAAGACATGATACATGGGGAACTATTGGAGGGAACAAGAACGACAGAATGCCCCAAGCCTTGCTATAAAGATACATGCAACTGAGATAGGAAGGCATTTGGAATTGATCCTGGCCAATGGGAAATCTTGGCAAGTCACTGGAACAAGTAGTATCATCATTGTCACCAGGGCATTAAAGTCCATGACAGGAATTGGCTCCAACAGCTTCAAGAGAGAAGAATCCGTAGGAAGCAAGCAGCTTCTGAACCACCCAACTGTGACACATACATTTGCAACCACTGTCACAGATCATGCAAATATCGGATTTGACTATTCAGTCACATGAGACACCAAAAACCATCTATGTCATAGGTTGCAATGTCCACTGTCTCTTGCAAATGAAAGGATGCCAATAATACTACTAATAATAGTTATCTTATCTATAGCTTATGTAGGCCACTTCAAAACATTGTGGACATATTTGGAAGTTTTTGCTGTGGATAATAGTAGAAGGTTTACAGTAAAAATAAGCCAATTTCCTGAGCATAGTTCTGTGGATGTTATGGGCCTTTACTTTTCTGGAGCTCATGGCAACTATTGATAAGATGTGATTAGCCTGCAGCAGCATCAAACATATAGTTATCGACAGCTTGTGTTCTTAATATATTGCTACCACATTTGCTAGTTCTTCATATAGTCATGAAACTAAATATGATCACAGTTACTTGTAGTACACTGGTACCCAGATGTCCTAATCAGGATCAGGCCAATGTAATTGATTAATTGGGCGCATCTACACATGCAATCAATACGCATGAATAAACTGTGGAGGAAATTGCTCTGCAGCAAACTGCTCCTGAGAACAGTGTCTACATATGCACCCAGGTCAGGAGCAAATTGATCTGGAAAGGAGAATTGTGCTCCTGCCGTGCCCTGTACCCCCCTGCAGCAGCCAAGGGGAATTCCAGGTTCTGGCCACAGCTGCTTGGGTGCCAGCCCTAGGCTGGCTGGGGGCTCTAGGGTCTGCCCTGGGCTGGATGGGAGCATGGGGGCATCAGACCTAGGCTTAGGGTGGCTCCATGGGGCAACAGAGGAGTTGCATGTGTCATGAGGCTCCTGCTGCTAGCTGCTGAGTCATGTGGCTTGGTAACAGGCAGGAATGTGGCTCCCTTTTGACTATGCTGAGTGGGAGCAATTTACTTCTGGATCAGCATCTACACATGTGTTGCTGCATAGTAAATACAAGTACTATCCTGCTGCAGAATTAATTAATCTACTCCAACCTAATAGGGGCTCATGTGTAGATGCATGACAGCTAAGTAGTCTACTGTGCAGTAAATGTTTTGTGTACACATGCCCACTGCTAGACAAATGGACAGTAAAAGATGGTTTCTGCCCCTACTATGCCTAAAAGCTAAATAGATCATGATCCTGTTCCTTTGTACTTGAAAGAAGGGAAGAGATCTGTGATTCAAGAGTCAGTATGTGGGTGAACAAAGAGAAGCAATCAATGTTTATCAGTCACAGTCTCACTTTACCCCAGTTTAAGAAATGTTGGGATCTTAGATGCATTATTTGTAGTGATATCAAGTATACAAGCAGTCCACATATTCTAGCCAGGGGGTGATGGTGGAACTATCACTTCCACATGGAGACAGATGATGGGGAGTCTCATCACCCTTACCATTGGGTGTCAAAGGTAATGGAGTAACCTGCAAGATACCTATAGCAGGAAGGGATAATCAGCCTCTGCAACCTGGTCACCTTTGCTGCCCACAAGCCACCTGGTACAAAGGGACAATTTCTGTCCCATCAGCCCTTGCCACCACTGATCCATCCCAGGTAATGACAAAGGCTGATTCTGCTGTTTGAAATAGCAAAGGGGTTAATCTGTAGCATCCAGTTTCCTGGTCAGATGCCACTTCCCACACCATTCCAGCTGCTGCCACTGCTGATACCACTGGAGTCTCAAGGGTCCCCCTCTCTCTTCCATCTCCTTGCTGCGCCTGCCCCTTGAGACAGTGTGAAATGGGCAATGGGGCCAAAGGAGCTCACATCCAGGAGTTCAAGGGCACATATAAAGGAGATGCATAGGAGTGGGGGGCTATGTAGTACAGTTTGTAGGAAAAGTTGGTGCGGGCATGGTACAGTAGGGCAGGAGCATCTGCCACATGGTTGCAGTGACCTTGTTCTAAGTTGTTGAACAGGCAACCTTTTATTATCCATAATGCTGAATCACAAGGGTACAAGGCAGTATTTAAGAAAACTTTTAAAGAGATACACAACTGCAAAAGGCATGAGAACCATTACTTCATATAATGGGTGTAGGCTCAGTTTTCTTTGGCTATTTAAATTCCTCTGAACTGTAGTCATAGACTCATAAAGAAGTAAGGCTGCAAAAGACCTCCAAAGGTCATCTAGTCTACCCCACTTCCTGAGGCAGGATCATTCCCATCTAAACTATCCAAAAAAACCTAGAGTCCATACCAATCTGACCATGGGGTAAAATTCCTTCCTGACCCCAAATATGGCAATTGGTCTTACCCTGAGTGGAGGGGCAAGACCCCTTAGGCAGGAACCTCCAACTTTGGTTCCAGCAGGAGCATTGGTACACCCCAGTCAAAATCCCCAGCTTTGACTGTAGCCAACATGCAAGGCTTGCAAGGGAGGATTAAAAACAATCTGACACATAGCAGAAAGAGGGGATAGGGTACCCAGGAAAGCCCAGAAGCATGGGAAATACACTTGATAGAACATAGACATAGCTATGCCTAGATAATTCTCATCCAGTGGCTATCCAACCTCTTCTTGAACACTTCCAGTGAAGAAGAGTCCACAACCATCCTAGCCATTCTATTCCACTGCTTCATTATTCTAACAGTGAAGAAGTTTTTTTCTGGATATCTAATTGAATTCTACTTTGCTCCAACTCCAACTTTAGTCTGCATCCTCCTCTCTGCAGCAAGACAGAAAAGGTGCTTTCCCTCTTCTTTATGGCAGCCCTTAAAGTATTTAAAGGCTGCTATCATGTCCTCTCTTAAGCACCTTCTACAATTAATGAAGGACAATATAATATGTGGCATTCAGTCACTTGCAGCTTAAACTTGTCCTAGATTCATCAACCACTAGAGAACAAGTATAACACCATTGGTCTCTCTTTTTTATTGTTTGCAGATACAATGATTTTACCCCTTTTAATAATCTTCCTGGTTTCTCTGAATGATTATTTTATAGACTTAGGTTCACAAGCTTCTCCTTCAGATTGGTCTCCTCCACCTAAAATCAGTAAACAGCTTAATGTTTCTCATAATACTTTTGCTATTACTGTGCTGCCCATTCCCATTAGCTTGATCATCACATTGGGCAGTTGTTGAATATCTTTGAAAGTCCCATGTGAAAACATCCTCTGCTGGACCTCTTACCTTGTATCCTCCAAAACAGTGGTTGATTTGACCTTCTCTCCCACCAGTGTGGTTGATGACAGGGATACTTCCCCTCCCTGTCTCCCCTGTGATTCTGGCAAAATCTCAGAGTTAAAAATCTGACACCCCTCAGATGGGAGTATTTCAGTATAAATCAAACAAAACAGACAGAAGCTTGATGTTTTGACTATTGCCTCAATACAACTTCCCTTTACTAAAAATATAAAACAAGCTTGCATCTTATATTCCTTTTCATCCTTCAATCAATACCCTAAAACCACCTCTGTGCTCAAAATTTGCCTTTTTTTTTCTTGTTCAATGAAGCTGTTCAGCCCCCTAGCTGCTCAGGGAAAAAGCGTTGTCTTTTAGACCCCAAATAGGAACTTTAGCAAGTCACTGTCTGAGTAAGCCTTCTCTCCTCACCAAGGGAATTTCCTTTAACCCTGTAGTGCATCCATAGTGATGTTTGTGTGAATGGTTTTCCATATTAATGTATTAACAGTGAAGAGCGAGATGGCAAAAGTAACATTTTCAAAATTACACAAAAGCTAAAATTCAAAGGTATTTCGGCACCCAAATCTGTGTGTAGGCATCTATTGGGATTTTCAAAAATGCCAGAAAAGTAAAATGCTCTTGAAAATCCTACTGCATAGCTTCTTTTGTATTTAGATAACTGCATACCTTTAAAGTTAGGCCCTAAGTGACTTTAGAACTAAAATCCTACACATGCACTGTGGTGGGGCAGTAGGGGTTGCTCTGAGCCACCCACCTCACTAAGCCCAGCCACCTTCTAGGCTCCAAGTGACTCCCTGGGGATGCCTCACATCTGGCTGCCCCCCTTCCTGGAGCACACCTGCAAGTCTGGGGGTAACGCAGACACCACCCCAGGTCTGGACTGCTTTGGCCCTGTGCCCCCTGGGAAACACAGTCCTAGTAGTCCTGAGGGGTACTTGACCCACTGCAAGAACTTGCTGTGCTTCCCTCAGTCTGAAGCACAAATAGTGGTCTCCCTTAGTCAGCAAAACCAAGGGGATCCCAAGGCTTAATCTAGCCCCTCTCCCAACAAGTCTCCCATGCTAAGTACAGAGGAGAACTTTATTCATTACAAGGAGTAGGTTTGGAATAGGGTACAGAGTAGAGCAATATCAAAGAAATCCCTTAGAGAAAACAGTGGCATGGTAGCCTTTGATCACACATATGAGTTACTGAAAGCTATATATCTACTTAGATCTCATGTAGCTTATTCACAAGTATCATCCAGAGGCAGGTGGAGATTCCCTTTGGAGGCAAGCAGTTCATTGAATGAGTTTCAGTAGAGACAGCGAGTTTCAAATGGTCCATTACTGCACTCCAGCCAGCACTCCAGTGTCTCATGTATCAGCATCCTCATGCTTCAAAATGGTGGTGGGGGCACTTGAACTAAAGCTTGTTTGATACAGTACTTTAATTCAAACAAGCTTTAGTTCAAGTGGCCCTGCCACCATTTTGAAGTATGGGGACACTGATACATGAGACACTGCAGCACTTTAATTATATTGGCTCTGGGAACCCCTCTAATTAAAGTGCCACTACTCCTCCACTTCTGGAACATGTGTAAAAGTGAACTGGGAATCAACTATAGGTAGGAATCTCAAGGAAGTTCATGTTAGCTTGCCCCAAAGCCAAAGATTTGCAGGGTCCCCAACACAGCAGCAGTTTCTTTACAGGTTTCCAATTCATTTGTAGATGCAATTGAAAATTGCTAATGTTTTTAAATGCCTTCAATTGACAGACATCTGATTTTATAAGAACCATGTTCTTTGTTGTGACAATCAAGATTGAAAAGGAGACATTTTCTGTCAGCTCCTGGAGTTGACCTCTTAAAGAACAGCATCAGGGATTTCTCAGCTGCTTTGTACTCTTCTAGATCAGAAATATATTGGACCCTAATAATAAGATGCAACATTCTTTTTTTTTCTTTTTCTTTCTTTTTTTATTTTTTTTTGCTTAGCCATTTATTTTAAATGTCTTTTTTCAATCCTGACCTGTGCCTGGGTGTGCCATTCTTCCCATGAGTCATGTTGCTAATTCTTCATGCTGAAGCATTAGCAGCACTAGTTTTCATTTCATTGCATAATTAGAGCTTTTATTTTTTTCAATTTTATTTTTTAATGTTTGAATGACATAACTTGCCTGATCTCTATGTACAAAAGGAAGCAGAAAAAAATAAAATAGTGAAACCTGATAGACTGAAGGGCATGGCAATATATATGTTATCTTTAAAAAAAAATAGTTTGTTGCCACCATAGCAGATGAACCAAAGGCTAAATTCTAAAATATCTCAAGTTTTCAAAATACATGTGGAAAGTCACGTCTGCACAACATGTGGAATGTACTCTTGTATTTATGGATGTGGAAAATTCTTTTCCTTTCCACAGGGTGTAATGTGTGCACTATATTTTGAATGTGGTCATATAAGTCCCTTTATAAATTATATACACATTCCTGTATGTACTTATTTGTGTATTATAAGTGTACTTTCCTCCAAGTTTTCATAAGAGTTGTTCTTCCCTCAATTTTAATTGTTCACTTCTATAAATAAAAGATTTTACCATATATAAATATTGTACTTTTCTATTGTACATAACACCATTAGCTTGGATTAAGTAGCTGTATTTCACTGGCACTAAGTAGCTCTAGTTATTTTTTAAAAGTGCTTTATGTGATCAAAATTATTTAAAACTTTAAGAAATATTTTAATAACTTAAAGAAAAAAAACATTTTTTATTGTAAAAGTTATTTCCAGCTCCAGTTTATTACATAGACTGCTAATATTAGGCTGTTAACTGTAGGAATGACAGAACTTACAGAACTGTAGTCTATTCATGGTAGAATTTTTCTTGACTTAGAAAAATTCTAGCCAGCACTCTGTCCCTTACTTATGCAAGCTATGAAAATCCCCAAATACAGAAGTCTTTGGGCAGTGGTAAATAGTTGCAAAAAAAGTTGTTATTTGTAACTGTTTAGTTGGTCTAATAAAAGATATTGCCTCTACCCAAAGACTTTGCCTGCCTTTTGTGCTTAGGCCAACATGGCTGCTGCCTAGGTCCCTCAAATACAAAAGTAGCATTTTGCATGCTTTAAGCTAATGAAAATAAGATCTCTAAGATCAAGCTCCTAATATACGGAAGTATAAGAACAGCAGGAGTCAGTAATAGAGAAGTGGAAGCATCCCAAGCTGCAAGTGCTCCTACTGCACATATGGTTTGACTTGTGCGTATTCATGGTTCCAAACTGCTTTTTGAAAGAGGAGATGATTGCAAGTGCCAGTGATTTCATCCTAGGAGAAAAGAGAAGCAAAGGTTAATCCTGAATCCAGCAAGGTAAGCATTGCTTCAAAAACCATACGTTCATTATAAATAATCAGTAAGTTGCCTATATCCTACCACATTTTAACACTTGCTGAAAGGGTGAGACAGCAGCACAGACGTAACTAATGAGTTTGCCCAAGGCAAAACTCCCCTGTGCAGGAGAGCTAGAGGGTGGGGGAAAAGAAGAGTGAGCTTAACTTGCCTGGGGTGTCCCAGCATACAACTTCTCCAGCTGACTGGTGCAGATCTGTTCCAGCCCAGCTTCTCCAGGTAGGTAATGCAGGGCTGTTCTGGCCAAAAGGAATGGGGATGGGAGAATGCCATTCTGGTGACCCCCTAAGCTGGTGCCTTGCTCACACCCCCTTACTTATGCTACTGGACAGCTGGAAAACTACTGGTTTCCCTGCATTTTGCTTTGGTGGTGACTTGAGGTATTTTTCTGCCTTGTATACTGATAGGCCTGGATTAAAAACATGCACAAGCTTAAAAGGTACTTTTTTAGTAGGTTAGAGGAGGCAATGTGGGCATCTACATCCAAGAGTCGTACCAAGTGGGTTCTTTGGAGCACATCACCAGCATTGTTAGTGTGATGGGATCTCCTACAGATGGCATTAAAGCTCACTATTACACAGATGAAAATAATAAGAAAATGGGCCACTTGTTTAAAATTGTCCATACAAACTAAGCAGAAGTTTGTGATCCTTAAGCCTGTTACACTCTTTTTGTCTCCCACACAACCCTAGCAGAGTTAAGATCTGTTTTCTCTCTTACTAATTCTCTCTGACATGTATCTGGCAGCATAATAAATGGCAGTTGTCTTGGCATAAAGTAGGTCAAGTTCACGTGATAGCAGGAAAATGGACAAAAGTGTCTTGGAGTCTTGAATTTGAAAATACAGCCTGACTGTGAACCTCCAGTCCCTCAAAGTCTTACATGTAAGGGTCTTCTTTTACTGTGACTAACATGCTCTCTGCCAAGTACATGACAATAAGGTAATCTGCCTGGTTTCCATGTGTGTGGCCTCCATGAAATGGTAAACAGACCCTTCATAGACCACAAAGAACAGGTGTCAGATACAGATTTTCTGACTCAACCTTCCACAGCACTGAGGAGTCATAAATGTCTTTATACTGCTGAAAATAATTCAAGCATATAAAAGTGAAAGAAATCCAGAGGGAAAACCTTGTTCAGAAAGCCTCCCAGTGAAAACCTTGTTCAGAAAGCCTCCTAATTGTGCCTGTGTTTCTAGAGTCTTTAAGGCTCTGTAATTTTTCACATCCTGCATCAAGAACAAAGGGTGAATTTCATAAAACTTTTCAGTTGTTCAGTGTCTTTTGCTACAGCTAAGAACAATGTTTTCAGTAAGTAGACAGGCTTACTATTTTATTCAAAGATCATGTGGAGGGAAACTCATTGAAGGTATTTGTTTGATCTTCAACAGGAAGAATAAAGCAGTGGTGCACAGGAGAAAACGTTCAAAAAAAGTAATAATGTGGATATTAAAAGGCTGTTTTATTTGCTGGTGGTATAAAATTATTCTATTCTTAAATTGTACCAAGTGCAATGGTGTTTTTATGGAGATTTTCTATAACCGATCACAGCTCTGTCTCTGTAATCATATAAGAAAATATGACATAGTGCCTACAAGAGTTGTTTTCTCAAGATAGGTGATGCATGCGTAAGCCCTTTTATATCAGCTATTGGATAAATTAAAACCTTTGTCTGCAATTGCCTCCTTTTTTACATCTGATTCATTTTTTGCCAATAACAACCACAATCTAGCCAAAAATATTAAATATTAAATTGAAAGTGCAGTCATTTCTTTAACAGAGATGAGCTGTAAAACCTCAGCTGAAAATAAGACAAAATGTTGTTTTAAACCACAATAAAAAACAAGCTTTGACTGTGAAGAGTTCTTTTCACAAATCTTGGCAATTTTACATTTCTGGCAATTTAGCAACATGTCATGTTAATGCCAAGGTAATCTAGTTCTTTCTGTACTTGTAAAAGTAAGGATTAGTAGATCTATTCTGGCCTGTTGATTTATTCCCATCCCATTTTTGGAACTAAACCAGCCATCTACATGTGTGTACAGAATAACCAAGAAAAGCATAAATTGACAGATTGTACAACTTTATAAAACTTGCCAAATAAGATTTGCCATCTTTCAAATGTTATTTTTTCCAGCAAAACTGGATTTACGTCCTAACAGCAAGAGATATTTCAACTGCTACAGGATCATGAATTAATAAAGAAAAAGTCAAAGATTTCTTTATGCCATGAAAAATATGGTTAAGTGTCAAATTGCTTTCTAATGTTTATGATCTGATAGCTGACAAACTTTTTTCTTCAGTTTTGCCTGCCCTGGCCTTTTGAAGTGGTTTATATCTGTTTTGTTAATCATTACTTTAGAGTTAAAAACTAAAGATAAGAGTGTGCAATAATCATATGTTATGTGATAGGAAAAGGTCTTTATCTAAAACCATATCCTGTGTGAAATCACACCTTTATTTTTCAAGTAGGATCGAGTTTCTGGTACAAATGATAGCCTTTGAACTGTTGCCAAGTAATTTAGTCCCTCTTACAAGCTAATTTTGCTTTACATGCTGCATAAGAACATTATGTATATAAAAAAAGTGGTCATCTGTACTTTGCTTTGAGGTACTTAATAAGTACAAAGACAGAGAGAGACAGTCATTTAGGAAATATCACAGTAATGTTTTGTTTTGTTACCTTGTCATATATAGAAATATATGTGTATGTGTATAGTATGTGTGTGTATGTATATATGTCTACACACACACACACTATACACACACTATATATATGTGTATATATATGTATCTATATGTGTATATGTATGTGTGTGTATAGACAGACACACACACACACACACATACATACATACACACACACACATTATATATACACATATATATAGTGTGTGTGTGTGTGTGTGTGTGTGTGTATATGTATAGTGTGTGTGTGTGTGTAGATATATATACTTACATACATACGTACATATATTAGGGTTGTGTGAATCTTCTTTCACTGATTCAATTTGGTGGAGATTCAGCCCAAATCTCTGAATCCAAATTGAATCAGAGGACCCTTTAATCTCTCCAAATCAATTTAGAGAGATTCGGAAAGATATGGCAATTCAGGCATAGACACAGCTTTAAATGTTTTTTCTACAGACCTCTAGGTAGCAGGCAGCTCATGAATGCTGTGATGGTGGGGCAAATGGAGCGTCCCACAGGAGAGCAGGGGGCTCCCCAGGGGGAGGCCCCCCAGCATGCTCAGCAGCAGACCCGGAAGTAGACCAGAAGCACTTCTGGTCCACTTCTGGGTCCACTGGAGAGCGCGTTGGGGGGGGCCCTACACCCCTCCAGCCCAGTGACTGGTGTCTTCTGGGTCTGGGGGGCACCAAGGGTCCCCCCACAGCCAATCGCCAAGCTGAGCGGGGCACAGAGGCCCCCCCACATGCTGTCCAATGGACCCAGAAGTGGACCAGAAGTACTTTTAGTCCACTTCTGGGTTTGCTGCCAAACATGTGGGGGGCCCCCCGTGCTCCTGTGGGATGCTCCATCCACCCCACCATCGCAGCATTCATGAGCCACACCTGGTACCTCAAGGTATGTAGAAAAAACATTTAAAGCTGTGTCTATGTCCGAATCACTGATTCTCCGAATCAGCATCAAATCTTCAGATTCAGATTTGGCTGAATCAAATTGGGGACAGTGATCTGCATCAAGGAATCAAATAACTATCCCTGATTTGGGCTGAATCCGAATCGAATAGGGCCCGTTTCACACACCCCTAATGTATATATTATTATATATTAGTCGTGTTAGTCTGAAGTTAGTAGAAGGCAGGGTAGGGGTAGATTTTATGTATAGTTTATATAGTTTTATATATATTAGTTTATAACTATATAGACTATACATAAAATCTACCCCACCCTGCCTTCTACTAACTTCGGACTAACACGACTAATTATATTTCTATATACAGAAATACCAGTGCCAGAAATAGTGTCACATAGGATGATGATAACCACTAGTTCATATTTTGGTCACTATGTGAAATAACCATAGGCCACTACTGGGTTTAGGAGTTGAAAGACTCTGCTTTAGACTGAGTATGATTTATCCACTTAGTTTCTTTGAAAGAATTTGTAAAGGCAAATGACATCATCTGTACCTCTGCCCAGAAAAAAGAACCAACAGCCAACTAGACTATTATGATGCTTACAAATTCTTTTCATCCCATGGGAATGTGAAGTAACAAATACAGTATTTATTTAAGCTGCACTGTAATTGTCTTTACCAAGGTTTCAGGGTGGCACTTAAATCAATAAGAGCAGCATTCTTTCCAGTATGAAAGCAATAAGCGAGATCCTCTGTATAAATATTTTGCTCTATAAAGTACCTGTATTAACATATCACTGCTATACTAACAACACTCAATCATGTCAAGCCAGCTGCTGTGTCGAGGTTAGGGCATTGTCTTGAATATGGTAGCTTAGTTTCAAACTGTTTTAAACAAACCCTTAAAATATTGTAGAGTTTTGGCTGCCCTTAAAGGTTTCTTGGAGGGCACTGCAGAGTGTATTGCCTTCATGCAAAGCTACGTTGCAGTGACCTGTTTGTGAAAGAGCATTAAGAACTGAGGCAATGAAAACATTCTTACCTGAATTATAGAAAAAATGCCAGGTGCAGATTTATTCTTATGTTTCAGAAAAAGAGGGATAGAAACATCATTCCCATTTGGCAGGGAAGGCAATCCACTCCTATACTTGGATTATTTTGTCTTCTAAAATTTAAATCTGTCCTCTGCTTCACCCCAATCTCCTATCCCTACCAGAAAAAAATACATAAAAGTGAAAGTAAATATCCTTTCCCTACTGCTTAGCATTATTTAGTCTCTTTTTATCCTTTTCCTGTCTGCCTGCTTGCAGTACCACCAATGACTCCAGTTCATGAACTTATTTATTTTCCATCTGCCTACCTCAAGCAGTACAAAAGTGCCACAGAAAGTAAAAGCATATAGTTCTTTGGGATGTTTCAAAGTGGATTCTATGTGGTTAAGCAATGGCATTAGCAAGGAATGGAATGGAATTAGAAGGTGATCAGTGAAAATGAACAAACTCAGGAGCATTATGAGCACTTCAGCGCAAATCAGAATATGTAAGGGGAATGGAGATGTCAAACAAAGCAATAACACTGTCAGGTGCTACAAGCACTGACCAGCGGGCTCCAATAGCACCACACTTCTGAGTCCAAGAAATGAACAATGAGCAATAGAATTGTTGCTATTAAACTGGAATGGAGAACTTTTAGATAGGGAAGGCCACACTGGGGAGTTGTGGGTGGAGTTTGCTCCAGCCCTTCAGTGAAGACACATCAGAGTGAGTGTGGCTTTGACAGTGAAGAAATGGAGCAAGGTCATATTCCAGAAGTCTGCTATCCCACATTTCCAGCAGGCTCTAGGAAAATCTATAGTGTAAACAGTTGCAAGGCCATTAATTACTTCCTGCTGAACATGTTTGCAGTTCTGGGTGATGTTCAGGAAACAGTGGAAGGCTTCCATGCAAAAGACTCTGAGAACAGTGATAGGGCAATAGGTATGGTGGGGTACCATGGTTCTAGTGCCCCATCTTGATTCAAAATATACATGCAAGTGGACCACTGAAGGTGTTTTACTGACATTCAAGTAGGCTGGTCAGGGTAGGTGAATGATGCTTAGATCCTTAGGATTAGGGGACTTTTGAATGAGCTATAAGCTGGGCCAGTTTTCCAAGAGTTCCACATTTGCATCACTGAGTTACAATGGCAACAAGGAATCTTGGACACCTTGCCTACCTTTTGTTTTTCCATTTAACAAAGCGCCTGGACTGCAGCAAGGAAAAATGTTACTTTGTTTGACCAAATGTGGAATGATCAGTGGTTGCGCCTTTTTATAGATTGAAAGGGTGCTGTATGTGCCTAATGACTAGGCTGGAACTCAGTGAGCCAAATATTCCTATTATTGTTGCTGCATGTTGTGGTTTGCATAATATTTGCAAAGCAAAGGGGGAGACATTACCAGTAGGGTGGAGCAGGGAAGCAGTATGCCCATCTGCTGCTTCTGAACAACCAGACGCAAAGGTAATTACAAGACATCATTGTGGTGCTGTGTGCTTGCGGAATTCCTTTAAGAGCACATTTTGAGTGCGATGGCCAGGCAGCAAGCTGCTTGGTATTAATGGTGCAACTTCAGGTTTAAACTATATTCTGCTTATATATGAACTGTAGATGAAAAATTATTTTATGAAGCTTGTAAGGGGACTTTGACTGGAGGCAACAGGTCACACATTTGTTTTTTTGGGAAAGGGGCAGAGTTTATGAATAATATATCATGATTTTCACCAAACAAACATTACAGAGCAACAAAAAAACAAAAAAACTTCTAAAAACCATATTAAACCATGTAAACCCACAATACAAGATGCTGACCACTGCTGCATTCGTCGCAGGTCAGTCTACATATAGTCATAACAACTTTCTCTATTTTCCAGTGGGGTCAACGGGAAGGAATGTTATGGGTAGGTTAGTACCTTGTTGGAGATACAAGAGGGGTTATGGCACAGGTCCCAGAAACATAACATTGTCAATGCAAATGGCTGTGGCTGTGGAAAAATGTGAGTCTGCTGCATACTGTTTTGTACTATAAGTGTTTGTATCTTAGGAGCTGCATATATTATGCTCCCAGAATTTGCAGTGTTTTCACCTAGGACTTGTCTCTCTAGCCTCTGTGCCATGCCTGGGAGTGCCAACATGATGCACAACTTATTAATTCCCATGCTTCCAAAAATCAGACACCTTTTAAAATTTAGGCATGGTAGCCAAACCTTCAGCCACAGATCTGTCCGCAAAAGTTGCAGATTTTTCCACAGAGGGAGAGTAGGCCACAGGCTGGGATTTCTCTCCGTTTCTTTCTTGTTCTCTCTCCTCTGCCTCAAGGGTAAGATGCTTGAAATGGGCTGCCATTTAGTTGAGGCTGCGATACCACTGGGGTCAGTTGGTAGTCAGCTCTTGATAAGTCTTGTTGTTAGCATCCATTGTCTTGAGGTATGCCTTCAATATGTCCTCATAGACATGAGTGACTGGTGCCTCCTGAGTCAGGGGGGCACTTCCCCTCCTGCAGCAGTCAGTGACTGGGGGGTAGGTCCTACTGTGGCCGATTGCGCTGACCCAGAAGTGCCAGTAGCACACCTGGAAGTGCCAGCAGCACTTCTCCTAGTGCCCCCATGCCCCAGCAGGTGCTCTCGGGGGGGCACCAACACTCCCACCTGCCCCAACTGCCTGTTGCCTAAGTGGGGAATGCTGGCTGTCAGAGGGTGCACCAGCACTCTCAGAGGGTTCATGTGCACCCCTGTGCAACCCCTAGATATTGCCACTGCTCGTAGAGCTTCCTCTGGCCACCCTGAGGTCACAGATTGTTACTAAGCTGGCAGTAGAGTATTGTTTTTGGAGTCCAGAGTTGGGCATAAGCACACAATGTCCTGTCCAGTGAAGTTACTGCTGGAGGATGACAAACTCAATACTGTTAACACAGGCTTTGGTGAGGATCCTGCCATTTGTGTGATGATCTTAACATTTGATGCAAAGGATTTTCAAGAGGCATTATTACCAATACCTCTCCAGGATTTTTAGATGATGACAGTATGTCACACACATTTCACATCCACAGAAGAGAGTGGGGATGATGACTGCATTGTAGGCCTGGATCTTGGTGTCTTTCCAGGGATTTTGATGAATAAAGACACACTGAAGCAATTTCCCAAAGGAGGCACTTGTGCACTGGATCCTGAGCTGGATCTCCTCATCAATGTTCATTCTCCGAAGGAGGTGCCTACCAAGGAGAGGAAGTGCTCGCTAACTCCAAGTTCTTTCCCTTAATGGTAATTTGGGGACGGGGCTGACATTCATGCCCTGGATCAGGCTAGTAGAGTACTTCAATCTTCTTGATGTTAAAAGAAAGGTCCAAAGTCCGATGGGCTTCTCCAAAAATATCTAGCATGGTCTGGAGGTTTTCCTAAGTGTGCAGAAGGATGGCATAGTCATTGGCATATTGAAGGTCAACGATGGTTTGTTTGAGTACTTTGGTCTTTGAGCAAAAACAACCCAAACTGAAGAGCCCTCCATCCATTTAGTATACTATGGCAATTCCAAAAGGAAAGTGATCCTTAAGAAGAGCCAATAAGACTGCTAAAAAAGAAAGAAGTCTCACATGTCCCAGAGTTGGGGTGATGACACATATTCGCTTGGCTCCAGTTTGGGTGACAAGTAGACCTATCTCTGATCTTGCTATGTAGGATGGATACAGTCATCTAGTTGTGAAGAAGCCTCAGGACCTTGATGTACTTTCCAGGACACCCAAATCTGCCCAGTACTTTCCATAAGGTTTCACGATAGTGGGAATCAAAGGCCTTAGTGAGGTCAATGAAGGCCATATACAGGTCCTGATGTTGTTCCCAGTACATTTCTTGGGCCTAGCAGAGCACAAAGATCATGTCAGTAGCCCACAGGATGGTCTAAAAGTACACTAAGATTCCAGCAGGACTTCTTCAGCAAGAGGTAAAAGATGGTGAAGGAGGATGCGGGCAAGGATTTTCCCTGCTGTGGAAAAGAAGGTGATACCTTAATAGTTCCCACACACAAACTTATCTGCTTTTTTGAAGATAGTCATGAGGTTTGCATTAATCAGTTCCCCAGAGTGCTATTCATTGTTCCAAATTCATAGAACAAATTTGTGGAGTCTCAGTACCAGTTCCTCACTTCCAACATTATAGATTTCAGCAGGTATGCCATCCAGTCCAGTAGCCTTGTTGTTCTTGGTTTCCTTGATAGCATGGCAAACTTCTTCTGGGATAGGAGGGTTGGCGAGAGATCTCTCTTAACAGTGCTGGGGTTGGACCACAGTCTGCCACAGTCAAGTCATGGTTCAGGAATGCCTCAAAGTGCTCTTTCCATTTAGCTTGGATAGATCTGTTGTCTTTTCAGAGCGTCAAGCCAAACTGCAATCACAGGAAAGTAATATCATGGGAAGTTGGGCCATAAATGACTTTTATTGCCTTGAAAAAGCTATGCATGTCATGTTTGTCAGCATAGAGTTGGATATGATCAGCTTTATCTTGCTACCACTGATTTTTGATTTCCTGGATCCTCCTTTAAGCTTTGGCTTTGAGGAGTTGATACAGATCCTTCTTCTCCCAAGATGACCCATCATCTTGCCAAGAAGAATGAGCCCTTCTCTTCTGGTCAAGGAGAGCTTGGATCTCAGCATCACTTTCACTGAACCAGTCTCAGTGTCAATGGGTGGTATAGCCAGTGTATTTAGCACAGGCCATGTGGATAGTGGTTTTAAGTCTGTTCTAGAGATCCTCAATGCTGCTTTCATTTGTGGATAGGGCAAAGAGCTTTCCACAGAGACACCATTGGAGATCTTTACAGATCTGTGGGTCTTGAAGAGATTTGGTGTTGAGAGTCCTTCATGTTGCTTTTGGCTGTTTTCAGCATAGGGTATTGGCCAGAATCACTTGTTTCAGAGCAAGCCAGATGTTCATAATGGATCTAACAAGATGGTGATCTGTCCAGTAGTCATTGGTTCCTCACATGGCTTGCATGACATGGATATCCATTTGATCCCGAGTTCTAACAGTAACAGTCAAGGAGGTGCCAGTACTTAGAGTAAGGGTGTTTCCATGTGTTTTTTGTATTTGTCACACTGTCTGAAGGCAGTGTTCATGATGATGACAAGACTGCTCTGCACATGTGCTTTGGAGAAGGATGCCATTGGAGTTGGCTTTCCCTACTTCTTCCTTCCTAATGCTGACACTCCAGAGTTCCAGGTCATGTCTGACTCTGGTATTGAAGTCACCAAGAAGAATGGTCTTGCCCTCTTTGTGAGTATTAATCATAATGTGGTCAAGTTTAGAGTAGGACCGGTCTTTGACCTCTGTCATCGTCAAGTGTTGAGGCATACATGCTAATGATAGTGGCATACTGGTTGTTGCTGGCTTTAAGATGAAGGGTCACAAGACATTTGTTAATGCTTACAAAGAGTTCTAAAAGTAGACTGATGGGATGATTCTTGATGGCAAAGCCAACACTGTTAACACATCTGTCCTGGTCCAGTTTTCTCTTCCAGAAGAAGATGTAGCCTCCACACTCTCTTCCCTCAACTGACTCTCATCCAGTCACTTTGTCTCACTCAGAACTGCAATGTCAGTGTTGTATCTCACTAATTCCCTGGAAAATGATGGAAGTTCTTTCTGGTCATTTGTTGTTTTGATTATCCATCAAAGTGCAAATATTCCATGTTTTAAAAATTATTGTTTTCTTATGATGTTTTCAACCATATAGAGTCATCTTGTTGAATATGATTATACAACCAGAAGCAGATAAGACAACATACATTTAGGGTACCTTTTATAGACCCTTCTCCATGTTGAGTGAGCAGAGGGGATCCTGAATAGGACTGCTGAGTCATGGTAGCAGCTGCCAAACTGCATCCCTGTCTCATGCCAGGTGTAAGATGACCATCAGGCTACTGCCTCCTGAATGAAAATTCATGGCTGGAGACTGCCAGATTTAATAATCCTATCTCTGTCACCACTGGTCCATCACCACAGGGCTTTTGGAGATTGGTACAGGAAAGTGTGCTCTTTCCTATGGTAGAATCCTGCATGTGACTTTGTTTAATGTGAAGAAGCTGGTGGACGGAAACAGCAACCATGCAATTTTGGCAAAGTGGTTGTCTGAGACCAGTGGCAAGGGAAAAACCTAGATGACAAGAAACCTTCATCTTGCTGCAACCTTCTTCTGTCTTTACAGC
This sequence comes from Gavialis gangeticus, assembly GCF_001723915.1. Classification (NCBI taxonomy): domain Eukaryota; kingdom Metazoa; phylum Chordata; order Crocodylia; family Gavialidae; genus Gavialis; species Gavialis gangeticus. Next base: position 62,533,183 of record NW_017729029.1, on the reverse strand, counting down.
CATTATGATCCTGAAATCTTCCTCAAGCTGATCCACCATTGAGGGCTTGAGGATGGACCATGGTTTGTCTGGAACCTCCCATTTGGCTTGTTCACCATTGATGATCCTCCCAGGAGTGTAAGACTCCAGACAACATGTCTGATGGCCATTGGAACACATGAGCCTCCCTATGACTACAAGGTTTTGGTCCATGCAAAGGATTAGTGAATAACTGTGGTCGTGAAGGGTAGGGTAGGGTAGGGTAGATACTGCAGTGAATATTACAAACCTTATTACAGGAAGTTGTGATTCTGGTCAACACATGTTTTATGAAGATGCTATAGGCTCAGAGAAAACAATTGTTAAAACTTCATTGTAACATGGTATGAGAAGGGGCCCTACCACATCCTAGGGAACAAAGATACAGCTTAATGAAAGCCCACTTGAAATCTTTACCAAAACCAAGAAAGGGACAAAAGGAATATTTGTAACATGATCAACCTGAAATTCAGAAACAGGAGGGTGGCCTGGATTGTGCAAGCCAAACCCCATGAGCCAGCAACAACTACCTCTTTCTACCACTGAATCCAAAGCACAGCATGGAACTGATTTATTTTGGATTTGGACTCATGGACTGGAAAAATGTTTTAAAACATTTTTGATATTTAAATTATGCATTTACTTTAAATGATTTCTATGAATAAAAATAATCAGTTTTGGAGTCCTAGCAAAGATAATTTTAAATTTTCCATATATATTATTAGACTTCTCAAATACAGATTTCAATAGGCTTTTTTTCTTTTTCTTTCAGTTTGCAGTGCAGCAACTTGCAATGGACAGGGGAGAACAGCCCTTCTTGGAAAAGTATGCAACAAGGAATGTTTTTGATTGGGATTTGGATTTTTTGGTCATTTTGGCTTACAACTGCCAGTGCATGTCTAATTCACAGGTAATTATTTTCTTCCCCGCTAGTGTATCTCCAGCCCTGATTTTAAGAGGGGTTCAAAATTGGTCAGTTTCAGGATTTGTAAACAAAAGAATGGAAAAGAAAAGAAAAGGTGCAGCAATAAAGCTGGCTGGAAATACCTCCCTCTCCCTCTGTGACTGTCTCCAGGTTCATTTTTCTCTGGTTCAGTTGGAATGCAAACTGTAGAAGAGGCATAAGTAAATTTTGGCTCCTTGGGCAGAGATGCCCGGGAGCTAAGGGAAGGTATGCTGAGTTGCTCTAAATCAGCACCCAGGGTTCATGCCCCATTCCATTCCACCCCTGATTTTCTATTGAGTATCTTCTTCTTTGCTGGGCCAGCAACCTCTGACTACCTTTCTTCACTAAGCTTGTCATCTGGCTGCGTTTCTGGCATCGGCATTTTCTATTTGCAATCCACTGCAGGCATGTGGCTGCATTTCTAGACTCAAAAGTGAATGTCTGTTCGCTAGCTTATGAAATGTCTATTATGAGCTGCTGTCCATTTCATTAGCCTTTTGGTAGGACTGTCTCGCCTGTAGTCTGGTATTCTTGATTGTTGCTTTCAGGTCTCATTTGTACATGTCCTTTCTAATGTCCAAATAAACGTACTTATTTCTGTGGCAATTCTACTGCCTGGGTTGCACTGCTTCTTCTTCCTTCAGGATGAGGAGGCCCAAGACTTCTATTCTAGATCAGGTTGCAACACAAAGTTTGACTGATCTTTTAGCTGCAGTTTTACCTGGTGTCATACCTGTGCACTAAGGAGTGCTTGTGAGGCTGGGCAGGAGAAAGATAGTGCTCCTTTTACTGTAACCTCTGGGCAGTAGAGATCAGCATCATTATCAAGGTGGGCATTATTTAAGGGACAGGAACATTGTGGACTTGTTCCAGAACACTTTTTCTACCAAAACAGTAGTAAAAGGTAGTGTCCAAACAGGTATTTTATGAATGGAAAACTGAGCCAGGTGAAGACTTACGTTCTTTCTGGAGGTGATTTAACTTGACCAACAAACTCAAGAGTTTTACCAAAAACACAGACCAAAAGAAAATATATTTTACTAGTAAAAAATTATAGTATGGGCTAAGCCTAAATATTGGGCTCATATATATTTAAGAGAACTATAAGATAGATTTCTAGAGTGTTGAAACAAGGATCAAAGTTTATGTCTGTTCTTAGGTATATGGCTCACCATCATACAAAGTGTTAATCCACTTGATAGTACTTCCTTCTATCTCCTTTACTTTTTCAAAACTTCTAGAATATGCTGCTTTGCCTTGAAGTTTAGTGACTACTCTGAAAAATTCTGAATGCTTTAGGACTGCTGAGGATCCAAGAGTGCATGCTAATTCTACAGCACTCTTGGATCCTCAGGGGTCCTAAAGCATTCAGAATCTTTTAACTATTAACTATTTTCAGGTTCCTCTAGGCTAGGGACAGAAATTGCACATAAACTGGTATAAGTGATTGGAAACCCGTTCAAATCTATAACACAACAGAAGTTCAGTGCACTTAAACCACATTCAAAATGGCCGAAACTGGATGGATGTAGTATCAAACTTAACTGATTTAGGTTAAATCAGTTTATTTAAGTTCTGTCCCAGTTCCACTCCAGATTCAAAGTTAACTCACAGTCCCACAGCATCCCAGGTTGCTTTACACCTCCCCCACAAGCTCCCCCCACCCCCTTGCAGGGTGGGTGGGCTAGCCTTGGCTCAAGCTGTCTGTCCAGCCAAGCAGAGTGGTGTGCTCTAGTGCCTCTAGCTTCTGTCCTGATCCACTGCAGGCATGTGGCTGCATGTCTAGACTCAAAAGTGAATGTCCCTTTGCTTGTTTATTGGATCAATCTATGCTTCTTAGACTAACCTGTGAAGATTAAATCAATTCAATCTCGGGCTCTTTGACTACTTAGGCCTGGAGTGCCATCTTGTTAACTCTTACTCCTTAGTGGTAAGACAACAAAGTTTAAATGGATGCAACTACACAGGCAAAGGTACGGTTTTTATATGCCTGAGGGTAGCGTTCAGAGAATCAAGGCCAGCAAATAGGGGATTAATTTGAAAAAAAGCAAATAGAGCTTGGACACATCTCATAGTAATCTGTATTGACTATGGAAACAAGAATTGCTTTACTTGGAAACTATTTTCTCTAGATTTCCATGTTAAGCTCATCTTGGTGCGTGCTTTAACAATTGTATTTGATTTCATTTTTATTTTGGGAGTAGTATTTTCTGTAGTCTGAGATAATATATTTAATTTTACAGCATTCTGAACTAATTCTTTTTATCAGAGCTCCAACAAAGATCTTTACTAGAGAATCAAATTCTGAGGAACTTTTTACCATCTACAGTTTTCTTGGATTTGGTGAGACTGAGGTGGCATGTTTTCTTTCACGGAGCTCTGGTATGATGTTAAAAGAAGCTAGGACAAAATCATTTCTCCTATTCTACCATTTCCCTTTTATATCAGGAGTGCACATCCAGAGTTTCACCAACTGCCATTTTATTTTTTTCTTTTGTATATATTTGCCACCGATCTTCACTTGCATTCTGAGGGCCATTTTCAAAGGTGTGACTAAGGGAATTTAGCTGAAGTATTTACTACTTCTGTTTTTTCCTCACTCAGTGGGAGCATCTATACAAGATGCTTTACTGCAGCAGTAGACTAATCTACTGCACAGTAAAGCATCCCTGTCTACATGTGCACATCAGTAAATTAGTCTACTGCATGGTTGGCTATTGTGCGGTTGACTGTGATTAACTGCACAGAAGTGCACATGTAGACTGCTGACCAGAAGCAAATTGTCCCAGGTCAGCCCAGGCAGCAGGGGCAGGGGAACTGTCCTATCCTCTGAGCAGCTGCTTTCTAGCCCACACCCCTATCACTGCTCAGGGCAGGGGAAAGTTTCCCAGTCTCATGCCCCAATCAGCAGGGCTGGGAAGCAGTTGCTTGGGGGTGGGGGCAGTTTCCCAGCCCCACGCCCCATTCTGCCAATCAGGGCATGGGGCTGGAAGGCAGCTGCCCTGGAGGCAGGACACCTCCCCTCATCCCCAGAGCCTAGGCCTCACCCCAGTGCCCCCTGCCAGCCCAGGGCTTGCACCTGGGGGAGCCTGGAGTGCCCCCTGGCTGCTGTAGGGGGACAGAGAAGGGCAGGAGTAGCAAATTTGCTCCCAGTGGGCATGCTGCCAGGGAAAGATTACTGTACCTTATTTTGCTGTGTAGTAAGCTCACAGTGCATTAATAGCATGTGTAGATGTGTCGAGTGCCAGCTTCTGATCTCATATACAGTAGAGTAAATCCAGAGTAACTCCACTGATTTTTACCTCATCTCTCATAGCTATATGGCTTATGTTTTATTTAATATCTTAAATCCTTGTAATCACTTTTCCTGAACGCCTTCTCTTTTGGCCCTACTTCTTTGAAATTATCCTTGGTCCAAATGCAAAGGTGATAAGTGATGGTGGGGCATAGGTCACATAGAAAGTTTAACTGTATCTAAACAGATGTAATTCTAACAATGGCCAAAGTCCATTTACAGCTGTACAGCTGTACAGAGAAATAAGACTGATTTAAATTATTACATGTCTTCAGTAGCGTTACTGCAGATTTACATGGGTGTAACTGAAAATTTCAGGGATAAATTCTGTTCTTGCTTTCATCATTGCTACCAACTTCACGTGTTACTGAATTAAATTTATTTCTGACACAGATGCATGGTAAAACAATATGTACATGTTTCTCTGTGTTCATATATAATGCATTATAGCATATACACAATATATATTTGTATATATACTCAACTATTATTTTACCTCAATATATTCTTCCTGATGTGCTGACAAATGTAGGAGAGCCAAAATGTCTAAACAAAGATTATATAGAAAATCTCTCTCCATCTCCCCTGCAAGTCTTTCACTACAATACGCTTTGCAGTTATTACCAGTGAAGACAGAAAAATGGCATCCCATCCCCCCTATAATTACTATAAGCTTTATAGGTCTTACAACACCTGTTTCTTTTCCCCTTTGAAAGTCAAGGTTTCTGAAGTAAATCCATAAATCCAACTAGTATCAAGTCAAAAGCTTTGAACATAGCTTTGTTCCTGTGCACAATCAGATTTGTGGTCCAACTGGATAGAATGTAGGACAGAAACAGAGGACAGTCTAGAATAAATGTATGGGAGGGTGTGAGACAATGTTATTTTATCTGTTGCTGCTGATGTATGCGAGAAAATATTCTGACTTCAAGCTTTTATAGCTTTTTGCTACAGGGGTATAGGTTGTAGCCATGTTGGTCTAAGGACATAGGCAGACAAGGTTCTTAAGTTAGTCTAATAAAAGATATCAGATTCACCCAAAGAACCTTGTCTACTTATTGCTTTTTATGCACCTATCACCCACTTTAAAGGTCAGAATGCAATTGTTAAAAGGCATTATTTTGACAGAGCAACTTACTTGTCCCATAAAAAAATCTGGTCAGTTGTAAGCTACATGTCTAAAAAAAAAGAAAAGTTATATATATCATTCAAAAAGTTTAGTTTTATATATACATATGTGTGTGTATTTGATTGATAAACCAATTAGATTAACGTTTCCTCTGATCTTTGGAAATCAAAACCTCCTCTCATTTAAACTAAAGAAATGAGTTTAAATACTATGACCATGTATGCAAGTTGGACAATATATTTGGACTTATGCCAAAATAAAGTAGAGCACAGACGTATTTAAAGAGGTAAGTGATGATCCCTTAAAAACAAGATTTTATAATGGAAGTGTTGACACAAGCTTAATTCTACTGGCATAACAAATTCCATTATATTATCCATTATATGAGTTTCCAGTCTTTTTATAGACTATAGAGCCTCTAGAAACCAAATACATTAGGGAATTACTAGGCTATCACACAATATCTTCTCACTTATTACTTCCTAAAAACAGACTGCATTGTGTCTTAGGAGTTATGTTTCTATTCCAGGTATCCTTTATATTGATTTCTTTTTTCTGTTTGTGAGCTATAATCCTGGTTCCTTCCTTCCTTGAGAAACTTTCCAGACTCCTTCAGCAAGCTGCAGAAATGATAGTAATTTGGGGAAAATCGTTTAAACAAGTCTGATAAATTAATTGGGCCTCAGAAGACTGCATCATATGCATTTTTTTGAAGAGATGAATTAAGGCTATGAAAGCAGAAGAGTTAGATAAATAACACTGGAATTTGTTTTAGGTCATCATGGTTTCAGTAAAGGAAGAGGAAGTCATTATAATGTATTAGTTTTTCTGCAAAGCAAAAGATAAAATATAATTAATTATTCAAGGGATACTATACTCAATGGTGTATAGACACATATGAATTAACTAGTCTTTCACATTTTATTATCTAAGTATAAAAGCCAAGAGTTATCATATGTAAATGGGTTCACCTCTTTGCTGGTGTAAGTTTATTATTTTGGGGAAATGATTTTGTTTAACATTTCCATAAATGACCTTGGAACAAATAGTAGGAGTGGAATGAAGAATTACAAAAGGGACAAAGATTTGGATAGTATTTCAATAAAGAGCAAGATCAGGAAGAACAGAATGATCCTGAGGACAGAAGTTATAGAAATGAGATTAAATTCAGTAGTGCAAAAACACAAAATTTCTTTTTCTAGTGATTATCAGCAAAAGCTACAGATGTCAGCTGAGAGAACAGAAGTTGGAAACAACTAAGGAGGAGGACAAGATAGGAACATAAGTGCTACACTGGGCCAGACCAATCTTGCCCAGCATCCTCTCTCCAGCCGAGAGTGCCAGCACTTCCCCCGCCTGGCTGGGCCTGGGAGTGGGAGCTCTCACCTGCTGCTGGCTCCTGCTCCCCACCTGGGCCCTGACTCAAGGTACTTTACTCTCTGGGGCAGGGAAAGGGAGGCCTGCTCCCACTCTCTGCTGCTGCTGTGGCTACATCCACCAGCAGGGCCTCTCCGTTTCCACCACCAGCTGTTGCAGCAAGCCCCTTATGTTTATACTCCTTTGCTAAGTCCTCTGTTCCACTCCCCCATGTTTGTTAGGCTTAGTATACCAGCAGCAAGCTTCCTCCTCTCTTCTGTGTGAGTGTCTGTGTCTATCTTTCTGGGTTTACCCCTCAGCCCATTTCTCCCCCTGCCCTTCTCCATCACACCAGCTCCACCAGCTCGTCACACAGTCACCTCCTCCACAGTGCAGCCCGATATACTTTCCCAGCAAGCAATCCTTCCTCCCCTATACAGAAGGGAGAGCCCTCAGTCAACAAATGTCAATGCCAATCTGGCAAGGTCAATGCCAATGTCATGGGGTAACACTTCTTCCTGATCCTAAATGTGGTGCTTGGTCTGACCCTGAGCAGAGGAGCAAGGCCCTTTAACTAGGAACCTCTGATTTTCAGTCCCAGAAGGAGCATGGACACAAAAAAAACAATTGAAATCCACAGCTTTGATGGCAGCCAGTATCCAAGGTTTCCAAGAAAAGTGAAAAAGGCTCCCCAGTGTGTGTGGCAACAGGAAGGGAAAACAATTCTTTCCCAGCTACATGTGGCAGCCAGAAAAGCCCAGAATAGTTCTCCTCCATGAGTGAGAACTAATTGAGTCTGAGCAGAAATAGTCAGCTGAAAACTTGTGAGCTGACATTCAGACCATATTTAGTTGAACAGCACTCAAATTTGTTCTATTTGGCAACTATAATATTCCATTCACTCTAAAAGATATGACTTGCCCATATATATAGTCACACATTCACTGAGAAGCAAATGCAGACCATAAATAGCCTGTATGATATAATACCCCTTAAAAATCAATAACCAGAGGAAGGCTAGGTCTACTTTCCTCAAAATGTGAAAGGTAAAATAAAAGGCTAGTAGAAGAATTGCATGTTTTTTAAAAGAATTCTAAAGCCAATAATTCTTGTGATTCTTCCAGTCCACATTGTTTGTGTGTTCCTTTCCAAATTTCTCAGCTGTTAATCCTATAGTGCCAAAATATTAAGGGACCACATTTTAATATGGGCAGTGTGTGTACCTGTATATTTGGCATGTCCTAAAGCTTTAAGTTTAGCATGCATATACAATATTTTGAATCAATGTGTTATCCTTTCCTTAAATAAATAAACACATGGTGTAACTGGATCATTCACAACCTACAGAATTAGGCAATCCTCATTAGAGGGTGAGGAAGTAGGGCATGACATTATGATTCTTTTTTGGACTTTCTATAAAAATCTATGTTTTGCTGTCCAAAAATAGTTCTTTTAAAAATGACTGCCTATCTAGATATAATTTCAATGTCAGGAATTCAGTCAGGGAAACAAGCAGAAAGCCTAATCAGGCTTAATAGATAACAAAAATGAGGAAGAAAAAGATTTACACCAGAAAGTGATGGAAAGAACTAGCAGCTGGTAAGGAATACAGTTTACTTGGCCAAATCATGCCATACAGGTTTCCCTCGCTTTATGCTGTATGTGCATACCTGGAAAACAGTGCATAACTTGAATTTGCAAAAAGGGAACACATTTTACAATGTAACAAATAGGGATACGTTCCAAGACCTCGAATGTACTGACCCCCAGTTCCATTTCTACCGCTTTTACAAGACAATTTTGCTACACACTAACAGCAGACAGTACACACAAGCACAGGGCACTATCATAATGGGGATGGCAACTACAGAAACACATGTCACAGACAACAAGTGAGGAGCACAGATCCACAGAGGAGACTATATTTTGGTGTGTGTCATTCCCACAATGAAGCTGACTGCGGGCTTCCACCACACGGATTGTATAAGAGTGAATTTGCCTCGCATATAACAAAGTTTTGGTATAAAAAGGGTCATTGGCGTAAAAGTGAATTTGCACATACAGAACCTGCATAAAGCGAGGGAAACCTGTGTATGTATGGGCTGTGCTGAACCAGGTGGATAAGGTAAAGAGGATTTGATCCAGATAAATAAAACAACTGAAAAATACAAATTGTAGTCGCCCCCTCTTTTTCTTAAGATGATATTATTTTTCATTTTAAAATAATGCAACAAAAAGAAAACTAAAATAACAATGCAGGCTACTGCAAGCAACAACAATTAAGGATTTTTTTTAAGAAGCCATTGAAGTAATAAAAGATTTATGAGGTAATATAAGTAAAGAAGATCAAATGATTGGTCTATGAGCATGAAGAATTGAATTTTTCCAAAGCCTTCTGCAGTAGCCTAACCTTACCTCCATGGATGTTGCCTCTCAAAGCTGAAAGTGTGTTAATGTTGTTGCTAGGAGCATAAAATCGAGTTTTTAGCACCCATGTAACTGTGTCCATTTTCAGAGTTTGTAACTTATTTTACTGAAATAAAACTTTACTTTTTCTCACCTTAAAACTGAAAAGCTACTTGGGAATTAGACAATAGAGGACAACTCTAATGCTTTTACTAAATTTAGTCAAGATGCTTTGTGAAGGAACTAAAATTTTACTGAGAAACATGCTTTGATTGAAATCGCTGTATTGCATGCAAGCATTTGATTAGGTTTTTATGGAACATTTTCTCTTTCCTTCTCCCACTCAGTTGCATCATTCTACTTATGCCTCTCTTCCCTGTAATCTTAAATCTTACCTCATTATGGAAGATTCTCATTTCAGGAATCCATAATGCTTTCACATTTCTAAGTCACGTTTTCAATTCCAAAAACGGTGTAATACCAATGCCATTTCAAATCTAAGCAATTACACAGTGCACTGTGCATTTCTTTTAACTGCAGGATTGTGGTGTGAAATCCAGACACCAAAAACCCACATACACCAAAGATTTAATGGGCAATCTGACTCATTCATAATGATGAGCAGCAGGTACTACAAGCTAATGCCTCCTCCGCAGTTCTATTTCCAGGTTTCTGTAAGTTTGAAGAACTTGACTGGAAAGCTCAGTCTCTGTACTGTCATTTCTCTGATTTTTGTCCTAGAGTACAGTTTGGGACAATTCCTTTTAGTCTGACATGAGTCACCAATGTCCTGATTGTGCTAGATTGCCAGTCTAGTCTCCACAATAACACCAAGCTGAAAGGCTAATGTTTTAATTGCCAAAATACGTCACAATCATCCACACCCTGGTAAGCCACAAAATGTCAGCATGTGATTCAGAAAGGGTTACTTCATCAATATCTTTTGTCTGTATATTTTCTTTTCATCTTGAAAACAACTAATGACCTTGGTTTTGTGGCAGCTTTTTTGTTAAGCAGTCAAATGAAGCTGATCTCTAATTAACTTACAGTTTTATGAACCTGCCCATTTTTTTACTGTGCTTAAGCACCTTTCAGTAGGCAAGTCTCTAATACACTTTGTGAAGTCTCTGGTACTTTTCCCTTCACTGTATCAGGACTCTAGAGGGTATGTCATGTCTAGTTTTGGGTTTGCTTTTTCCCTTGTGGAAGATAGGGAGGGGGGAATTAAAAGGATATTCAAATTCAATTGTCATTTAGAATGAAAAGACTCTCTCAAAGAAAAGGCTTTGCAATGTTTCCAAATTATAGACAGATTTGGAATTCAAAGGCTGTGCCATAGCTAGATCCTTTTGCAGAACATGCTTTAAGCCCAGCCCTCATATGCTTCATCCTGAGCTTCATAAATGATATAGGCCCAAGAGAAAGTGTTGGTCACTTTGTCTGGTTAGGGATTTTTCAACAAATAGTTCTTCAATGAAAACACTGATAGAAATGTTCACAAGAATGTGTCTCATTGCCAACAGCAATATTTTCTTTGGTCCAGGATGAAATTTCTATTGAAAGAGAGAGAGAAAGAGAGACTCCATAAGAGCCAATAATCCCTAGGTAGCATACTCATCTGTTAGATAGACCTGTCTTCAAATCCCTGCACTGCAGCATTCAGATCAGGGACCTGAAACTCTGTTTCCCATGCTGCAACTGAGATTCATGACAACAAAGTACAGTCAGTCTAGACTCACTTTCACAAGTCTCCTTATGGAGTTGTTCACACTGTATACATAATAAAGGGGGGGATTTTTCCTCCAACTACTCAGCTGGTCTAATAAAAGATACCACATCTGCTCAAAGAACCTTGTCACCCAATGGTTAAGGCACTCATTTAGAATGTAGGAGCCTAAGGTTTAAGTCTCATGCCAGCATATAGTTAAGCATTAATGTTAAGTGGAATAGCTTGAAAAGGAGAGATTGAGACAGATCTTTCCTTCTTCCTTCCCTCCTGTTGAAACTGGACATGGTGCAGAAAGGAATGTAAGACTCATGTCCCAAAAGCAAAGCAAGCAAGGGAGAGCATGAGTTTGTAGCCGATTGAGGCTGGCCTTCCTCTAGGACAGAGGAAACAATGGGTTCCGTTTTCTGGACTGATTATGCTTTAACATAAAGTTGTGATTGGATATTCATAGTTTCATAGTTTGTAGGGTCAGAAGGGACCTGAGCAGATCATCAAGTCCAATACCCTGCTATGGCCCTGGTCCTGCAGAGGCTGATGACTGCTACACATACAAATTAAAGCTGCATAGAAAGCAGCTATACAGTAGTTACATATTTTCAAGCACTAACTTTTAGCTAGTTGGCTCTTTCTATAGCTACATAATCATTTTCATTATGTGATAATTACTTTGCATGTGTGGCTGTTCTAAATATATCATGCAATTAACCATTTAATTGTGTAATAATGACTTTGTACTTGTAGACAGCCTTACTTTGCACATGTGGTGGGGTCTATATTTATTGTTTGATTAAGCGGTTAATTATTTAATGCATCTAACTGTAGCAGGGGCCTAATAAGTATCTCTAGCTTTACACAAGTTACTAGCTCTAAGTCAGTGGGACTGCTTGCATGTATAGTCAAGCACATGCACAGCTCTTCATATATTAAATTAGCATTTTCCTCTGAGTATCCTGTTGGGTGTTTGTGGCCAGTATTTGTCCACCTTGGTAAATTTTAAAGTTCCTCATGGCTTGCTTTTTATAGTACTGATCACATTGTTGTTGCATGCAAAATAAAGACAAAAGGGAGGAGGAATGAGAGCTATAACGCAGTTTATCTGTGGTACTTTCAAACTGTTACATATTCTCTTGTCCACATATACATAACCCAGGACAGAGGTATAATGGTTCAGAACTGAGCTTGGGGCAGTCCCCCCTGTCTGTCCCCCGTACCTTCTGGCTCCAGAGAGTCCAGCAGTGGGCAGCATGTAGCTGAAGTCTGCTGCTGCTGAGCGGAGCTGTCATCTCATTTTTTTGCCACAGATGCCCATGTTGAATAGGCAAAAACGTCTGATTTTGACAGCAAAAAATGGGATGACATTCCTTCTAGCATTGAACTGTGCTGCTGCTCTACAGAACTACAGTACCCAGAGTGCCCTGCATTTTCACACCACTTCCACCCATCCTTTTGCTACTGGTGTTGGGTGAGGGGAGGGTGAAGGGCCCCCAGTCCATTCTGGTGCCCCACTTTTAGGGAGGGCCCTGGGATTGTGCCTCACTATCCCATCCATCCTTCCACTACTATCCCAGAATTCTCTTATTTTGGCACATATATGATGGTTGCAAAGCACTGGTTCAATTCTTTCATGTCAGTTCCTTGAAAATGTCACACTTGATGTCTGTGAGACTGTTGTTCCTGCTACATGTTTCTGAGTCTGCTGGTGCCCTGACCAACACGAGGGACCTATTTTTCAGTCTTGCCCTGAAAAAAAGTTAGGAGTCAAAACAGGTAAGAGAAATAGAGGGGAAAAGAAGAAATACTAATTCCATTTTACAGCTTGAAAACTGGCACACAGAAAAATTAAATGACTCATTCAGGATCACAGAGAAAGTCTATAGTGGAACCAAGAACCAAATGAAGAGCACTTGAATCCCAGCTCAATGCCCAAACCAAAGGAAAATTTTTTCGCCTGAGTTGCATGTTCAATAGCATTTTTCAAAAGGTAGAAATGGTTGACAACCTTTAAAACTCCAGTCAAAACTGTCTTACATCAAAGTATAAATATACCTTTCTAAAAAATTGAGATTTATAAAAAAGAAAACTTTGCCTGTGGTACAATTGTATAACTGGTACATCACAGGATACACAGCCAGGTAATGACGTAGCCTTTCAAATGAGAAATATCATGCTAATGTGTTTGGAAAATGACATAAAAAGGAAAACATGGCTCTGACTACATGGTTTAAAAATATTTCAGGAAAAAAATCAAAGTAGTCTCTTTTATTAAGTAAAAATATCTAATTAAGGATGGCAGTGAGCAGAAAAAAAGAAATGTTTCAATTTGGGAGTGCTATTTTTGTAAGGGAAGTTATACTTAGAAATGCCTCCTCTTTTGTATGGCCAGAGGCACTATGTAAACAGTTATATATCAAAGAAACCATGCCATAATAATGTGTGTGCGCAAAACAAAAGTCTATCAATAGAAAGCTGATAATAAATGGATGTCTGAAGTGCTTTTTTAAAACGAAAAATGTGGAGTCTAGACTTTAAAAATGTATGTGTATTCAAACGGTTTTGTAGAGGCCAAAAGCTTTAGAATGAGCCTGGCAGCTAATACAAAACAATTCTAAAAAATATCACCAGCCAAGTAGATTAGAAAAGAAAATAAAGTGAATAAAAACCTCTCTCTGCTTTATGTTGCCATCAAAGAAATATAGTAGCATGCTAATTAACATACCAATTCTTATTTCTTTAATGCAGTTCAAATCCAGTTCTTTATATTAGTAATTCTTTTATTGTTACCGTAGCAACAAAGGAAGGGATCTTTATAATAACTGTTGTTTGGAACCTCCTGAAAGGATTATGACTTTGTATACTTATGAAATTCCGTTTTCAGATTGTAGCACTTGCAGGTGTTTTGCTGTTTCAAGCAAAGTTGAATTTGGTTTGTGCATTCATTCTGACTGCCAGTTTAGCCTTTATCACTTACTACAGATCCACTTGGAAATACTTGCTTTCAATATTTTATAGTGATATGCTTTATTCATGAATAACGTTAAAAGAATGGTTCGAAATTAAAAAAAATAAGTGTGATGATAATATACACCAATGGCAAAAAGCATGTTTTCATAAGTCTTTTATGCAATGTGTAAGTCGATTTTTTTCATGGAAGCCTTTACATAAAAGAGGATGAAAGGTTGGAAGTGTCATCAAATGAAAATTAAATAGCTTTCTGTGCTCCCAGGGGGAAGTCCTATGGAAGTTAATGGAAAATTGTAACAGTCCTGAATTCTAATCTTTCTACAGATATCTGTGCCACCAATATCATTCTGTAATAAGGTGACATTCTTATCTTTACAAAAAAGCAACTTACACTTCCGCCTGGATATGTTTTACCCATTCTCGTAACAAGTCTATTTTTCAATCTGCTTAAAGTGTGTGGGCTTTACAGGATTCATGTAATACCATTTACTGATTTCCTTATAAAAAGTTGGATGGGCAATTTCTCCTACAACTTGGTCTGTTTGTAACAAGAGAGAGGGACTGCATTGACTTTAGATCAGGCACTCTGTGGGTATGGATTGATTAGTTATTTCTTACTCACCATCACAGATAGCAGCCCGGGCTGCAGTAATCAGGTTCTCAAAGTCCCAGTCTTTTCCCCTGCCCAGTTACCAAAGGAAGGAAACAACAAAGATCCTCTACCCCTATCCAGCTCCATTCCCTGAGAAATGAGGAGGCGGAAAAGGAAAAAGAGAGAGATGAGGAGGTAAGGAAGTCAGAAGGTCTGTGAAGTACAAAGACAAAAACAATGGTAAGGGCTAACCGATAATGACACAGCCAACAGTGTGCACATTCTCCTGTGCCCAAGTATTATTATTAAAGCACTTAATGAAAGGAGGAAAAAATGAGGGAGCATTTATCCCAGCTCATGTTATAAGTGCAGGATGCAGGGGTGGGCAAAATGTGGCCCACGGGCCAGATGTGGCCCACCAGGCCATTCTATCCGACCCGCGGGACCCCTAAAAAGTTTAGAAAATTAATATTTATTTGCCCTGGTTGCCTGTCATGAGGCCCTCGATGGCTTCCCAAAACTCAGTAAGCGGCCCTCTGCCCAAAATAATTGCCCGCTCCTGGCCGATGGCTTGTGTAATACCAGACTGTGTTACACGTTTGACTCTAGTATGGTGAGATGTTAAACTGCAACTCATGATGGTTGCTGTCTCGGACCAAAAATATGAAGCCCAAAATACACACACTCTCGGTTTGCTTCCTCCTCCCACCATTTGTGTCTCCGGTGCTTCCTTCTCTCCACCTTTTATCTCTTATAACCACAAAGTCCTTAGCAACCACTTGCTTTCTATTTGTTGCTCACTGAATCACTGTTACATTCTCTCATCCATGCTTTCCAAGCCCAAACGTGCTTGTTTCGAGGCAGATTGGACAGAACGTCTGAAATTTCAGCAAAAAGCATTGAACCCAAGTGGGACCAGAGTCTGCATAGTTTAATCTTAGCAGTGTTCCTGACATGACAAAAGGAGAAACACATTTCTTTGAGCATTCATGAAATTCCTAATTGAGTAAGTAGGCTCAGGCACACCCTGGTGGAGCTTTCTGGGGATTTGGATTTGACTTGCAAGCTATCCTTAAATCCCCTCAGTGACCAAACATCCACTAAACCCCAGAGGGAGCACACAGCAGGCCATGTCCACCTACACAAGGTTTTGAAAATGCCTCCAGTTGTGTATGTGTAATGTATATCACTGCACATTTACCACCTCCAACTACTTTTGCCATCTGTAGATGTAGTTTCTTTCATTTGCACATTTCTCTCTCTGAAATTAAATGTTGTTTTCTTGGTTTTACATGCATCCACATGGCTGTTAGACTGTGCATTTTTCTACCTATTCAGGTTTGTGCTATATTTTAACTTTTCTTTTGTGATAATAAAAAACTGCATCCAGAACATGGTAACAGGGTCAGAAATACAAGAGAAATATATATACATAGGAAGAAATTGAGCAATACTCATCTGAGTTAAAGGCTTGTTTTACATAAATAGCCTTAAACATAAAATCACACATTGGCAGACTTTAGGATTAAATCATACAAAAGGAGAGAAAAAAAAAGCCATCAGTTTACAAACTACACAAATATTTATTTGCTCTGGGGTTTATTTGTTTTTATGCTAATGGCGAATCATTTAATTGTTCTTTCTGCATACCCCTCCCAATCACTGTCCTGAAGAGCTTTCCAAATGTTGTGCTGACCCATTTTTCCTCCTAAGTCAATGTCAAAACTCCTATTGAGCAAAGTTTTTCTAGGTCCTCAGTTCTTTTTTTCAGTTAGATTTTGCACTTTAGCCACTTTAGGAAGGTGTTTTGTGCTTGATAATCTTTTCCCTTTCGACCCACTGTGGAACAGATTTCTTCATCCAGGGACATCATAAAATCTTGCCCCTTCTGTTTCTAGTGAAACTTGGATCACTTCAAAGTCTGATTCAGAATCCATCCCCTCCCTCCCCCCACATCTCTGAAACTATCTGGAAGTCTCAAGATTCCCCACTTTGCATTTTAGAGCTAGAATCATAAAGGGGACTTAGAGAGTGGTACCATATAGTTAGCCATGTTAGTCTGAAGTCAGGCAAAAGGGAGGGTGAGGTGGCATCTGAATAGGCTAACTTGTTTAGAAATGCAAAAGCTTTCATAGGAAACAGCCTACTTCATCAGATGTAGAGAACTTACTCGCTCTACCACATCTAGAAGGAATGTTCTCAAGCATCCCCGTGTTGCTCCACTTAGGTTGCCTCCTAAATAACAAGTCATGCGGCCACATCTGGATGGTGATAAGGACAAGATAATTAGCACCAGCTGGGCTACTTGACCCCATCATTCTGCAGGGCTAATTAGCCCACCCAAAGCACCACGTGAATACAAGACTGTTTCTGGTTTAGGAAGTAGCCTGCCTGCAGCCATACAGCATGCTGGAATGCCCTGTCACCTGGCACAGTGAGTTTATCACATAAACATGCCCTAAAGCCCACCTAACTCCCACTTTAGGCACACAAGTCCAAAACCACAGTCTTGTAAAACCCTACTTAGCTCTTGCCAAACCCTGTAGGCAAGAGCAAAATTTTCCATATTGCAGCCCCCCAGGCAACTAAAATTCTGCTTCTGGATATATCCAGAACTGCCTCGCTTTTGAGCAGCTCAACAACTCTCTCGCACCTAAGCCCCATCTGGATCCATCAGAAAGGCAATCTTGAGCCTAAACTTCAGAGGTGCCTCACCCAGGATGTGTGGTTTGACCATGCATGCCTAATAGATCACGCTTGCACAAAATATGTCTGGGAAATGTGGTGATGCCTCTCCCTTTATCCAAATAGCTCAGTGGTTAGAACAGTCCCCAAGGCTGTGGTAAATTGGCTTCCATTCCTTATTCTAGCTGCAAACATGGGGCTGATTTAAGATATTTTGGGTACTTTTTTTGCTTTTCTTTGCACTTCTTATTTTTGAATTGTTTTTCAAAGCATATTTTCTTTTAACTAACATGTACTTGAATAACAAAATGCATGCATATGACTACTATGTGACTGCAACTTCACCTTAACACTTTTTTTGTAATGCGCACCCCCCCACACACACAGACACCCACACACGACCCATGCACAGACATTACAAAGGTAAAAGAAGGGCATATTCTTTTTCAAGTACCCCATATAAAACATCATTTGTTGAATAAACAGAAAGGTATTGCAAAAGAACTATGATAATAGAGTAGATCTCTACAAATTGAGATGGGATGGCATTACCTTGGACTTCTGAGCAGGTGCTTGATAAAAGTAAATCAATATGGTACCTAGTACAAGTTATTTATGTGGTACCTAGTTCCTTTCTATTGTTTTACTTAGTATGTTATCTAATCTATATCAGTGACTTAAAATAAATCGGTTGGGTATTTGGCAATTAGTAGGTAAAACAGCACAGGTGCAAGCAATGATGAGGAAGAATTTCACACTAATTCATTAGAAGTACAGTCAATGAATTTCAGTGTAATTAGGCAAAAAATGGCAAATTTATGACAAATCTAATTTTTTTAAGAAAAAAAACTTTCCTATCTATGCAGGAATCATAAAGCTGAATAGTTTTAAGTGCTATCAAAAAATTATTTTGTAGCTGAAGATTCAGCCCACAGGTTGTTTCCAGTCAAGTTAGAGAGCAAAGTCTGTGAATTGTGCATCAACTGAGGCAAGGATCAAAATGTCAAGAGATGTGAAGATTATGATTTATTACCAAAGTATATTTTTCCAGATTTAAAAAGAACAGAGAAGTCTTTTTTCCCCTTGTAACACCATTGTAAAAGTATCTAAGACAGTCCATTTACTAGATTATCTTGAAACTTCAGAAACTTGAAAGCATGTTATATGGGAAATGTAGTACTGCATAAACCCTCTGACTTCAGCCAGCAAAATAAAAAGGAAATTTAATACCCTGATAGTATTAACATTGTATTTACAGCTGCTGCTGCTGCCCACATGAAAAAAAAATGTTTCCCAGCGGCTGAGATCAAAGGTACTGCCACAGTGTGACATAGTATGGGACTACACTATAACAATTTTACAGATTTAACAGATTGTTTCCAATGAAAATGTGTGTGATATAAACTGCAGGTGTTCCTAACCAGAGACTGAAGGAACAAAACTGTTTTTTAAATGCAGGTTACACTTTAAATTAGCCACTACAGATGTATAGTAGTTTCATTTTGGGTACCCCCCAAACACCTTACTGAGAACTGTAGTTAAATGAACATTTATAACCTTGACTGCACGAAACTTTTTTTTAGGAACACTTCATTTATATAACTGCCAGCTTGGCTTTTCTATATTAAATGAATCAGGTTCATATTGTTTCCTGATTTTTTATATTTAATTGAAATTATTTTTCTTACTGCTTATAGCTACTCAGTGAAGAAGCCTGTTTGGTTTATTTTGCATGTGAGCAAAGGCATCTATCTTGTCCTTCAGGTTTTATGTACAAATATTATTTTACTTTGCAGAGCCTTTCTTCTCAAATAATGAACCAGATCTTTAGCTGATATGAGCTCCTGGGTCTTCTGTGGGGCTCTTCTGGTTTGCACACCAAGACATTTCCAAGTGGCAGCAGGCTGCTTGCCAAACATTGTGGATATGTTGTTTGAAGGGTGTGCAAGCATTTAGCCTTATGACTCCATTAATGTTAATAGGAATCAGGAGGTTCAGTTTCCATATACCATGCTCCAAACATATCCATTGAAGTCTGGCAAACAACCCCTGAGGCTTCCTTGTAAAAGCTTTTGAAATCACTGTTCTTCTTCTGTAAGAAAAAGCAAGTCAGAAAGCTGCTCAATATTCATAGATTCACATATATAAGCTATGCCTGAATATCAGTTTGCTGGTGTTGTGGCTCACTGCTGAATGCCAAGTGGTCTGAAGTACAAAAAACCCCCATAAAAAAAACAAAACAAAACATGAAGGAAGGGGAGTGCGGGGAAGACTAGCTCTTCAAAGTTCAGCTCTGGCTGTCTTAGCAGAATCCTAGTTGCAGCCCCCATAAGGACAGCTGTGCTGAACAATGACTAATCTGGGCACCATGGTCCAAAAGCTCAACCTTAATAAATCTTTGTTGCTCTGCTTTGGTGGTAGAAAGGCAGAATAAAGCCAACTTCTTTGTCTGCCTGGCAAGTTCATCATTGTAGAGGACTATTGATATGGTGTAAAGGTAGCCTTAAAGGCCCCTTTTCAGCCCCTAACTTGTTGAAACTGGATGTTATCCAGGGCACTTTGGTGAACTTCAGCAAAGAACAATGCCCATTACAGTGCTTGTAGGTCTGTACACACTGTTGCAGCCCTAATGCTCAACTAGTTTCCAGCTGGCCTCAGGAATGAAGGGAGGAGAAATGGTATCAGTGTAAGCCATCTTTGCTCCCTCTCTTACTCAGCTCAGCTAAGCTGCACACCTGGGGATAGATGCCTGAGGTTCTAATTCTTCATTGTTTTGTGCAGTCATTTACCATGAAGCAAAATATGAGCCGAACACACTATGGACAACCACATTGCACAGATACAAATAACTACTGAAGGTGAGGCAGTTGCGGGCCAAACTTTTAAGGAATGATTGGTTTCTTACTTGTACCAAGGCAAATCCGGAATAGTGCCTTTGAAGTCAACATAGTTATGTCAGTGTAAAACTGCTGTCAGAGAAAAGAGAACCAACGTGCATAGCATTTCTAAGGATTAGATTTTGAACTCTGTAGATGAGCCTGAGTTAAGCCAGTTTTCAATCAACATCCATATATATTCATAGATTTGCTAAGTCCCTGCTGCAGCATTTGTTTTCTTCCTTTATATTTTAGATATACCAAGGACTGGAACAAAGGAGACATACAGATATACACAAATTAAATATAATACTACTAATTTTCCCAAAATCAAATAAAGGAACCTGAGTAGCAGTGGAGGAGGAAGACAGGAGGTTATTGTTGAATAAAATATATCCAGCTTTGAGCTTCCTGGGGAAAATGTGCTTAGGTCAAATTGTGAGGACCTGACAGCTTGCATTATTAAGTAGTTTGAAAAGCAAAATTACTATAGAATATTTTTGCACTACTGTTCTTCAACAGTGATTCTGCACCCATTGAAGTCACTGTGGATTTGCCAGGCTAACATCCAAAGAAGCAATATCAGAATTAGTAGCATTTTGGAAAACAAACTGAACCACAAATTATGTATCTGACTTTATGTGGCCTTTTAAATAACAATTAAATGTTCTTGTTCTTGACCTTATTTCTCTACAGTATAAAGCAAACATTCAGATCATTCTGAAACTCCTACTTCTCGCTGTCCCTCAGCAGTTTTTTCCTGTGGTTATAATGAAGAATGGAATTGAAAGAGAATTGTTTTTAAAACAACCACAATGAAAACTACATAAAATTGTCTCAATTACCCTCCCTAGATGAATGATCATTGTTGGCCGGGAAACTGTGATAATGAGGCAGCATTTATTCTTAGATTTACAAAATATTTATATTTTCAATTTTGCATGTGGTTGTATCAGGTTCAGATTCCATTTTATCCTAACCATTAAAATACTGCGGCTTCCAGTTTGGTCCATTTTATTATATAGGTGTTGAAATTTACCTTTAGATCAGTGGTTGTCAACTGGGGGTATGCATACCCTTAGGGATAATTAAAAGTGTCATAGGGGGTACATAGACATCCACTTGCATGCGTGCAGCCCTAGCACAGCACACAGGTGCCCAGGAGCACAGCCTGGCCATGTGGAGAGCAGCCAGTCCTTGTGGTAAGTTTGTTGTTGGGACAGGGAGTGGGGCTGGGGCAGGGGCTGCCCACCTGGGATGGGGCGTGGAACTGAGCTGCAGGGAGAGGGTAGCAGCTCCCACTGCTATGCACACCCTGGGATCACATGGGGGGCATATGCCCCCAGATCTGCACATGGGGCAGGGCAGGCTGGGGCCAGAGCCGTGCAAGGATATTCCTGGCAGGGAGCTGGGCCATGCTGCACTTGGGGAAGGCAGCAGTGGCACTGGTAGGGGTTTGGGGGGGCTACAGTGAATTCTGAAGTGACTGCAGTTCCCCCCCACCGGTAGCTCTGCTCCCATAGGCCCCCGCAATGGGAGGGAGTGGGACCGGGGCTGGGGCTGGGGCTGGGGCTGGAGCAGGGGCAGGCACTGTCCAGCCAGGGTGGAGTGTGGGACAGAGTCATGAGTGGCTCATCCATGGAGCACGGGGG
>NW_017729029.1:62479193-62511362 GCF_001723915.1 Gavialis gangeticus | reverse complement strand
GGGGGCTATCCAAGGGGGACGGGGGGGGGGGGTCGCTCCCACCGCTGTGCACACCCTGGGAGGACATGGGGAGCATATGCTCCTGGATCTGAATGTGTGGCACAGTGGGCTGGGGCTGGGGCAGCATGGGGTTGTTCCCAGCAGAAGACTGGGCCAGGTTGCACTGGGAAGGCAGTTGGGGGGCTACAAAGAATTTGGAGGAAGCTGCAGCCCCTCACATAGCCCCCTTCCAGTGCCACTGCTTGCCCCAAGCGCAGCTCAGCCGAGCCCCCACCAGGAAGAGCTTAATGCAGCCTCAGCCCCAGCCCATCTGCACTCTGCCTGTAGATCCAGGGGCACATGTCCCCGTGCCCTCCCGGGATGCACACAGTGGTGGGAGCCACCCCCTCCCCCTCGCACACTCCCTGGATGAGCCACTAGCAGTTCTGTACTGCGCTTCACCCCAGCTGGGAAGTGCCTGCCCCTGCTCCAGCCCCAGCCCCAGCCCCAGCCTCAGCCTCAGCCCCATTCCCACCCTCGCTGGGGCAGCCTACAGGAGCAGAGTTATGGGGGGGGGCTACAGCCACTCCACAATGTGTTGTAGACCCCCAACTCCCCTCCCAGCACCAGTTTTTGAGATTCTTAAAAATGCTGAAGTGCCTTCTTGATGACCCAAAGAAACACAGTTCAGTGAACATTCAGGCATTCAGATTTCCTCTTGTACCTGCAAAAAATAAAGCACAAAAAACCCAAGCATGAAAAGAAAAACTATATCTTTTTATTTTATAATATTTTATCCAAACCAGGCCTGAGGAAAGTCAATTCCTACACTATCTGAAATCCAGATTGTATTTTAATTAAACTAAAAATAAGGTGAAATAATGACAATGTTCTGTATTTAAATTGTGCCACAAATCTGAGGGTCACAGATCACTGAAACATTAACTATTTAGGTCTCCTAGCAGCTTGCACAATAAATGCTGCCATTTTACAGAGTAAATGAGGTACAGAAAAGTAATGACTTGCGCCAAAGCACCTGTGATACCTACATGAGCTTAGGAAGACAACCCAGATTTCCCTGTCTCATGGCCTGTGTACAAAATCATGCTAGCTAGTTATATGTACCAGATTATTTGATATTCAGGAGAAGAAATGAAAATCTTAAATGAAACATCTGTGTGAATGTGAAAATGTGATAATGTTTTCCCTCTGGCTGCCAAAGATGAAAAGAGCAATGTCCTCCACTGAGTGACAAATTCCTGATGTAACAAATAACATTTTTGTTTGCGTGCTTGTTTGTTTTAAGCAGAATGACAGATAAAAGCAGAGAAACCAGGGATGTTGATTGCAGGAACATTCAATGAGCCATACTGTTTTAGATTACTGGTCCGTTAAGCAGCATTCAAATCCTGGCTGGCAGAGCTGTTTCACCCGGCTTGTAGGGCTCCTCAAGGGTCCAGAAATTTGGTAGTGGGGGAGCACTAGCAGTGTTAATTGCCACACTCTTACTGTCAAATTTCCAGACCCATGGGAACCCCTGTGGACCATATAATATTGCCACTATATTGTGCCAATGTGTAGCCAGGTCCAAACACATGGGATTGGGCTGGTGCATGATTGGATCTGGGCCCGGGGGGGTAAGGCAGATCCATGGGCCAGCTCCCCTATATGAGACCTGGCTTGTGGACTGACGCTGAATTACTCATCTAGCCCACAGGGCCAAAAGGTTAGATACCACTGGTCTAGTAAATCTGTTATTCTACTGCCAACAGTTGTCAGCAAGTGATATGGCAGAAACAAATAAACTTTCTCTCACCTTCCATTGTCCTAACACATGAACTGAATAATTACAAAAATAGCATAGGGGAAGGAGAGGATTATGTTATATTGCGCACAGGGATCTCTCTATACCCTAAAACATGGAGTTTAATTTCCCTTATCCATCATGTATTTTCTCTATAGGCTACTCAGCATTAATGAAGACAAACAGATAAACAGTATAATATCCCTCAGAGGTAGAAAAGAAAACTTAAACAACAAATTCTGCCAGCAAAAGAAAATAAAACCTTGTTCTGAAAAAACATATTATCAGACATCACTGTATTCAAATTATTGGACTAGAAACTCAGATGCCATGTGGCTGCTTTTGGCCACGTTTGCTTCACATACTACACCTTTGACCAATGGCTACAATCAGAACATGTCCCTGTTTTAAAGAAGATATAAGTAATACAGGATGCTCTCCAACTTGTGGAGTGTGTTGATGTACAACAGCTGCAGGCACTGGGGAATGCAAAAAGAGATGCGAGATGTCTTGGCTCCACTGAAGTCAATTGCAAATCTCTAAATCCAATAATGGATTTAGGAGTGTACAAGTTAGAACAGTGATTTGCAGCCAAGGTGTTCTGAGATCCTTAAGGGAAAATCCATAAGAGGATCTCATGCACCCCGTGCCACATAGGGTGCTACACCATACTAGCACTTCCCTAGTGTGTGAACACCTACACATAATTTACATGGTAAACCCAGATTTCAAATAGGAATCCACAGTGTCAAAAAACATTCTGACCTCTTGTGGTCTTCCTAATTTTTTTGTAACAGAAGAATTGCTCTATAATTTATCTGTAGTCAAAAAATTAGTGAAAGCTAAGGACTAAGCATTTTCTAAGGGTTGCCTTGAGTCTAAAAAAAAGTTTGAGAACCACTGAGTTGGAGCCTAATTTTTAGATGCCTAAATCCCAGAAGTGAAATTAAGAGCCGTGGGTGTTTATACATGTGCTCTGGGAAGTGGGAAAGGGCATTTTAATTTGAGCGACTCCAAGGGTCATGTGTATCATGGTCCCTATGCTGAAAAATGGGGATGGTGGGGACACTGATGCATGTGACGCTGGAGTCTAGTGAAGTGTGGTAATTATCATGATCTCTGATGCAGTGTAATTACAGTGTATTGGAGCAGCCATGTTGCACGTGTATAAAGCCCCCCTTGTGTTCAGTTGCTTACACTTTCTTTACAGTGGAAAAGAGTTCAGTGTCTCAAAGCCAAACAATTCACACACTGAAGAGCTGCCTAGAAATAATCAACAGAAAATATTAAGCCCAAGGGTGAGCCTGAACTTCAGTCCATCTCCAGAGTGTCAATCCCTAAGCCAGGGATGCAGGCAGGCAAACACATCCCTGCCCTTCTGGGTGTATGTGAAGCATTTCCTAAGAACACTCAGGGCCCTCAGTGGATGTAAGCAGGACTTAATATCTAGTTGCTGGATCTCCATTGGGCCTTGGTGGCAGACAAACTCCGAAAGCCTCAAGTTGGGGCAGCTGTGTGCAATGGAAAACTGTCCAGTTTCGTGCTCTGGGATGTGATGACAACAGCACACACAGAAGGAGAAGTAGCCCTAGGTTTTCTGCTGCGGTGAGTATGTCATCTTTTTTCTGACGTCAAGCAGCCAAAAAACACTGTTTTTTCAACAGCAAAAAAGGAAGTAACATCTTCCCCAGCAGGAGTGAACTACTGACTATTGTTTCTGCACTGTACAGTGATGCAGAGCTGTCTGTGGGAGTGAGTCTTTTTTTTTGAGATGATGGGAAGGATTCAGTCACGCTGAGTAGTATTTTGTGCATTTTATTTTACATATTCTGATGTGCTGTGTACTGCTGCAGAAAATGTTCCCACAACTAAAACAAAAGTTAGTCACGCTACTTACTGCTGAGCATGAAAATGCATCTCTAGAATAAGAAAAGACCTAATGCCATTGAAAGGTAAAAAGCAGTGTCAGAGTTGCATACATTTAACATCTTAACAATTAAAGCAAGAAAAACACAAAATCATCTGCCTGTTCTTTCTGGTATTGGACAATTGTTGGATGCATTATATTTTCTGGGGTTTTGTTGTTGTCGTTTGTTTAGGTCAGCCCTATTTTTAAATGATTCCAAATGATGGGACCTTCACCACATCCCTAGGGAAATGATTCTGTAGTTTAACAGATCTCACTTTTAAGGCTTTTTTTCCTGATGTTCAGTCCAAGTACTTTGTTCTTTAATTTCATCCCGATGGAGCAGGAATTTACCATATAAGAATGACAATATGTCTCACTTAGCCAAATGGTATGAGTTTACAATCTTCATGGAAAAAGAAAATCTGACTAATGCAGATTTGAAGCAACAAAATGATACATCCTTTAACTGTATATTAGTTAAGTATCTTCCAAATGAAAAATTGGAACATTCAAAATAATGTTTTCTATAGTCGGTATCTAACAAAGATGCATCCCCTGTGAAACAATTCCACATGTCAATTTTAACGTTGAAGACTTTCTCTTTTACAATCTATAACTAATTTTTACGGCACATAAATCAATGGGCTTGATTCTCACCTCTGTAAGGTCTGTTTGGGCCCAGCAATCTGCTTAAATGG
Source organism: Gavialis gangeticus (assembly GCF_001723915.1). NCBI lineage: Eukaryota > Metazoa > Chordata > Crocodylia > Gavialidae > Gavialis > Gavialis gangeticus. The sequence continues at coordinate 62,506,972 of NW_017729029.1, read as the reverse complement.
CCAACCATTTAGGAGCATGGTGTTCTGGTGTTGTAAATCCATGTATATCAATGGTGTTACTCATGATTCGCATTATTTTAAGTTAGGTCAGATCCATCATGTTCTTTGGTAATAGGCCTATATTATTGAATTAGAATGATACAGGAAAACTTTGCTATTCTTTATTTCTCAGAGTAATTGGCAAAATAAAGAGTGGTGGATACGTTTAAGGGACTTATTTTTTGCTGTTGCAATAGAATTATTTGTAAGTAACAGAAAAATTCTTAAAGATCTTTTGGTTACATGATTGTAAGGTTGTGCCAAGATGTGAATACAGGAGTAAGAAACTACAAAAATCATATAGCTTATTTCATCCTGTGTTGTGAAAAAATACCACAGTTGATTTTTTAAAATAATTTTTATAAATCATTCTGATAGGGCAGAATAGCTACCTACGCATTTTAATCTACATTACATGTGCACATTGTGCATTTTTTTCTAAGTGACAAAAAAGAAGGAAGGTTGCATAAAATAGGTAGTTTTTATTTCTCTTTTATATGAAAATATAATTTTCTGCAAAGTTTTCCAACTATTAGCTGATTTTTAATCATCAAAACAGCAGGATGTGACCTCAGATAATTTTGCCAGGGAATATCAGAAAATATCTTATGCTTTACAACACTATTCCTTCCAAACATACATTCTTTTATGACTACCTGGGCCCTGCTGTTCCTTTTACAGGAACTTTTCCTAATATGCTTTTCTCAAGATTGACCTTTTAAATTGGCAAGGCATAGGCAGCTGTAGCTCCAAAATGGTCACAACAATTAGCTGCAAGTTACAATTAGCTGTTACCCTTTGCTCTTATTCAGCTGATAAGCATCTCTAACACCTGTTAGAATTTTCTCTCTCAGCCCTCTTGCAATCTAAATCTCATGGAGAAATTCCAGTAGAACTGTGAAAATGCAAGGCTCCAGCTCCACAGATCCCACTGCAAAATTGGAGCTCGTGTTGTCATGGTCAGAAAGTGATCCATGTGCTCTACAAGGAAAATAAAAAGACTGCTGGTGTGCAGTGAGAAGTAAGATTGCTTACTTCTGTTTAAATGGATAAAAACCTATAAAATTTAAAATAGTTGTATATTCCCCGAATGAAATAAGCATTCCCTCACATATTTGCAGTGGGCATGTCTGATCCTGAGCTCTAGAGTATTGCTCTAGACTGCCCTGCCACTTGTCCAGCCATCTCTAAGCTTGCCCACTCCATGGGCTGCCGACATGCAGGGCGGTGACTTGGGGGTGGGTGACCCCACCTTGTGTGGCTAGGGCCAGCAGGGCCACCTCAAGGGGCAGGTGGGGAAGGTGCTGACTCATGCCACAGCTGGAGTGGGGGTCCCCGGGTAGTGGCACACTGATCCCAGAGCTCCTACCCCTCCGGGATCATCCCTGGTGCAACTGCAGGACACCTCACTGGGTAAGTGCTGGTGCAGGGTGCAGGACAGGGCAGGGCTGAGCTGGCTGCCTGATGGCGCTGCAAGGTGGGTGGCAGTGGAGCCACATGTGGCTTGGCATCCTTCAAGTCAAGTCTCATAGCTTTGTCCCTGCTCTACCCCCACCTCTGGAGGTGCGCATCAGGGGCCACCCCTGTCCCCACATGCCCACAGCTCGCTCTGCTTCCCAGCCCCCTTCCCTGTCCCTGTGCCTCTGCCAATCCAGGAGCTGCCTGGCATGTCTTGGGGGCTGATGTGTCTGCAGCCAGACACCAATGCCTCCAGGGCCCTGTCCTTAGCAGCATGTGGTTGATCTGCCTGCTGGGATGGGCTGGTTTGGGGGAAAGAAGGGGGAAAGGCAGTCCCAGGTCACCGGTGTCTTGGTGTCTCTGTTGCTTTGGGTGCATCCCTGTCCCATCCTGTGCCTGTCCCACTATCATACCCCCTCTCCCCCACACTGCTGACAGCTGCCCCAGACCTGAGCCAGCAAAGCAGGGGCATGGGGGCACTGTCTGGCAGGGGCCTCCGCTTACCACTCCCCACCACTGCCTGGCCCAGCTGGTCAGATCCCAGCCCTGCCCTCCACCTCAGATCTCTGCTTATTCCACTGGGGTTAGACTGCAGTTGAGGGGGGTGAGAGGTAGGGATAAGGTTGAGGGTTTAAATTTTTGGATTAGATATTCCTAAGGAACGTCTCCCCCTTTTTTTCCAATCTAACCTTTAACTCTAAAGGTGACTTTTGTAGGACAAAAATGAGACACCTTAGTGAGGATAGGTGAGTTAGGTCATGTTGTTATAAACATTTACATATGCACTTTAGTATTGCAAGTAGCTGCTCTAAAAATATGTTTTGAAAATAAGGCTGTTCATGGTGGTTCAGCATGAGAATAAGCAGGACTGGAGCCTAAGATTGCATTGATCTTCTCAAGCTGTGGCTTTTCCATGGGGAAAGCAATTTTGTCTCCTTGGGTTTCAATTTAATACTTTTTGTCATTACCACCGAATCCGCTCAAAAGGATGAGTGCAAATATGTTAGAAGAAAGCCGTCATTGGCCAGTGAACAGTACACAAACAACATGGCTGCTTGCTAATCCTTTTCAGTTGCAACCTTCAGATTATCTACACATGCTATGTGTTCTGATTAACTGTAATAAAACACACTGCTTTTAAACAAGCTATAACTTCTTATATATTACAAGCCAGGAAAGGTATTTTCAAAATTACTTTAATGACAACAGCTATTTAGACAAAAAAAAGAAAGAAAGAAACCTTGGCAAAACAGTTACATTTTTGGAGATGGAAAGTTTTTGGTTGCATAATAGCAGAAGCTAGAAAAAACAATTTTCATCTTAATTATCTTAAGGCAGCACTGACTTGAAATCAGATTGATTAATACAAAGTAAGCTTTCAAGGCAGACTAAATATTTTTTATTTATTTTAATGGGGGATAATAGTGATAATTTTTTGTTTCTGGGTAAATGGAGAGATAAATGGCTTTTGCTGAATAAACATTTCACACAGCTATCTCTTTATATGCAGTATCTCAGGGAGGCATTGTTTAAATACATTTTATACATTCAGAGGAATTTAATAGTTTAAGATTTCAACCCTTTTTTAATATGCTCAAATTAGGTGCAAAATGATACGTTTATCTCAGAATTCTTTAAAACAAATCAAGCTACACTGCAGTACACTTTAATACATCTCTATTTTACAAAGGCTAAGAACATAAGAACTTTTGTTCTGGTTCAGACTGCTTCATTTAGGTTAGCATCCTACCCTGATAGCTAGATGCTTTTAGAGAAAAGTTAAAAAAAAATGCCTGAACTTCTAAATTTGAGGGTGTAAATATTATTTCTTCCAGCCTCTTGGAGGGATTGTAAAATCTATGAATTGAAGGTGCGGGTATTTGTGGCGGAGCACTGTTGGGGTGCTCTCCACTTAGTGAGCTGCTGCAGGCCATGGAGGAGCCTGCATTGTGAGCGGCAGGGAGACCCCACCCACCAAGAACTATATCCAGAGAGCAGCTCAAGAACTATATCCAGGTCCTCAGAAAGAGAATTAGATCAAGAGCAGGTTGGCCTGGATTGGTCCTGGGTAAGACCTAAAACTGCATGTTGCTGGGGAAGGATGGCCTGCTGGGGCTGCCTGTGGTGGGGTAACTCCCTAGAAATGCCAGGCCAGTTGCCTCCCCAGTGAAAGGCAGGCAGGGGCATCTGATAACCCCAGCTCCCACCATCTGGTGGATAATTAATAGCAGGGGGACAGGCATGTCTGTGGACACCTGAGTCCATAGGCTATCAGACCCCGAGCCCCAGGGCGGGGGCATGGAGTTGGTCCCCATGAGGGGACAGGAGAGGGAAGGGTATGTCTGCATGACTCCTGAGCCTCATGGAAGGGTAAGAACCCATGTGGCCCTGGAGAAGGGGACAGTGGTGTTGGCCGCAGAGAAGGGGGCAGCAGTGTGGCCCCAGTGAGGGGAAAGGAATGGGTCAGGTATATCTGTGTGACACCTGAGTCTCATGGGGGGTGTAAGACCACAGTGGACCCTAGAAGGGGGAACCAAAGAGCCCAGAGTGGGGCTAGAGGCTGGGTTCACCCCAGTGCAGGGTACAGGGCAGGTGGACATGTAGAGTAGGGCTGCAGAGCAGCCTGGAGAGCTGTGTGGGGTACCAGTCTGAGTGAGAGTAAGTTCAGAGACCCATGTGCAGTGTAAGGCATGGAGCACGGTGGGTTGCAAGTGGCCCAGTGAGGGGCAGTATGAAAGCAGCCCAGTGAAAGTGGGAGGAATGAAAGAGGCCCAATGAGAGTGGGTAGTATGAATGAGGGCCAGTGAAGAGCAGAATGCCAGGAGGAATGACAGAGACCCAGAAAGGGGTAGAGTTTGGCCCGGCCTTGGGCTGGTACTAGGAATAGCTTATGATGACATCTGTGAGGCATGGAACATAGTAAGGGAAGGTTGGAGCCATGTATAAAGCCCTAGTTGTCGAGGCATTAAATGGCAGTCTCCCGCTCCTATTTGAGTTGCTGGAAGTGCACATGCCTGCATATGTGAACACACCCAAGAAACCTGCTGTGAAGCACCAAGAACAGGACACGGTTATCATGAACAGCCAGAATGGATTTACCAAGAAGAGCAAGTCATACCTGATCAATCTGATAAGGTGACAGGCTCCTTTATGATAAGGTGACAGGCTCTGTGAATGGAAGGAGAGCAGTGGATGTGATATACCTTCACTTTAGCAGTGCTTTTGATGCTGTGTCCCACAACATTCTCATTAACAAACTATGGAAATACAGAGTAGACAAAAGTGCTGTAAGGTGGATACATAACTGAGATGATTACTCTTATCGAGAAGCCATCAATGGTTCAATGTCTAGTTTGGAGGACATATCAAGATGGCTCTCCAGGGCTCTGCCTCAGGTCCAGTATTATCCAAACTGTTCATTAATGATTTGGATGATGAGACTCAGTGCATGTTTAGCAAATTTGTGGGGCAGGGAGGGGCGTGCAAGCAGCAGATCTTGGCTCTGCCTTGGCTCCAGACCATGTTGTCACCACTGCAAGATCCCATCCCCAGCCCCAGAGCAGCTCCTCACCCAGATGCACACCCTGCCAGCGCTGCTGGGGCCAGTCTCAGTGGAAAACCTGTCCCCATGCATCATGGTGCTGCCACTACTGGGGTCTCCATGGAAACCAGCTGCACTGATGCAGGTGGAGGCTACTGGGAAATGGAGTCAGCCACCAGCAGCATTTTTCCCGCCCCTGTTTTAGTCCAAGTTAGTCTGCTGGAAGGACTGGATTTAAATACAGAGACATATTCATTTGACATCTGAACTGGGGTCAAGCAAGGATTCATCATCACACCAACTCTGTTCTCCATTCTTTTGACAGTTGTCCTGGTTCTCATTAAGGCCCTCCCTCCTTCAGGGATTGACACTGAATACAGAACAAATGGAGGGCTCTTCAATCTGGGTCACTTTTGCCTGAAGACCAAAGTATACTAAACAACCATTGTTGACAATTGCACCAAGCTTGCACACACTCCAGACCACACCAGTTCTTTTTGGAGAAGCCTACCAAACTTTGGACTTTTCTCTCAACATCAAGAAGACTAAAGTGATCTGTCAGCCTGCCCAGGCCATGAACGTGACCCCCGTAGGCAGCGGAAGGCTGGGGCTAATGGGGCTTAGTCCCCGCAGTTGCAGGCAGGCCAGGCACAGGCTCTGGGCGGCTGCAGTGGGGGAAATGGATACACACAGACAGAGATGAGCAGCTGGAGCCTGAAGAGGGTGAATAGGGCCCAAGGATGAGTTTGGGGATGCTCGGAGCCCAAACGGCTCGTCCAGGGGTGCAGGGAGCTCCTGCTGCTGCATGAACTCCCAGATGGGCACAGGGGGCCCATGTCCCCCTGGATCTGTGCGTGGGGTGGAGGCAACTCCCACTGTGGACTGGGCTCTGTACCCCAATGCTGGTGTCCTAGGAGCAGCACGATGCCATGTGCCTCCTGCGCCCTGGCTGTGCCACCTCCCTGGTAGTGCTTGGCAGGTAGCATCACACTGCTTCTGGGGCACCAGCAGTGGGGTGCAGAACCTAGTTCACAGCAGTAGCTGCCTCTGCCCCATGCACAGATCTGGGGGGTATGTGCCCCCTGTGCCTGCTCTGGGGGTGTGTGCAGTTCCTCCATGCCCTTGGCCGAACTACCCAGGCTCCAAGGATCTCATGACACGCTCTGGGTCCCCATTCACCCCAGCCCCTGCCCCTGTTTCTGCCCCACTCCTTCCCTCAATACGGGAGCCTTGATCTGTCCCCCCACACTCCTTCCCCATGACAGACTTACCTTCTGGGGGCATGGGGGGGGTGCGTGCACATACGTGTAAGTTTGCACATGCTCAGCTCCCCTAAATCATATTTTCTTCCTCTGCCTATGGTGACCCCCCGCATTCCCAAATTGCCACCAAGGGAAAGACTGTGGAGGTAGTGGACCACTTCCACTACCTTGGCAGGCACTATTCTCAGAGAATGAACATTGTTGAGAAGATCCAGCACAGGATCTGGTGCGCAAGTGCTTCATTTGTGAATTGCTTTGGTATGTCTTTATGGACTGGTCTCCTGAAAGACACCAAAATCCAGGTCTACAATGCAGTCGTCATCTCCACTCTCCACTATGGATATGAAATGTGGGTGACCTATTGTCATCTCAAGAGCCTGCAGAGGTATCACTAATGATGCCTCCCTGAAATCCTCCACATCATATAGGAAGATAATTACACAAATGCCAGCATCCTTGCTGAAGCCAGTGTTATCAGCATTGAGTCAGTGATCCTCAATTACCAACTTCCCTGGACTGTACATTGTGTATGAATGCTTGATTCTCAGCTCCCAAAACAAGCACTCTACTCCCAGGTTAGTAACAGCATGAGATCTTGTGGTGTCCAGGGGAAATGCTACGCATTGAAGGCACACCTCAAGAATAACAGAATGCTGACACTGGACCAATTTTAAAGTTGGGAGAGAGATTAGACAAACTTCTGTGTACAAAATGCCTGTCCTTAGGTCTGGAAAAGGAACAGATACAACCTAAACTACTAGCTTTATAAATAGCTACTTAATAGTATTCTAAAAATTACTTAACATGTCTCATTCTCTTTACAGCCTTTTCTCTGTGTTAGAAAAACTATATGGTACACTTTTCTTGAAAGTTGATTTGTAACCCAGCAATTGGGGTTTTAGGCACAATAGGGCTGAGGTTAAATTTTAAAATATGTTCTTAAAAAAACAAAACAAAAAGTCTATCCTGGGCTTCAGCAAATAGTTATGCTCAAGTACAGGAAAAAGAAATGGTAATAATAATAATGCATACTATTCATTCATCTACCTGCCTGTTACCTTAAGCATATGTGTTGTGGTGGGAACATGAAGCTCTGCGTAGACAGATTTGTTTAAATATTCTGATAAAAACAAGTGTGAATAAAAATGTCTGGCATCCAGAATAATCTTATTTTGGATACTGTGCAATGTGGTTTCAACTTTGCTGAATTTCTTATGGGAGTACACAGGATCTTTCAATAAATGTGATATTATAACGGAAGGCTAAATTAAGAAAAACTCTGCGTGCAGCTTGTGAGATTCAAAGACATTAATGATGTGATATAGCTCTGATATTAGTGAAATTCTGCACTGAAGTAGGTAGGAATTTTGTAATTTACTTTAGTAGAGTAGGATTTCAGCTATTTTTGTCTACTTTTTTATTTCGATCAGGTTACATTCGGCCTTTGGTAACAATCTAGGAATCCATCAAGGGTAGGGAATACATATTTTCTTTTCTACAAGAACAGAAGGAGGTGTCCCTAGTTTGGTATGGATAATTTTTTTGCCTTTTCCCAGACTACTGCAAAACTAAGTGGATGTATTGTCCTATCTTCATTTCTGTAAATCTCTGCTGTATAAATGTCATTAACATAAACACAAGCATTGGCCCTTAGCTACTTTGGTCGGAGGGTGGTGGGGAGGTTAAAAGTTGAAAATGAATAGAAAACTGATTTCAACATACCACTTTCACCTCCTTGATAGAGAGGAGATTATCATTACCCATTCAAGTGTTGTCAGATGTAGTATGCTATTATAATGATCCATTGAAGAGCAAATAGATATAGACAGGCAGATCAGGAGAAGGTGTTAATTAAGCCATTACTGGAAATGGGAGTCTTTCTTTTTGGGAGAAAAAAAAAGGGATTAGTATTCTTACAATAATTAAACTTTAACATGGGGCCCCCTAAGGCTTATCACTGAAATGCCAAAAATTATGATAGGTCAAAGCGTACTGTATCCACACTAAAAATACTGAAATGGCTATACTGGGACTATTGCATAAAGGATATAAACAAATGAGCCCATTATAACTACCTTGCTGACCTCATTAGTATGTCTCTTTGTACGAAAAGGTAAATGAAAGCTGAACTACAGTAGCTTACTCTTCAGTGGAATAAACTTATTTAATTGAGGGGTAAGCTGTCAAGGTTTAGTTTTCATGTTCTGCAGAATAAGAGTAGGCATGTGGACAATCACCATGTGTGTAAATCTCTATATGCTTCTAGCTACCTGTGTTTGTTTCTTTGTTCATGCCTAAGACATTGAGAAGTAGATCAACAAATGGACTTAAGTGGGAATTCAGTACCTGCCTGACACTTTAGGGCAGGTTTAAGCAACGTTTTCTGATGGGGTGCCAAAATGATGAAGCTTTACTCTGCGAAGTTCAGGCACTGGGACCTGGCTGCGTCTGCTGCTTCTCCCTGCCACCTGGCTGTAGTGAAGCACAGAGGGAGCTCCTTCTTTGTGGGCCATAGGTTGTTGACTCCTGTTTTAGGAGCTTAAGTAAAAAAAAAAAAAAAATAGATCTACAGATTCTCTGCTAAGCTGCTGCATAACCCTAAAGGTGTTTACAAATCAGGTGCCTACATTAACAAATCAAACTTTTCTCTAGATGCCTATAATTTCCCTTTATTGCATACTCAGAAACATCTGTCTTGACAGTGTTAAGCAACATATCACCTAACTTGTGCCTTAGGTCCATTGGTATTCATTAAATAGCAATTCTTCATGTATCAGACCTGAAGGGTTTAATATAAATAATGTGCCTGTAGGAGTTATGTTATTCAAACTGGCTCCTAAACAATGGCTGCAGCAGAAACAATGTCAACAGAAGATCAATGTTGAAGGACTCAAGGATTCAAGCAAGCAAGACTTCTTTCACCAATGCCTCAACAGAAAACTGATGAATTTCAATCAATGACAATGGGAGAGAATGTTGGCAGTGCTTGGGGCATTTTCAAATCCACCATCACCAGCAACTTTGAAGAGACATTTGGATTCCCTACCAGGAAACATTAGGTTAGGTTTGAAAATGACTAGGAGATCCAAGAGTTGGTCAACTGCAAGTGCAAGGCCTTGTGTGCTTGGCAGAAGGACATCAATTCCAAGCAAAAGAAATTGAGTTACCAACAAGCCAAGGCAAAGTCCAAATGAAGAAGAGGTGGTAGGAAGACAAGGAAAAGGAGATTCAACATCTCACTGATGTGGTTTTTTCAGTGCCACCAAAGCCATCTATTGCCCAAGCATTCAGGGACCAACCCTTCTAAGACCTAAGGATAGAGAAGAGACCTGATCAAGGGAGGGGGAGCCATTAACATCTTTTAGGACAGGGTTAAGCAACGTTTTCTGATGGGGTGCCAGAATGACACAGCATTTTGAAGATATTTTCAATTGAAGCTGTTTTTGATGAGAGTGTTCTCAACTTCATCCTGCAAGACCTGAATCTTGAAACCCCTCGAACCCTTAATGAAGTGAACAAAGCCACCAAGCAGATGAAGAATGACAAGCCACCTGGAGCTGATGGAATCACCAACAAAATCTTAAAGCGGGGGGAAAGGAGCTCACATCACAGCTCCATGTGAATGACATGTGCCCTTGGTGGCTGTGGGGGCATGGCGGTGCTGGAGGTGGCATAAGCACAGCGGTGGTAAGCGGGGAGCTCCTGCAGATGCTGCCAGAGCTGTCAGCAGTGAGGGGGGGATGGAAAGCGGTGGCGCCTTTTCGTAGGGAGTGCACCATCACAATTGGGGGGGGTGCATTTGCACTCACACACACCCCCTATGCATTGCCAGTGCATCTCCATGCCCTCATCTTAAGTATCTGGAATGATGAGGAAATTCTGGATGACCTCAGAGATGTCATGATTGAGACAACCTTCAAGAAAAGAGACAAGTTCAACTGTGGAAATTACAGAGAAATTGCCTTGCTGTCCACCACAGGAAAGATCGTTGGGAGAACCCTCCTGAACCGTCTCCTTCCACTTGCTGAAGAGCTCCTCCTGGAATCTCGGTGTGGGTTTAGGGCATTAAGAGGGACAACTGACATGATCTTTACTGCTTGCCAGTTGCAGGAAAAATGTCAAGAACAACATAAACCTCTCTCCTTGGCCTTCTTTGACATCACAAAAGCCTTTGACTCTGTCAACTAGGAAGCACTGTGGAGGATACTTCTGAAGTACAAAAGTCCACCAAAATTCATCACCATTTTTTGCCTGCTCAATAATGGTATGTGAGTGGTGGTTCTCAATAATGGATCTTTCACAAATGTTTTTGGGTTAAGACAGGATTTAAGCAAGGCTGCTTCATCAGTCCAACACTTTTCTCTACATTCCTTACCACGACGCTATAGCTGACCACTAACAAGTTTCAGCTGGAGTGGAGCTAAACAACTGAATGGATGGTAAGCTTTAGCCAGCCTCTGCATCTCATGTATCAGTGTCCCAGTGCTTCAATATAAAGGTGGGGGCACTTTAACTAAAGCTCATTTGACAAGCTTTAGATAAAGTGCCCCACTACCATTCTGAAGTGCAGGGACCACTGATACATGAGACGTTCCAGGTGCTTTAATTAGATTAACTCTCAGAGCTGTTCTAATTAAAATGCTTCCCCCCACCACCACCACACACACACGCACACACTCCTGAAACACATGTAAAAACACCCGAGAAGACTGAGGTCCTCTATCAACAAACTCTTAATGAGCAGTCTCTCGTTCTGGTTATTCAGATTCATGGTGAGACTCTAGGAAACACTGCGTATTTTCTGTACCTTGGAAGCCATTTCTCGCAGAAGGATGATATCTACAAAGAAATCTAGCATTGCCTCAAATGTGCAAACGTGGCCTTTGGACACCTGAGAAAACGGGAGTCTAAAGATTGCAATGTCAGATCCAAAACCAAGCTCATGGTTTATTAAGCAACTGTGTTCCCCAGCTTACTGTAATGAGCAGTACAGTGTGTCTCCTGTACATGGACAACATATAGAAGACATTTTATGCCATGGGAGAAGTGTTGCCTGTGGAAGGTCCTTTGAATCCAGTGGGAAGACAGATGCACCAACATTAGCATCCTCTCATAAGCAAACATGAGCACTGAAACAATGATTATCAGACATCAATTTTGCTGGGCCAGCCACATAACCCAGGTGTTAGACTCCAGACTCACGAAGCAAGTTTTATTCTCCCCAGTCAATCAAGGCATATGCGAAGAAGAGGGTAGAGAAAACACTTTAAGGATGTCCTCAAGGCCAAATTTGGAAAATGCAACATTGACATCAACTTATGGGAAACTATTGCCCAGGCTAACCCCAAATGGAGGAAGAGTCTGTTGCAAGGATCTCCGTGCCAAAACCTTATTACAAGAACAGGAGACAGAAAAACGAAAGTGGCAGAACAGCATGTCGAGACCTACTCAAGTATCCAGAACCACCCACCTCACATGGAAGCATGTGCCTGAGCTACAGCAGATTCTGTCAATCCCAGATAGGCCTTGTCAACAATCTTCAGACCCACAGAGAAGACAATGATGGAAGATAAGCATCCTTGACTGCGAGGGATTGCTGATGATGCTTTGAAAATAAAGTCTCCAATAGATGACAGTGTCTTGTTTATCCAATATCTCAGTGGTTAGAGCACTACTGAGGAAGTGGGGAACCCAGTTCTGTTTTTCTTTTATGCCGGTAAGATAAATCACCAGTGATGAGAGAGTCCTTCTTGCAGCCAGAAGTATGCTGCCAAAGTCTGGGAAAAGAGTGAGGCTGAAGCCACAACTTTGGTCCTCAGACTATTGTTAGCTATCTTATCTGGTTGCCTGCTCTGCAAGCTAGCTTTTGGGCATCATGTTTCCCTTGTGCATTGTATAGGGATCACAGCTACCTAACACCAACAATAAAAATTTAGTGAGCAGCATGGTACCTACAAATTTGGTGCTGCAATTCTCTGTCTGTTGTAGATTATTCTCTTAGGTGTGTTTGAACAATACCTTAGTGAATGAATATATCTTCACAAGCTCACTTTGTGATAAGGGAATACCAGTATATCCAAGTTGTAGATGGAAAACTTTGGCACACAAAGCACAGACAATAACATCCACTATTTTTTTTCAATTCCTGTAGAAAGACTTTGAGTACAGTAAAACACAGATACTTTGCGTGTTTCTTACTCCCCTGTGAATATGACGGTTTGTGAACTAGCTCAGGGGAGACATTGGGGTGGGGTGGAGCTAGATAACTGCAGCAAATAGCTGTAGGGAATTGCTGATGAGCTCCATTGAATGGAAAAGTGACGCCCTTCCAGATAAAAGCAGTGGCAAACAGCTGGCTGGCTTGTCCTACTTACTGGCAACTTACTAGCCACTTTTATACAAGATGCTGACTGTGCACTAGTTTGTTACTACTGCACAGTAGCATTGCATGGCATGAAGCATGAGGGAATGTTACTGTGCAGTACTAATGAGCTACTGCACAGTCAACATCACCAACAAGCCATTCAGGGATGCTACTGTGCAGAAAGAACAATGTAATTTTGACCCATTCTGGAGTTTTCCACCTCTCTAGAGCTCCGAGTCAGCAAAACATTTAAGGATATTTAACTACAACTATATGCTTGAGCATTTTTTAAAATAAAGTGTGGACCTTTATAAGGCTACTTAATATATGCATATATGCTGCTGACAGCACCTTTCGTGAAAAAAATGTTATTTCTTTAATATTTTTGACTTTGACTTTGTCTGCTTTCTTGAATGCCACATAGGATCATAGGGAAGTAGGGGTGGAAGGGACCTCACAAGGTTTAGGCCCCTAACTAAACCATCCCAGCCAAGTGTCTGTTCAACCTGTTCTTGAAAATTTCCAAGGATGGTGATTCCACAGTGCCATGCTTCCTATGAAGCTTGTATTTGCTGCCTGGTTCCAGTCTCCTGAATCTACTCCTGAAGCTGGTGCTAATCTTCCTGCCTTTTTTTTTTAAATAAAGATTGTGTGCTTTCAAATCTATTCTATACCAGGAGAGGACACATGGGTATGCCTCCATAGAAAGATGCTTTATCAGTGCCTGGATGGGGACAAATAGTAGAGTCCTATAATGTTTGTGTTTTATGGCTCCTGATAACCAGGGGGAGTTTTCGTAGGAGCTGTTCCAGAGACTTATGCACTTGGTGACTGATATCTGGATTCTTTCAACAAAGAAGGTACACCACCATACCTCACATCTAGGGAAAAGCAGCAGAAGCAGGAAAAAGGAGGGGAAGTTGAGACACCAAGGGCAGAAGTACTTGGAGTGGTTTGGGGGGCAGCACCCAGCCCAGAAGCTGGGGGGCTGGAGGTTAACCCCTTGGAGACCATAAGTTGAATAGCCTTGTTCTGCTAGATGAGCATCACAAAACCAGCACTCTTATCTGCTATCATCTTGGTGTCAGGTGTATACATTACAGGTATATTGTGATGAACCAACTATTTAAATGAGAAATACCCTAACACAATCAATTCACTGAAACTTAGGCACCTATGTGACATATATTGTACAACTGGTTAATTGCACAATACATTTAGACCAGCCACACTGCAAAGTAAGACCAGTCAGAAGTGCAAGATACTTATACAATTAGCTGGTTGGTCATGCAATAGACTTAGACAAGCGTTATTCATACACAATATTGATCATATGATAAAAATGACTATCCAGCTATAAAAAAAAGCCAACCAGTTATAAGGTTAGTTCTTGAAAATGTGTAATAACTCTATAGCTGGGTTCTTTCCAGTTTTAATGTGAGCATGTAGCAGGGCCGTTAGCATTCTCTCTCTATGTAGCTGATACATTTTGTTATAGTAGAGTGAGAATTACCAGTTCTTAGTGTTAATAATATAATGGTGAAGTAAATCCAGACCCTTTGGTTTAGTTCCTTTGTACTACATTGTTGGTACAATATGTTTCAGAGAACAGTTTATTCAGGTCAGTGCAAGGATGACCCTTAGTAGCATAAAGCTGATACAGAGAGACTCTGAAATTGTTCATTCCTAAGTTGGCTCTCCAAAAGGGATAATGGGGCAGGGGCAGAGGAAAAGGAGGCAAGGCCAGGGTGCCTTTGCAGCATTCCTCTGCCATGGTGATGTCTCTTTGAAACATTTGCAATTGGAATTAATACATCCTGCAGAAGAGGACTGGTGACATGCAGAGAACACAAAATGAAACGTAAGCACCCTGATATGCACACCCTTTTTATCTGGTCTGTGTAGGTCAGCTATATCCCATTATTTAGCCTCTGATATTTATTACCAAACACTACAGGATACAGTATAATATGGATCCTTAGAGGATCTCTCAAATATTCCAAGCAGTAGAGTTAAAACTCCACTTACGTGGGTAATTTATGGTACCCATTCACTGATATGCAAATCTGTGTCCCAGAGGAAGAGGATTTGCTTCATCATGTTTGGGGTAGGTATTGAACCTTCACTGTAGTTTGCATATCTGACGCACGCATGTCCTATAGGCAAGCATAAAAAAGAGAGCTTGCACAGCTCCATGTTTAGGCTTTATTCCTTCCATGTGTATCTTGTTCTCATCCAGCAAGTAAACACAGTTTCTAGGTTCTTAGACACAATCATGCTATGCCGTCCCATACTGGGACACACTTTTTTTTATAACAATGTAAATTCCTATTCAGAAATGGGAGACTATCCATAATCATCAGCTAGCCATGATGAAACTTTGGTGTGAAAGTACTAAATTGTGATAAACATGCCCTTGTATTTAGAGAAAGCTGAGCATGACCAGAAGAAAACAGTGCTTCTGCAGTTGGATTTTTTGGCAGTGGAGTTAGGTCAGTTCTCATCACTAAAGGCCTGTCTTTTCTAGTATGACAAAACCCAGTTTGTGATTAACTAAACACAGTTAAAATGTGGCCAGGGATTTTATCATAGTAAAGATGAGGCACTTTAATTTCTTCCAAGTCCACTGGGTTTATAAGAAAAAAAGGACCATTTAAATGCTTGTAATACCCATTTCACAGTGTAAGATAATACTTAAATAATATGCATCCCAGAAATGCAGTGTGCATGTGTAATAAGGGTTATTGTACAGTAAAATGTAAACTGAGACCTTTCACTGGACTTTTAGAAAAAACACCTAAAATGAGTAAGAATACTGAGCATTTATACTTTATCTAGTTTTACATATTTTAATTATAAATACTTATTGACAAAAAATTAAAAATAGGATTCAAGAGAAATTTGTTAGTACTCACCATTTTAATGCAGTGTTATTTAATGATGTTAGTTTATTGGATTATAGTTTTCTCCTGGTTATAGTTTTTGTCTCTGGGTAAACTATATGACTTCACACTAACCAATAACATTTTAAAAGTTTTTAAACAGTTCCCCACCCTGAAGAGTAATGGAAGAATATTGCTGTATTTTTAAGTTCCTTACCTCTAGATGAAGGCTGGATGAAATCAATTATTTCAGCACTATAAAGAAAGGGTTTGTGTCTCAGACAACAATTACAAAGTAGTCTCTTTCTAACACCCAGAACAACCATCTGGATCATGTTGACTTCTTTACCATGGTGAAAAGGGTGAATGAAATATAATTCTTCCTTGCTGATGTCATGAGGATGCCTTCAGTCTAACAGCAGCTGGAGTTTCCAATCCCAAAGCATTTATAATTTTTAAAAACGTTACAGATGTTGTTTGTAAAAAAAATCTGTAGCTTGCATTAAAGCAACTTTGGTGTTCAATACAGATCAGTTAATTTACCTTCTGTGTCTGCAATGTCCATTTTTAATAATAGCCATTAATTTCTTTAACCAAGAATTCAAATGTGATGTTTTGAGATAGGGCTCTGTTACATTTTTTAAATTAAAAAAACCCAAACCACTAAATGTCTTGGGTATGAATGAATTTGTTTACACAAGTATAGCACATATTTTATTCTCATAGCTCTAGTGTTTTTTAGGGGGTGTTGTGTTTGCTTTTTGGTTTTACTGCCACAGTTTTCATTTTATGGATATCAGCATAAAATGCCCTTAAAAATATTCTCAGGATGGTATAAACTTTAAAAAAAATGAAGCAGGCCTTTCTGTAACAGGCAGTACTATGCTAACTTCTGGGCCCCAGGTTAGGTTTTAAAAATAAGAACATGCATTTAGAAAATCCAATTTGACTCTTTTATGTGGAAGATTAGCACAGGCTTAGCTGCTTTGAAATCTAGTAATCAGATAAAGTTCTGCAGAAAGCAACTGCAGCTTTCTGCACTGGTGTTCACAGTATAGACCAGCTTGAGGTAATTGATCAAGATGAAGGTACATTTCAAAGAAAAATTCCCTCAAGAATGAATGCTGAGGACAGCTGATGGATCAAAGAATTTCTCTTTTACAATAAATAGAAGAGGATAAATGTTAGCTGTCCTGGAAGCACATTCTGTGGTCCAAGGGCACTCTGTATTCTTCCAAAAGTGCATGGAGCATCAGTAAGCATGAAAAACACTCTTATTCTTCAGAAGACTATGTTAAATGTTTAATCTTCTTAATAGAACTAAATGAACTGCAACATCTTTTTTAACGTCTGGGCAGGGAGGCTTTAGTGCTGGGTTAGGTTTTCATAGAATAAATCCTGTCCTTTATAGTTTTTTTGTGGAAAGTCCCTGAATGGTGGAACTGATTCAGGGGCCATGGACAGATGTGATGTTTTGAAGTTCTCTAAATGGCTTAGGATTACTACAAGCAGCAAAAGAGCAGGCATTCAGGCTTGAGGAAGCATGTAAAATGGCTGTAGTGCTTCAAAAATTACCCTAAAAATGAGGAACATCTTTGAAGCACTTCTTGAAATGTGTGTATTATCTAGTAGAGTTCGATACGGAGTTGCCAGTAGGGGTGTGCAAAGCTTCGGTGGCTGATTAGATTTGGAGAAGATTTGGCCCAATTTGGAGGCCAAATCACCAAATTCAAATCAAATTGACAAGGGGGTGATCCAGGCTGACCTGGATAAGCTCAGCAAATGGGCGGACGAGAACCTGATGGTGTTTAACACCGAAAAATGCAAGGTTCTCCACCTTGGAAAAAAAACCCTGCAGCATCCTTATAGGCTTGGCAGTGCTGTGCTGGCTAGCACTATGGAAGAAAGAGACTTGGGGGTCATCACTGACCACAAGATGAACACAAGCCTGCAATGTGATGCTGCGGCTAGTAAAGTGACCAAAACACTGACTTGCATCCATAGATGCTTCTCAAGCAAATCCCAGGATGTCCTTCTCCCCCTGTACTTGCCCTTGGTGAGGCCGCAGCTGGAGTACTGCGTCCACTTTTGGGCTCCACAATTCAAAAAGGATGTGGAGAAGCTTGAGAGAGTCCAGAGAAAAGCCACATGCATGATCAGAGGTCAGGAAAGCAGACCTCACAATGACAGGTTGAGAGCCATGGGGCTCTTTAGCTTGGAAAAGCGCAGGCTCAGGGGTGATCTGATGGCCACCTATAAGTTTATCAGGGGTGATCACCAGTAGCTGGGGGAACGTTTTTCACCAGAGCGCCCCAAGGGATGATGAGGTCAAACGGTCATAAACTACTACAAGACGGTTTCAGGCTGGACTTAAGGAAGAATTTCTTTACTGTCCGAGCCCCCAAGGTCTGGAACAGCCTGCCATCAGAGGTGGTTTAAGCACCTACATTGAATACCTTCAAGAGCAAATTGGATGCTTATCTTGCTGGGATCCTATGACCCCAGCTGACTTCCTGCCCTTTGGGCAGGGGCTGGACTTGATGATCTTCCAAGGTCCCGTCCAGCCCTAATGTCTATAAATCTATGAAATCTATGAAATTGGGAGACCAAAAAAACACCTCCAAATTGATTCAGAAAAGATTCAGAAAAAAATTCAGAGATTCGGAAGACAGTCTTTCAGGGGAACAGAAACTGAGAAGAGGGAGGGGGAGCAGGGAGGGAAAGAATGACAACTGTAGCTGGCCAGTGACTATGATCTTTTCCTGAGTCCCCTTCCAATCACAGTGACCTGGGAGAGGGACATAGAAACAGCATGTAAGTTTCTGTCTGCAGCCTTTCTGTCCCTTTTGCAAGTTGTTTTTGCATGAGCACCAGGAAGGCCCCCTGTTACAGGCTACCATCCCTGCTGTTTTCATCCTGCTGTACCTTAACACACGAAGTCCACGTGTCATGAGTTTTTCTTTCAGAAGCTTGAGGTGCAGTTTCCCAGAAACCCCTGCACCTATGTCTTTGAAACCTGGCATATTTCATGACCTCAGAAGGGGCTACTGTGCCTGCTGTTTTCACCCCACTGCGCCCTAACACACACGCAGTCACACGTCATGAGTTTTGCTTTGAGCAGTTTGAGGTGCAGTTTTCCAGAAACCCCTGCACCTATCTCCTTGCAATATGTCAGGCCTCGTGCCCTCAGCGGGGCTACCATCTCTCCTGTCTTCATCCAAACATGCCAAAAAATGACAAAGTTATAGGTATTTCAGTGATTCCCCATTATAGTCTATGGCCAAATCACCAAATCTCTCCGAATCAGTGCTGAATCTTTCAAAGCCGATTCAGCCGAATTGACAGTGATCTGAATCTCTGAATTAAATCAAATACTGTCCTCTGAATCAGCTGAGTCTGAATACAAATCAAATAATTCCCTATTTGCACAAGCCCGGTTGCCAGTCCTCTGATATACCACAGTACTCCTCTGCCCACCCCCCACCCCCATGTAGAAGAATGGGCTATACTAATGATGAGCATTCTTCTTTGAACTCAGCTGTCCTTGGGAATCTCTGAAGACTGGAGGCCAAAAATTATGCAAGGATTCCTGCTCTCCAGCCACCTCACTGGAAAGCAGTGCCACTGTATGCCCTTGTGGACTTTCTGAAGCCTTTGGGGAGGAACTCAACATATCTGCACAGAGCTGAAGAATTTGAAGAGCTCCAAACTGGAAAGCGACTAGGAGTTCTTCAGATGAATGTCTGTTCATGCCCTCAGTTTTCCTGAGCCAAAAGTCTGGATGTTGGGGCTGAGCAGACTCCTTTGACAAACTGTTTATTGTAATGTACAGGAGGGATTAAGACGGATGTGAAGAGGACTGGAAAGCCTACCACTGCAGAGTCAAGGCTTGTGTACTACAGCTAATGATACCAACTTCTGTAGCCACTCTCAAACCTGAGGGGAAGATGCTTTTAACCTGTTCCCTTTTTTATCTGCCTAGTTCTTCTGGCTGAAGTCTGGGCTTTAGATTTGAACACAGGTAATAATGAAGGAGCTCATCATGTCATCACAAGCTAGGGCAGCCTAGAAAGCATGGAGACTTGCATCATGTAGATTAGCAGGCACATACCAAATTAAGTAAGTTGCTTAAACTTTTGTTTCTTCTAATTTCACATCATTGTAAATGACAGGAGAATCAGGCCTGCTGTTTTCTGATGTGGGACCTGGTTATGAACTGGCTCGTGCACACAGTACTGCTTTCTTATAAATGCAATCAGAACTCTTCAGTGGCATGACAGACCTGTTACTTATAGCCAGAAAGAGAGATTCTCAGCTAACTCCTGTTTTATGGGATAATAGAAATATTTTGTATGCCGTATCCCAAAATGACCATGATAATGTGTAACAAAGTACAGAAAGCAGAACTGCTTTTTTTCCAACATTATAAAACTTACTGAACCATTACAGTCCTAAAATTTTGATTCTTTTGTGATCCTCCTTACCTAGAAAATCATATCCAAGTGCTCCATCATTTTGTGCTTATATTATTAGCACTTTTGGTAGATAGCTTAGACCTGACTATTTGTTTAAAACTTCCTCATAGTTCTTACAGATTATTATAGATTTTTTTTCTTGTTTCTCCCCCCCCTCCCTGGGTAGTGCTCCTGGTTTTGCATTGCTGTAACAAGGTGAAGCACTGTGCATAACAGTAGTGGCCTTCAGCAATCCAGAGGTTGTCTAGAAATCCCCTCAAAATGGCAATAAGTCATTACGAGAAAAGGTGCCAGTGAAAGGATAAGCGGTGTCTGTACTTACTGGCACAAAGTGTATTGCAATAAAGAATGCATTAAGCTTTAAAGATTCTGGGATGATTTTATGGAAGATACTTCGGGAGAAGATTGCTTCAGTATGTATTATGGATTGTAATGGGCCCTAGATAATGACATAAAACTAAAAATATATTGAAATGTCTGGACAGACTTATTAGATCAATGAACTGTAAGGTGCTTACAAGTTTACAAGTAGCAACCTACACTTTGAGACTAATGATTTGAGGGTATTTTAAAGTTTCTGTTAAACTGGTAGGACAGAAGGTTTTCTGCTGTACATTTTAGTACCCTGTATATTGGTGCCCAGTGATGTCATACAATTGTTTTAATGTTTCTTTGTACCTCTTGGCTAGTGCTGTGTTCTGGGATTCTTTTTATGGTGCTGAGATCTTCCATCCCAACAGCCAAGTTTGAGGTAAATGGTAGTATGAAGTTCATGGTGACTATAATAATAAAGTTTGGGATAAACCAGTTAAATTAATTGCAATCAAAATGTTTTCAGTTAATTTATAAAGCTGTGCTTTTTGGCAGATCAAGCAAATGTAGGCAGACAAATAGAGACAAAAGGCAGAAGCAAAAGAGAGAGGAAAAGATAGATGATTTTTTATAATCAGGTGTGGGTTATGGAGTTGTTACCTAGCTCTAAAGTTTGAACCCTTTCATGGCTGACATGAAATACTCTCATCCAGGGTCATGTGGTGGGACTAGAGGTTGGATCAATTGGATGGACTAAGTGTCTTTATCTCACAGTAGTGGCTTCTGTGAGGTCAGCACTGGATGTGTAAATGTGGATCATATCCAAGACATCCAGGAGTTTTTGTGAAGGCTCAAAAGATGCTATAGCCTTATGTTCAATCAGGGGTGGAGCCAAGATTTGACAAAGCAAGGTGCAGAAGCAGCCACCTCACTCCCAGCCTCCTTTTCCCAACTCATCAGTGCAGATAAATTTCACTATGGAAGCCTCTGGGGATTTGTTTAAAGTCCCTAAAGCAGGTAAGAACCCCACCCCCCCATCCTCTAGACACATCCCATCCCTCCCCCTTCCTTCTGTATTCCCATCCCCACCTACTACTGCTGTTTTCCTTGCTTTCCCCCTGTCTTTGAGCACGGAGGGAAAGGGGTGGGGATTCGTACCTGATCTGAAGTCTTTAAAAAAGTCCAATCTGGCATGGTCCAATCTGGAAGGAGGTGTGCAGTTTTGCTACTGCACCCTACCTGGATTCTCCACCATGGTCAGTAGTATTTGTACCTTTCAGACATCTAATCAGGATGCTATGTCACTGTAGTGATGCATGTCATGTAGCTCCCCTCTTATAGTGTGATGCTACAGTGAAGTAGCTGCTAAAAATAAGCATGAAAGTACTAGCTAAAGGACCATGCAGTAACAACATTGCCATAGAGCAATCCTTCAGACTTGAAGGCTAGATTAGAAAAAAATAAATGAGTCAAAAGGTACTTTCTCCTTGAAATCCTTTAGGTTTGTAGCTTCCCTGCAATTAGCTGTGATTTTGACCTTGGACAATAAGTAGTAGGGATTTCAGTTGTCGTCACCATCTTAAAGCAGGCCTAAGCAAAGTTTCTAGTACATCAAGCTTTCTCCAGGTGAAAGTAGTTATAAGAAAACTGTCTATATGATACAGGCATAGAACCATTGTGGCTTTTCCTCTATGCAAAAGTAGGTGATTACAACATGTCTATGAATAGAATTAAATATAATTGATGATCATCATATACTTGTCAGATAAAAGTGTTGGCAGAATGAGGATGTGGAAACAATGTCAGTTGTTCTTGGCAGCAGATTTGTTATAGTAACAGCCAAAGGCATTTCCACACAGTAGATAGTGATGTGTTGTCAATAACTGGAAATCAAGTTTCATATTAACACGTGCATAAGCAATTTTGTGTCTCCTTTTTTCATGTCTGCTGACCTAGACTTTTCTTTAAAAAAAAAGCAGTTTCTTATATTTTTAAGTTACACTTTGCTGATATAAATTTAGTGAAAATCAAATACTTTAAAAATACTTTCTAAGCTTATTGATTCAGATCCAGATGTTTTCTTCTGCTGACATTGAAAACAAAGAGAAAGGAATTGGGGAAAGTCTGTTTTGCTGAGATGCTTCTTATGATAAGTACACAGAAACTCCTGTATAGTACAGAGGTACTGCCAGGTATGGTGAAGGTGGGTGGCAGAGTGAGAAATATACCCAGTTCACCCCCCAAAAACATTGATTTTAAAAGTCTCTTTTCCTCAAAAATGCTTAAAATGCATTAACCAGCCTTAAGAAAAGGGATTAGGACCACACATGTTAGACAGAAAACTGTGGAAATGGAAAGCAACCATCCCAAATACAGCAGTCCCCTCAGATCCCAAAGTTCTGAAACAATTTAATTCATTTTCTGTACTCTTCTATCTCCTTACCCGCCTTGGATGAGGGCAATGGTGAATCCAGTACAATCAATGGTCACACAACAAACTAAATGGGATAGTGTGTGACATTCTTGACTCCCTGCCAATACTATCTCTTTTTCCTTGGTCCTGACAGCCGGAGGTGTAACAAAGCATCTGGACATCCAGGACAGTGGGAAGCAAAGGGGCAGTGGTGAGTTCCAGCTCCCACTGTGACACAAGCATGGTGGTTTGCTGTGGCAGCAGCTGGTATTTTTTCCCCTACCCCAAATCAGCAGTTGCTCCCGGCTTATCCTACTGCTCACATCAGGTTCCAACACTCTCCGAAGGTGCTCACCCCAACATCAGTGGATGTAAAATTTGAGTCCCTTAAGTCCTACCCCCAATTTTAGGGAAAAAAAATAGAGATTCTTACACTGGCACTGGCATTAGAGTAGCTTGTGGGAGAGTTGGAGGATAAAGTGAGGGGGTAGGGAGAGGGAACGAGCTAGTGACAGACAAGTATATTCTGGGCCCACTGAGACACAATAAAATCCAGAGTATTTCTAAAGTATGTTCCCCTCTATCAAGTGAAAGGATGCACTGGGAAATCTGCATATGGAGTATCCACTAATCTTTAACTTTTTTATGGGGTTGTCTTCAGGAAAAAGTGGTTTAGATCTTTAATTACCGAGGCAGAAAATGGCTAATGCTGAAATTTGTCATAATATTAGCACAGAAGTTAAATGCCTGGCATGTGTGTTAAAAACCATAAAACATAGTGAAAGAACTTAAAAGGAAAACTTAAAAGATGACTTAGAGCCACAGAAGATAATAAAACAGTAAGGCATAGGAAAAATCCCTCCCCTAGAAGCCAGGTATTCCACAATTGTCCATTATGATGTTTCTTGCACCTTCTCCAAAAGCTTCTGGTTCTGGTCACTGCTGGATGCAAAATCATGTTGTACAAAATCCTCTTAGTCTGATCCACAAGGGCAGCGTCTGTGTTCCTGGAAAATAGTACATGTGGTCCAATAATTTTCACAATGCGTGTAAGTGGGCACTTGAAAATTTAAACACTATGGAACGTTTAAACTCTTCTTAATGTGGAGAAAGATTATTACACTGTATTTCCTCTAAAATAGCAGTTCATAAAATTTTATTATTTCATTAAGACTAACCAGAAAACTCATCTTCTATTTTATCTATGTCTGTCCTTGAGGCATTGTAACTCTCAAGGCCTTCCCCCTCCTATCAACCCCCTCCTTCTCCCGTGCACTTTGGCTGTACTGCCACAGATAATGTGATGATCTTAGATGCACTGTAGCTGTTATCTGCCTGTTTTGCTGGCTGAGTTGTTTTGTTTTGTATGACAGATTTTTTTCTGCTTGTTATCTTGTTACATGTTGTGACTATATGTGTGTACACCTGTACAGATTACTTATTTTTATAACATAAATATACATAATGATAGAAACATAAGGGAAATTGGAAAGTTTCACTATTCTGTCATACATTATGGGGTTTTTTGTGCTTTTATTGGAAGTATCTGAGATTCTATGAAACTCTTAATAAGAATATTTTGGAAATAATGGGCACATCTACACATTCACTAATGCGCCATGGTTACTGTGCATGAAGTTTAGTACTTGGGTAACTAAGTACTAAATCAATGTGCAGTAACTTCTGCTACTGTACAGTAGTGCTGGTGCATGGGATTTTTACTCATGCTTACTGCGCAGTAGCTTAATACTCCAGCACAGTAGCATATTAGTGTGGCTTTTGCCTGGCACGCTACTGCACAGTGTCATTAGGCTATTGTGCAGTTAGTATCTTGTGTAGACGTTCCCAGTGGGGGCCATTGCACTTGGCATGGTATCAGGCCTGTGTTTCCAGCAGTTGGTAGTGAACAAAATTCTGGACTAGAAAGATCTTTCTGTACTCAGCAGTTCTCCTGTTCCTAAATTTACAGCATATTTGGGAAATGATAATCTTACTCCTATGGACACCAATGATAAAATTCTCATTGACTAGAAAAGAGAGCAACAGTATTAGTGCATTGCAGAGGCATGCTTGCTCTTTACCCTGGCTGGGAGTTCTTGCTTAATGTATTTCATCTCTTGCCTCAGTGATTCTGCAAAGTGGCTGTTTCATAGTCAAAAAAAAAAAAGAAAAGAAAAGAAAAGAAAAAGAAATGAATATTCAAGTGTATTGTTTTCTTACAACTAGCATGCATTGGGCACATGTTTCATTGGCATTTATGATATAAATTGCTGTTGCAGAAATAAATCCACTTTAAATATGAAGTAAAGCATATAAGGGGGAAATTAGGCTCTTGTCTACTCTTCAGGTAGGAAAGCTTTGGGCAATATGCCAGAGATGTGGGACAAAGAGCAGAATTCTCACAGGATTTCTTCACTGCACAAAGGTGGTTACTTTTACATTTAGCTACTGAACTGTCTCAATGTAGATCTCTAATGGAGACCATTTGCAAGTCATTTTTTTACCTGCACAGACCTAGTGGATCTTAATCAATTAATACCATAAGGCTTCCCTCATGAGGAGGAGGAAGTTATCTATCTGAAATGAGTCCAAACCTCCAGTGATTTGCCTCTACTAGGGTTTTTCAAAGAATTAACTGAATCTTGATGTAAAAACAAAACTGTGGCAGGTGTATTTTGCAATATAGCCACAACATGGTTGAGGCTGCAGAAAAGAGCATTCAGCAAAGGACAATGACAGGGGTAGAATAAACAAAGAACTATTTGCAGGAAAATTGTAGTGGCTTTCAGACAGATTCTTGGAAGCAGTTATCTTTCAATCAGTTCAAGTAAATGTATGCTACAGACTTGCAAGCCTTTAATGCATCAGCAAACCCCATTGGTCAGTAGTAAGATTGCAACTAAAATACTACGATTTTCTTTTTAATGCAGTATGCTTGTTTATTATTGTAAGCATTTATCATTGCTTGGTCACTTGGACAGCGCAGCATTTAGTATGGGCATATAAGCAGCCAGTAAGAAGAAAAGCAAATTATTTTTGCTAGGATTAGTTGGCTTTTATCTGGAATTCTGTTTTACATTTGTTGCCTTCCCATATGAAGGCAACTTACTCTGTTGTCTCATCAAATACAAGGTATCTCACCAAGTAGCTGACTATTAAAAGGTAATGTTCTTGTTTACGCTTACAGTCAAGCAGCACAAATGGGCAGGAGACAATGTTGGGGGAATCAATAAAGTTTATTAGTAAATGAATATGAAATTTCCTCTTTCTTGTTTTATGGTACTGAACAAACCAATGCTTATCTCATCCAGTGTACCGTTATTGCTACACATATTTAAGAAGAGGAAAGAATAGAAAGAAAGCTTGAGACTTAATTCCCTTCTAGTCTCTTCAAACAATCAGGAGGATTCTGATCTCACCAATGCTGCTGTAAATCCAAAGTAACTCATCTAACATGAAAAGATATTCCAGTTTTACAGTGATGTAATTTAGATATGAGAAAGGCAAAGGACATGAGCCTGTGGCATTTCTACAGATGGATCTACATGTGAGAAGTTTGACAAAGGGAATTGTTTTAATTAGGGTTAGACTGTGACAAGTGGTAGCATCAGGTGACTAATTCTTTAGTCCTAGTTGGATTTGCAGCAGCCCTGGATCATAAAATTTTATTTGTTTAGGAGGGAAAGAAGACTGATAGTAATGCAGGAAAGCTGGGGATGAGCTGCTTTTGGTATTCAGAAGTGTGACAATGCATTTTCTTGGGTAAATAGTTTGGCAGCGTCCAGGCCAAGGCAGTTGCACACTGTTTTTATATGGCTATTGAGTAAAGATGTTTTGAGGTATGCTGCAGGCTTCTCATTTAAGGACACTTTAACCGAACATGAAGTAAATAGCCTTTAACAAACTGAAATAGGCTAAGCCATCAAGAGTTCTACATTACAAGGAAGATTTTTCCTCCTGAGGGCTGTTTTTATTTTTATTTGTTTTACACACAAGAGGAAATTGTTTTCCAGGTAGCTAGTTGAAAATCTCCACAACTATTATAAAGAACAGCCTTTGGATTTTTTTGATTTTGGAGTAAGCATGAAAAGCTGTGATGAAATCATAAAAGGAGGCTTAAAAAATGTGTCTAACACACAAGTTTAAGATTTTTTTTGGAGCAATCTGTTGTCAACAATTCATTATACGGAATTACAACCAATCTATGCAAGAGGGAAGGGATAACAACAGATGGTGACTAACCTAGTGGTTTATCATGTGTACTTCTAGAAGTGGAAAAAACCTCTATCATGCTAAATAAATTCACATGCTCAGTCATACTGTAAAATATTCCTTTATATTGAGAACTCCATCTATAGGTGTGAGACATACAAGTATAACAGTGGCCATTTTATTTGAACAGTCAGTTTATAACTTTTAAAACAAAATGTAAATGGGACTGATTCTGGAAGAAATCTACCCACAGGCACTGTGAACAACATTTTCAAGAAAGGAAGGAAGGAGGACCCACCTGTAAGCCTCACCTTGGTGCTCGGGAAGATCTTGGAGAGAATCATCAAGGAGCACAACCGTGGGGGGCCAGCAGGAGAGATCATGCTCCGGGGCAATCAGCATGGGTTCATCAAAGTTAGGTCCTGCCTGACCAACCTGATTGTCTTTTATGACCAAGTAACTAAATCCTTGGACGATGGTGTCACCGTGGATGTGGTCTTTCTAGACTTTAAGAAGGCCTTTGACACTGTCTCTCACCCCATCCTCATCAATAAATTAAGAGACTGTGGCATTGATGCCTACACAGTCAGGGTAAAATATTGGCTGATGGGGCATACCCAGAGAGTAGTGGTGGATGGGTTGTACTCAACCTGGTGAGATGTGAGCAGTCGGGTCCCCCAGGGCTTGGTCCTCGGGCCCGCACTGTTTAATATCTTCATCAGTGACTTGAACGAGGGGGTGGAAAGCACGCTGTCCAAGTTTGCTGATGACACTAAGATGTGGGGCGAGGTGGACACACTTGAAGGGAGAGAGAGGCTGCA
>NW_017729029.1:62467775-62474193 GCF_001723915.1 Gavialis gangeticus | reverse complement strand
AAGACGAACATGAGCCGCCAGTGCCAGACTGCAGCCAGCAAGGCCAGCCATACCTTGTCATGCGTCCAAAGGTGCATCTCAAGCTGGTCCAGAGAGGTGATACTCCCCCTCTATGTGACTTTGGTCAGGCCGCAGTTGGAGTACTGCGTCCAGTACTGGGCACCGCACTTCAAAGGGGTTGTGGCCAGCCTGGAGAGGGTTCAGAGGAGGGCCACCAACTTGGTGAGAGGGCAGCAGCACAGGCCCTAGGAAGAGAGACTGAGGGACCTGAACCTGTTCAGCCTCAGCAAAAGGAGGCTGAGGGGGGACCTGGTGGTTGCCTACAAACTCATCAAGGGAGATCAACAGCAAATAGGTAAAGCCCTTATCTCCCCAGCACCACCTGGGGTGGCGAGGAACAATGATAATAAGCTGATGGAGAATAGGTTTAGGTTAGAGATCAGAAGGCAATATTTTACGGTTAGGGTAGCCAAAATCTGGAACCAACTTCCCAGGGAAGTGGTTCTCACCCGTACCTTGGGCAAATTCAAGAGGAGGTTGGATGATCATCTGTCTGGGGTCTTGTGAACCCAGCATTCATTCCTGCCTGTGGGGGTCAGGCTAGATGATCTGTTCAGGTCCCTCCTGACCCTAGCTACTAAGAAACTATGAAACATATATAAAGAGGAGAAAAGGGTAGATTCTTTTCAGATATTTGAATGTTAAGAAATAAATAGAACGTCTATTTTTCAAAAATAAATTCTCAGATTTTATGAACTAATGCTAATGGACACATAACTAGCCAGTAATTAGCACTTGACACATTGTATTCTAGACTGACATTTATTTATGTGGATTCACTAAACCTATACCACAGCCAGATTGATATTTGGAACAGGGTCCTCTAATATACAACTCAGAGGAACAGCTAACAAGAGTCGGAAAGGTAAAAGCTATGGGGAAGAAAAAATAAAAAGAAGTCTAGGAATAAGAAAATGAACTTAAATTTATTATTCTGGAGAGATCCTAGGGAAAGGAGGAAGGGAAAATATTTTATGACAGAATAGAAAATCAAGAAAAAGGTCCAAATATTGTGGGAGTAGGACCTACTGTGTGAGCACAAATAGAGTATATTTCTCAGGGAAGTTTCAGGTGAAAAAAGTGGGGGAAAGGGGGAAAGATTTATTAAGGAGGAATGTAAGGAAGGCACATGATTCTTGGATTTCTTCTAAAAGAGGGTACATTTTGGAAGATGAAGTAGAGGAAGATGAAGGATGGAAAGGGAGATAAAATAGGCAATAATTAGAGGGACTGGCATCAATGGAATGATAGGGGGAAAAAGATTTGAAACATGTGCCAGGCTGGTGGGAAGGTCATGGAAGAATCACTGGTAGAAAACAGATGAAGAAATTATAATGATGACAATAAGGGCTGACTGGAAAGAAGGAATCAGCACATTGTGAAGTCGGGTCAGGAAAGGGGTGAAAGCAGTGAGCTGATGTCTGAACCAGGCTGTCAGTTTAAATAAAGAAACTGGAGTTGAGTAGTGAGGCAGCAGAGTTGGGGAGGTCATCAACATGGACCTTAAAATCACCAGGGGTAAATGTAAGGGACTAGGATAAAAGAAGGGAGGTGGGGGGTGGTAATTTAACACTGCTCTATTTCTATAGCAAATCCCTTAAGATGGAGATCTTATCACTTCATTTGCTTGAAAGAATATAGTGGTGTAATGTAATTTGAGAGCAATATCAGTGCTAACATTCAAGATAGGGAAGATTATAGGCAGGCAGAGTACACAGGACAGTCACAAAATGGATGGAGAAACAACACAAAAGCTAGATCCACTTTTATGGGGAGAACAGAAAAATAGGGAGTAGATTGGCTCCAATAACCTGTAGCAACAAGTTAGATGAGAGAGACAAAGTCAGAAAGCCTTTGTCCAGATCAGCATTACCATCTGGGTGGAGAGTGTGAGAGAAGCAGAAATTAATGGGAGGTGGATCAGGCCCTAATTAGTACCATCAAAGAAAAGAACTAGGTTTCAGTGAAGTTAAAAGGTTCAGTTAATGAGTTAAAAGGTTCAGTAGCTCTATTTAATTTAGCATTGTTTTCCCTCCACTTAATCCCAGTACTACATCACACTTGATGCCTTCAGGCGAGCAGGAGGAGTGGAGTGCTTAGACACCATTATATTCTGGAACTATCCCCTTGCCTTTGTTTCACAGATCCCCTAGGGCTTTTTGGAGAAGGAGGAGACAGTCTGGAAGAAGTTCAAAACTCCTCCCTCTCCTTTTATTCATCTCTAACTGCTGCTTCCTGAAGCACTTCCTAGAGCTCCAGTGGGTTTTAATTAACCAGTTATTTGCTAGCAGAGTATGCAGTCCAGCAAAAGTTCCTTATAGTATGTACACTTGAATGAATGGAGCATAGATGCACAACCCTGGAAGTACAACTACTAGGCTTGGGTAGGAAGCGGGAGTTTTCTTTTTCCCCCCCTAAGAAAACTTTTTAGATTTAAAAAACTGTCCTACCCCCATAGAAGACAAAAGATAAAAACAAAGCCCACCCACTCTGGAATAGCCAACAGCTCAATGGCCAGGACACTCACATAGAATAAGAGACCAAGGATCAAGTCCTTGCTTTGCCTGAGCTCATCTCCCGTGTTTTAGGTAAGTGTCATGCCCACTAAGATATAGGCTGTCTCTGACTTGGTGAATATTCAGTTAATACCAAGCTCCAGCATCTGCTCAGAAAGAGACTCTAAAACTAAAGGTCATGGCACTCATCTGGGAGTGAGAAACTGAGTTTCAAGCCCTCTGTCTGAATGCCACTTCTATTATGCCCAAAAGCTCCCTCCTTAATTACCTATGTTCTGATATATCATGGTTTTTGCTGAAAAAAACTTTTGTTGGAAAATTTCCAACCAATTCTAGTGTCTGTAAGGACATAAACCTGGGAATGAATCATGTGATATCATATGCAACAGAAAAGCAGTTAACTCTCTGTATTTTAATTTGAATGGTTTGCATTGATTTAAAATTTTGTGTATGCTTGTTTGCCTTCACTCTTGTAATATGAATACTATTTACTCTCAAAAGATACTGTTTTTGCTGCTATAATAGCCCCTATATACATGTTTTAAATAAATCATTTCTGACCTTCCTTGTGCATCTGCAATGGTAGTGTCTCATGTTAGAAGTCTTACTCACTGAACTGTTTTGCCTGCAGAACTGAAATGAAATAATCACTCACTAAGATTCCCATTGAAGTTTTTATTTCATGGAACTTAATGGTAAATCTGGAAAACAATTGAGGCTTGCAATTGCAAACATACAGTCAGGGTGCTTAATTTATTGCAGGTTGAAATGAATACATTTATGGCTGTTAAAGGAGTGGTTAGTAGGTGGGTAGATTGCAAAAGTGATTGAGATTACAGGGGGAGTACTCACTTTTGTGGGAAAGTTGAATATGGGAGGAGTGGTAGATAATTAAACCAGAATTGAGAAGAGAAGTTTCAGGTTTCAGGGGGCCACCTGCATGAGCTATTTTTTTTCTATACTTTTGCTTTGTTTTCTGTAGAGAATGTGGCTTTACATTAAGTCTAAGTATTTAGGAAGCAGGACAGTAAGCACTATGATATCATAACAGTCTTTGACACCTGAAGCAAGTCTTTATATTAAGTTTGCTGTAAAGTTTGTGAAAAACATTTTAACACTCAACTCATTCACTTTTTTTCTTTCGTTCTTTCTTTTTTTAAACTCAGAATAGTCTGGGAATCATTAAGTGCCAAATGCTTTCATCAAACCCATAAACAATAGGGGATTCTATAGTAAATCCATTTACTTCTCAGGAGGTTTCAACAAAAACATTTTCACTTATTCAAAGTAGGGGGAATAAATCTGGAGCTGCTTTTATAAAGACTTAGTTTAGGCCTTAGGAGGCTGACACAGTACTGGATTTAAAACAAAAGCTATAACAAAGGCGTTCTTGCCAGGCTCAGTAAATTCTGGTGACATTTTGTAGATCTGCAGTGCATCTACATGTGAGAGCTATTCAGTTAGTTTTCAATAAACTCTCCTCAACCTAGCAACATAGATAACATATGAGAGAAAAATATGGGCGACAAAGATGCTGAGTTTTGATCAAGCACAAAAGCACTGATTAAGGCAACTTTTTGACTGGAAGGAAAACCTTGGCCTCACTTTATATTCAGTGAGTTAGAAAACTCTTGCTCCACTAAGGCAAGCTTTAAACAAACAATTTAATGTTTTACTTGTATTTAATTATGTTGTACTGTTTCTGAGTTGTCTTTCCCATCAGGCATTCTCTTTATATATAAACATCCTGGTAATTAGCTCTGCCTGATTTATTTAGAGATGACACAATTGCTGCCATAGTAGTGACTACTGGCTTAAACAGTAGGCAGACATTACTGAATAAATAAGGCAAGGGAAGCTAGCAAACTATGAAGGTAACTGATTCTATAGAGAATAAGTTTTGTCTATAGCCAGGGTAGAGGAAACCTCTTTGCTTTTATCCATTTGTTACTAATGCTTTTTTTTATTCATAGATTGTAAATTTTGGGGCCTCAGGATTGTGTTTGTAAGTAACACAATGATGCCCTGGTTCCTTATAAGGACTCTTAGAATCGTAGGAAAGGAGGACTAGAGTGGATCTCAGGAGATCACCTAGTCTAACCTCTGCTAATAGCAGGAGCAACCTATCTACAGGGCAAAATGGCTGAAAACACCAAAAAACACACAAATTGCTACCAGAAAAGCAGGGAAACAAAGGCACTGTCCATGTCATGCCAGTGCAAGGACAGGAGTCATTTGTTAAAACACATTGCAGCGATTCAAGGAAGAAGACCATGCCCCCTGCCCCTTAGAGAGGAAAGGAAACACTCATACAGTCCAGGCTGATCTGATTGTAGGGTAAAATTGTAGGGTGATGATGGCTCACAGCACAGTGGCAGCAGCTGCTACTTTTGCATTTTTTTCCAGTCAGTGCCTGGGGTTAGTGCCCTGGTAACCCCCACCCTCAGGTTATGCTACTGTGTGAAACAAATGCATCATTTAGGTTTCAGCAATAGCTCAGGCACACAAGTAATTATCAGCAGGAAGAATATAGTGATGGTTTATTGCTAAAACAGCTTGAAACACTTAACTTTTACTGCAAAAAATGATATTGCACTTCAGAATACTATTAAAAATATTCCAGAGCCAGAAATGCCCTAATTCCTGCTTTGGCTATGATAACTTTTGGTGTTGATGCTTTCTGCAGAACTTGAGGGGGAGTGGGGAGGCAGCACAGTGTCATCTTGCAGTGACTTACAGCAGACACAAATACTTTCTTAAGGGATACTGGCAAAATCTTTACATAAACATTGAAAGAATCACTGTTCCCATGGTGCAGTGAAAATGGATGTAGATCCCTTGTATATCAGGTGTTTCATTGCTGCAGAGTGGTACAAATGCAGTCCTATGTCACTGCTTTAACTGTTCTGGACCAAAATAGATCCTCAGCCTGTGTAAAGCCTGCTTAACACTTTCCAAGCAGCACAATACAAATTTAAAAGTAGCCTCTCTAAAGGAGGAAACCTTCAGTGGCCTAGGGCCAGTATGGATTTAGCTTTATTAGTGTATGTTAAGGGTCATCAAGAAAAATGACAAAACCATAAAGGAAATACAAAGCGCCTGGGTGAGGGACTAACATAGGAGGGATGGGGGTGAGGAAGGGAATGCCACTAGGCTACATAAGTACAATGTTAGCCAGCTAAGTCCGGGGGTGGTGGGAAGGGGTGGAGAAAGGGGAGGGATGGAGGTCATGACACTGAGAGAAAAAGAGGATAGGTACACACAAACCCATGCAATGGTCCACGATGTTGGAAGAGCTGGGTTGAATGAAGGAGCTGCTTAGTCCATAAAGTCTGATCACTGGGGTCCTCTTCAAGTGGAACAGAGTGGTCCGTTGTTGAAGATTCCCACTCTTTCCAATTTCCTCTTCCCCTACAAATTAGACACCTAGCTATTCTTGTGGTCAACAGGAGCTGGACTTCTAATTTCCTGGGACAATATTAAAAAACTCAGGAGTTATATTTAGACACCAGGCATATTAGCCTACAGAGCTTGTCAATAAAAATGTCCAAGGCCAGAATTTTTAAAAAAATAAATGCCTATAATTAAGTTTCAGGGGCCCCATCTACACAAGATGCTGACTGCACAGTAGGAATACAATTGCATGGCACAAAGCATGACACAACACGACTATGCAGTAGTAATGAGATACTGCACAGTCAGTGTCACCAAAAAGCCATGTGGGGATGCTACTGCACAGTAACGCTGGTTACTGAGCAGTCATTTAGTGCAGGCAATCCTCGCTTAATGTGGTTTTGCTTAGTGCTATTTTGCTATAGCGCTCATTTAAAATTCATACCTGA
>NW_017729029.1:62466004-62467623 GCF_001723915.1 Gavialis gangeticus | reverse complement strand
AGAGCACAGGGTACTGGAGCAGTCAGCCAGTGGGCAGGCAGGCAGGGGGATGGAGAGAAGCGGTGGCATCAAGAACCGGTGAGTGGCAGCAAGTGAGCAGGCGAACTTGAGTGCAGGTCCCCCGCCGGTTCCCCAGGGCCAGTAGGGCCCCAGGGCAGGGCAGGACAAATGATATTTTTTACATTCATTTCTGTGGAAAATTGGGTTTTGCTTAGCATGGTTCTGCTTAATTCTTGTTTTTTCCAGAACCAATTAAGAGCACTAAGCAGGGGTTGCCTGTACTTGTGTATGCAAGTACTAAATGACCGCACCTTAACAACTGCACAGTCAGCATCTCATGTAGACACAGCCAGGGTCTAAGAAAGGCCTTTCTCTGAGGAATTTGAAGATGCCTACTAATAAGAATCAGCTCCCCCATTACAGGCCCAGTGCTGTACAATCCTATCCTAACCCAAGAGGAAGGAGTCAGGGAAAGTCTAGGTACATGAAGGAAAAGGCTGGAGGGTGCAAAGGAAGATCATTCTCTAGATAGTGGCAAAAACAATAAAGCTTTGGTTTGTCTGGAAGGGATACCTCAGGTGTGTTTCCCTAAGTGGCAATGCCAGGCTTTGAATGCTCAAGTTATATGACAAGAGCTAAAGAGAGGGGGATGACATAACATGAGGACCAGCATTACCAGTGGCAGACTAAGAATGATTGTAAAACAGGAAAAGAGCAACTTTGCCAAGTATGCAGAGAAGCGGGGCCATGCTGAGAGAGAGGCCCAAGACCAGGTGTCAAAGACCTTCTCCCTGGCCAGAGTTGTTGAGGAAATGCCAAAGTAAACAAGATTCCATGTCTTAGGGTTTCTTTCTTCCAGCCTGACAGCTCCTCCAAGACCTCTTTCAAGGCCCTTAGATGGAGAGACTGTCAGCAGTTTCTGTATCTTTCTCAAAAGCAGACTTAGAATCAAAGGAGCTGGGGCTGCTGCTTATTCCCCCTGACCAGTTTATGCCATTTTCTTCTCCTGCATGTGTTCTGGTGCTCATGTTGCCATTAACTGGCAGGGTAAGCAGCCTTCTCCAGGTTACAGCAAGTCCACTGTTTTGGCTTGCTTTGCTAAGAATTAACACCTTCCTCTCATTGGAGTTATCTATCCCATTACAACTATGTTATAAAAAATTAGGGAGGGAGCATATGCTGTTTTCCTATAACAGATAAATAAAGCTTTCTTTTTCTTTCAATAATAAGGAATTGGATGTCTAAAGAAAAAGAAACACTCTCAGCAGCAATAGACTTGTATGCTTGGAGGGAGAGGCCTGGACAAAGATACTAATAGCATACAGATTTTTTTATTTTTTAACTCCCATGAAAGAATAACTGATTTTGGAATAGTTAGATTCTTGGCTCATCATTCCAACAGAGACTGAACCTTCATAGATTAAAAAGACACTTCTCTATCAGAGATTTTAATCATTGTCCCACAGGGACTTCTGGAGAATTGTTATTTGACTTCTGCAGAAGCTTTCACATATGGGAAGTATTGTATTGAAAGGCACCAGTAATAGTAAAGGATATTTTGCTGGATATGTATACGATGAGTCTTCGGATTTCATCTAACATTGTTAGACACAGGTAGA
>NW_017729029.1:62444326-62461004 GCF_001723915.1 Gavialis gangeticus | reverse complement strand
TAATCATTGTCCCACAGGGACTTCTGGAGAATTGTTATTTGACTTCTGCAGAAGCTTTCACATATGGGAAGTATTGTATTGAAAGGCACCAGTAATAGTAAAGGATATTTTGCTGGATATGTATACGATGAGTCTTCGGATTTCATCTAACATTGTTAGACACAGGTAGAGATATCACTCATTTTGGAGATCAATTTACTTTGGGAGGGGGCATAATTTCAAAAATAGATTGTGCCAAACTGCCAGTAATCCAGGAATTAGGTGAAGATGGAGGCAAAAAGAGGAAATTATGATTCATCAGACCTATTACAGAAAATAAATTAACCTGATATTGAAATCATTCCTAACTTTTCAAAGCACTTCTCTGCAGATCTGTAACAGGTTGAACTCAGAAATGCTTCCCCTCTTTCTTAGGCACCTCTTATACAAATTCAAAGCCTAAAAAAATGTCTGAAAACAAAACTAAAAACAAAATCTTAAAAAAATATGCTTAAAAGAATAGTTAAACTAAAAGTATTCTCCTAACTGCAAGGCTCTGGCACATTTCTTTGAGCAGCCCTGCAGACTGAATCTTCTGGCTCTCTTCCTCTTAATGACTGAATGATGAATGCAGTTTCTCTTGGCTTTGAGAATACACAGTAGAAGTCTGGATTTGGAGTCATGGACCTCAGGCAGAATGGTACTCATTGTGGGCTGAGTTGTTAAAGTTTGGAAATATACATCTAAAAAAAAAAGGATATGGAATGGGGAAAGAGGGAAGCTCTTCAGTTTCTCAAGCCAAAATTATAATTAATTCATGACAGTCAAAAGTATTGCTTAATAACTCCTGTGAAATATAGCTCAGTGGAAAAAATAGTCTAACCCAAACTCTATGCACAAAAATCAGAAAGTGCTTCTTTTTCTACCATATTAAGCATTACTTATGTACAATCTCTTACCTATATTATACTTGCATTCATAATTCTTATAGTATTGAAGCTATAGGCCTGCAGTTCTCTACCTGAAACTGGAGGGAAAGTTGCCAGAATAATATATTGGATACCAATGGATGTTAGAAGGGGTTATAAAATCTTTAGGAAGTTAAGTGCCAATAGTGACTGATGATAGACCTTTTGCAGACTGAAGGAGTCACGCAGATTCGAGGGAGAAGAATATATAGCAGCTGTTAAGGGGGTAACAACCTCCATGGAGTATTGCATCTCAAAATGAAACCATCCCAAACCCAAGCAGTTCTGAGTTGTGCTTACATTTCACAACACAGATAAAAAACGACAAGTTGAAGTACAGAAACATAGTGCTAAGGCAGAGGCATGGCTAGCAATTCTGGTGCCATAGGCAGAAATACTGGAGATGGGAGTGAAGGGGGCACTGGTGAGCACTAGGGAGGAATGCTGCTGTGTGGGCTTCTTGGGGGCTGCCACTCTGGTGCCCCACTCTCCTTGCCCTGCTTATGCTACTGCATTAAGGTGCCCAAAGCAACCTCAGTTGTTGCTGCCATCTTGCATGTTCTATATATAAGGTAGAGGACATATGATATATATAACTAGGTAATATCTTTGGCTCTGGATATCTTGCTAGCTTGACCTGGAACTGAGATACTGAAGAAAACCTGTAACTCATACAGTTCTTCTTGCACTGATATTTTGTCAGCAATAGTACACTTCTTGAGTTACATGCACTGTGGCTTCTAGTGACTCATATTTTGATTAATTATAGAGGGTTTTTAAAGGAACTGAAGCCACATGGCAGGTCAACCATGTTGAACAGCAAGCAGTTGAACTGGTTGTAAAATGTCTGTTTTCTAAGACAAATATGACCTTTATTTGGCAGACTTGCATATATTCTTCACTTTTCACACTAGACTTGACTTCAGTGGGATGGTACCCAGTGCATAAAGTGAATCACATACATGAGTTTTTGCATGGCTAGGGCCTATATTTGGAAAGTAGAATGATAACTTTTTTCTCAGTCTCTCTTTTATTCAGGAAAGAATCTGGGTTTGCACACTTGGTGTTGTTAGAGATACTCCTGAATTGCAAAAGTCACCACCACAACCAGGTTTGTAGAACTGGACTTTAACATTTTTTTGTTGGCAGGTATTACCAGATGCTAACTTCTCTGATTTTTTTATTTTAAACTAGCTCTTGTTCTCCCCTGTTCTGTGCTGCAAAAGCCCTCTTCAGGTAGGCTTAAAACATTTTTGCCTCCATGAGACCCATAGACTTACTGTTAATACAGGAATTTCTTAAAAGTTAGTATCCTGCTCCATTTTAGTATCCTGCTCCATTTTATTTTTGCAGGAGTGAGAAAGAGAAAATCCAAAGCAAAATGGGAGAAACAATGAATTGAAAAAATCAATGTTGTGACTGACAGTGTTATTAACAGATGACTTGAGAGAGACCTTGGAATATAGGTTTATTGATTGCTGGGGCAGTATTTCCCCCATGGACTGGAAAGGTGCATAAATATTAATAATATTAAATTCTTCAAATTCTTGAGGACTGAGATTTTGAAGACCAGACTGAGATTTTCAAGCGGTCCCATTCTAGTTTTTCTTCAAGAGATGGTTACTTACAGTATCAGCCATATTTATAAAATAGTATTAGCTATTCTCAGCATTAACTGTGCTGATGCTGCTACCCCTCCAGTGTAATACTTCTCTCTACATAGATCATTTATAAAGTGATAAAAAATGCTAGATCAGCTCAGTGCAACTGAAAATAAATGCTCAAATATCTACTGGGGACAAAAAATGTATTAAGCTGCCTGAATTTGAGAACTGAGGGCATTCTGTAGGTGTGTAAGTATTTGCATGCTATAATAAGCGCTCCATATAACGTGCCCCTGCAATATAGTAGTAATGCTAACCATTATAATCAATTATGACTATGTCAAACATAAGAACCTAGTTTGCAAGATAAATACTTAACCCTTATGATTTTATGTTCCCAGATTGGAGGAAAACTGTAACTAACATGTAATTTTTAAAATAATTCCTATCCACTGTAAAAATAACTTGACAAAGCTGTCTGTTCAGTAGCCAACACAATTATTTGGCTATGTTTAGACTACAGTACATGTTCTTGTTACAGGCCAGATTGTCAAGTGATATTCTGTCCTGAGCTGGAAGCAATGTAGTACTGCTTGATACGAGGTAGATCTAGGTGCCCAGCACTGATGCTTCCTGGCTTCTTGCCATTCTTCTGTGTAGCACAAGGATCACAAAGTATTTCTGTAGAAGAGGATGAAGGGAGCAGAAGATTGGACATGGACCACTTAGGTTCCCTCCAGCCCAATTTTTTCTGTGATGCTACAAAAGAAGTAATACACATCTGCCTTTGTCCTTTTAATATATACCTTTAATATACTACTTTAATATTTATCTGTACTAGGTTCCTGCAGTTATTTTTCTGCCCAGATACATGGAAGAGAAAGCAAAAACTCAGCTGGTGTAACCTGTTATAGCTCCATCAGGGATAGTGAGGCTGTCTGAATTCACAACAGCTGAGAATTTGGCCCAGGCACTTTAGCTAGCTTAAATATAACTCAAACATCTTTTATTTGGAGAGACTTCCACATACCTGCATCCCTATGGAACTGTTTAAAATGCCTGCAGTGAGCTGTGAACACTCCCTAGGGAGCAACAGCCTACTCTGGATTAGTGTCTGAACATAATGAAGGAATGATATCTGTCCATTTTTTGGTCCAGGAACAATGAGTCATGTTCCCTATCCACCCCACTTATTTACCAGATAACTCAATGCACCACCTGTATCAGCAGGGAAGTTAGCAATCTTCACATATCCCTCTTAGGTAAAATCATTGCAAAATTAACATCTGGAGCTTTTCAAAGCCTATCAACAGAAAAGAGCATTCAGGATGTCTTTGGTACTAAAAGGATAAAACATGCTTTTACATCTGATGAAGGTTCTATGTAATGGATTATACAATTATATAATGTAAATCCTCATCCTTCTGCCCACCAGTTTCACATCAAATCAGGTGTACATAGTTAACATAGCTTGGGGCTGGCTTTACTGTGCCTGATCCTAAGAGAGGCTGCTACATACAAATTTACAAATCTTTGGGGATGAAACTGAAAATTACAGGTACTGGGATCAGGATTTGAGCAGCCCTGCTAAAAGGAAAGGCACGTTCATCCTAGTTAGATCTAAAGGGACAAACAAGGTGTCTATTTTGTTTAGGTTTAAATTAATATAAAGAAGGTTTGGGATGCTCTAATGTATATTTACCCCTAGATTTTTTATAGATTCTTTTGAGGTTCATTGAATCAATTTGCAATTAATTAACAGCCTTGTAGCATGGGTTCTGATTTATCTTTCAAACTATTATCTTTCATATTGTACAGAACAATAATGCCTAGAACCCTCTATGAAGCCTAGTAGTGCAGGGCTCTTCCCTACTACCCCAGCCTTCCTCATGTTAAAATAGACTGCTGTATGATCAGCCCATTATCTGAGAGAAGAAAAAGGGAGGGAGAGAGGGGGAAGCACAGCAGTGATACAATTTGAACACAATTTTATTGTTTAAAAATGCAAGGAGTGACAGAGGGAGAAAGAGAGGTAAGTAGAATTGATTTGCATGGTTATCACCATATCAGATAGTTCTTGTACAAAAGAAGAAAGGCTGCCAAAATGTTTGTCCAGCAAGGACACCTCTAGATATTTATAAGTGTAGTGATGGCTTATCTAGATCTGGGGCTCAGCTGGTCTGCTCTGGAAAAATCATTCCATTAGGATCCAGGTTGCACATGACCTTCTTCTTACAGTTTACCCCACATACTATGACAGCTAGAACAAATCAATGTGTAGAGGCTGGTGGTAGACTAGGTAGGTTCCATGGTAGAAGCTGTTATGGAACACATGTAGAGGCTTCTAGTTGCTCAGCAGAAAGGGCGCTTTGCTTAACCAAGATGAATTGGGAAGTACCAATACTTTCTAGGATGCTCATGGTATTACTGCAGAGTTCTCAGTCAATTTACAGAAACATCCTGCATACTTCATGATGCTGAAGTACTAATAAGGAAGATCACATTGATCCATGGGTCACCTTTCCTGCAACTTCAGATTTGGCATTATTGTTTGAGGCTGCATGCACATCCAATTCCTTCATTTTTAACAACTTGCCCCCCTCCCTCCCACCTCTCTTGTTTTGGTACCTTATTAGTCACCTGAATTTCTCTTCCTGACCCAGTGCTTACTCTATGCCTCCACTTTCATCCTTAGAGCATCTTCTTTTGAAACAAACTTCTTCAGTGTAGACTATAATCTTATTATTAAAATAAAAAATCCCTTACCTCCTCTTCAAGTGGTATGCACTACCAAACAAAGTTATTGGGCAATTTGATTTATACTTATTCCTTCTTCATTTTGCCTGTGCTTCAGTCCATCATTCACTTCACTAGTTTTTACCCAGTTGAGTAGTATGATGTTTATATAAAATAAATGATTGAAAGATAACCAGGTCCTTGGAGCCCCTTGGGTCATAAACATTTTATTTCATTCATCTCAAGAATGATGTCATGTCAGAGCTTCTACAAGGTTTTGAAATGCATAATAGATAAGGTGAAATCCTATTTCACTTTACATGCCTAAAATGCCATTTTTCTAACTGTATAACAGGTATTTTGCATTTATGTGCAGTTTGTGATCCCATATCAAATGAAGCGTGGACAAACTTAGGTGTCTCACTTCCTAGAAGCATTTCCTCATTGCTCAGCTTTTGGGGCTAAAACATGGGAGGGTCTTCCTCATCATTGCTGTCCTCCTAATCTGGTCAGAATTGTAGGATTTAGTCAGGTTGTGTACCTGCCCAGTGAGCACACAGCCTGTTGTGCAAACTCAGTAGTTGTGTGGCTGCTTACGCGTCCCCACTGCAGGGAGAGTAGGGGGAGTAGGATCACAAATTAGGTGCAAGTGCCAAAAATGGCAGTTATATAGCTGTAAACCTGCCAGAGGGGTGCTGGCCACAGCACATTTCTGTTTGTTGAGCATCGCTCACAAGAAGCCTGGTGTTTCAACATACTGGAATGTGTTCATGACCTACGGCACATGAGTAGTCTCTTTAAACTTACATGGTTAAGTAAGTTGGTAAAGCTGAGTGGTTTGAAGGTGTACATTTGTATTCAGTTTGCTTTTCACAAATATTCCTAAGATGTCCTTTTAAAAAATACACCCTTTCCACAAACATTCTGACCAGTATACTCATTCATTAGCATATTCATAAGGGAAAGAAAGGGCAAGGGGATATGGAAGAAAGACGATGGATGTGGATAAACATTTGGACTGGGCCCCAGGAGACTGGAACTTTTGACTGGGCCAGAGTCTTCCTGTGTGACTTTGCGCATCGTATCATAATTCCTCATCTGTAAAATGAAGATAAGAATATTTCCCTGTTACAAAGAGGAGTTTTGTGAGGATAAAAGTTTGCAAGGTAC
The DNA here is from genome assembly GCF_001723915.1 of Gavialis gangeticus. Classification (NCBI taxonomy): domain Eukaryota; kingdom Metazoa; phylum Chordata; order Crocodylia; family Gavialidae; genus Gavialis; species Gavialis gangeticus. Next base: position 62,454,547 of record NW_017729029.1, on the reverse strand, counting down.
TTGTATACTGTGGAAATTAGGGACACATATGGTAAATAACTAAATTGTGTTGGCAATCTATGGCCCTGAGCCGGTTCCAGGTCCCAAAGAGACTGGATTCAGCCCTTGATCTGGACTATGTATTACTAAAAGTATGCTGATTTCCTGTTACAGACTGGCCATCAGAACTGCTCTGGATTCTACATTTTACTAAGGGTAGACTAATTTCCTTAATACCAGCTCCTATGGAGAGCTCCATGTGTTTCCAGTTCTGTACAGGGAGCTGCTCTATGCAGAGGGCTGCTGTCTTTTCCCAACACTGCATCCTCTGTTCACTGAATTGGAGACTCTAAATTGTCCCTCACCACATCTTTCAGAGGCAGCTTCAGGGAAGGAAAGGCAGGGGAGAGATCAGCCCATCTGCACAGAACAGAGTCTGGGGTGCAGTAAGTGATGGCAGCCCATGGTGCCATCTTAGTCACAAGGGATGGCCAGTGGTTAGCAAAAGTTTGCCAACCTGTTAAACAGATGAAAGGAAACTTAAACTAAATTTCCCAAAAGTTTGAAGGAGCATTAAAAACGTCTTTTTTTTTTTTTTTGCTCAATTCTACTCGGTATTCTTTCAACTCTGCATTTCAATGTGTGTTTAGAAGTGAAGTTACAATTATCTAACTTTACATGAGCTAAATGCATTTTATGAGCAAACATTTCATACATCTCTACTTTGGTTGCTATCAGTCGGTAAATGATCAAAACAGAATTTTATCTATGCTTTTAACATTTTAAAACTCAGTTAAAACATGTGTGTTCAGAAGCTTGCTCTTGAAATATTGTTTCCTTCCTGTCCCTGGTGAGTAATTATAAATCATAGCTAACAGAATGCGAAATATACCAAAGCTATTTTTGTATTTTTCTCATTTCTTCCATTTTGTCTGACCTTCTTTTTGCCAACTTTAACTGGCATTCAGTGCTCAGACTCTGGGTACTCTTCACTAAATGAAAGATATTCAGTTTCACATTTGAAAAAAAAAGTTCCACAATAATATCCTAACCAAATGTGATATTACTGTTATAAGATGACAAATACCATAACATTTTAAGTACAGAGAAAAGTAGAGTGTAGAAAGAGAAAACAAAAGGTGCAGCAGACACATGATAGATATGTCTTATTTGACGTTTTTTCTTTACACAAGAGAATCAGTAAAATAGTACAGTTGGGATAATGGGATGAGTAAGATGGGTGTTGCAATATCCATTACTCTTTAACTTTCTAGTTTATTTTCTTGGGTAGTGATTACTGGCTATGTCTTTAAGGCTTACCGCTTAAATAGCATATGACTATTAAATCCCAGCTTGAATTTATCTAAGGAATAACTTAGGAGTGTTTTAAACTTATGCCTTAATTTTTTTTTTGCACAGATACACCAATATAAAATGCAGATTAATTCCAGATGTAAACTGACAGTAGAATTTGGCCCTGCAAGCTACCTCACAGACACAGTCAACAAGAGGACAACAAAGTTGAGGACAGAACTAGTTCTGCTAATGACTAGGAGTGACCCTTCTGGGACAGCCCAAGCACTTGTTGAGAGTCCACAGCTCCAGACAAACTGCAATCAGAAAACTAACATTAGCTCAGACAGGATGCATGAGTCAAGGATACTGAAGTGAGATGAAAAACATGGTATTCAGGCATCTGCTACTCTCCAATTGCTGGGCACTAGTTGTGGTTCATGTTGCTGATTGGAGCATACTGGAAAAGAAACAAACAGTTTAAATTGGGATTAACAGCTAACACCTATCATATGACTTACGGAAAGCAACAAGGTTGTTCCTGCAACAGCATGATTTAGGGGACAATGTGTGAACAGCTTGGGTTGTTTTCAGATCTGTCCATCTCAAATGATAAGGTTTACCAGTCTGAAACTCAAATCTGCCCGGACAAGAAAAGAACGTGTGGTCAGAAAGACTGCAGTCAAAATCTGCTGTCTTTTTTTCCCCTAACATATTATTTTACTGACTTAACACCCAGGTCCACACACAAGCCAAACAGAGACATTATAAGGTGGGCCATTTACCTACTTTGGCTTAGAAGCTGTATTGAAAAACAAGAGAATCTGGTGACCTGGGTCAGATCTAAAAATAGTTATTCCTTTCAGACCATACTTCACTTTAGTAATAACACTTGAAGGTATTTGTGTGAATGGATGTAGAGGGCAAACAGTTCAAAAACACAAGGTATGAACTTTGGCATACAATATATGCCAACTAATACAAATTTGCTGTGACTGTTGGACTGAAACTATATTATTAATAAGAGATAAGACACAGATCCAGTTTACCAATTAGACACAGATTCAACATGAACAAGCTGGTTCAAATGAAACTACATCTCTCCCCAACCTGCTGCAAACCTGTGTCTGAAACATAAATTTATGTTTCAAAACTAGAGCTAAACTATATCTAAACTGAGGTTTGAAATAATAATACAAAGCTATTTTGTTGTAATTTGTGTGCAAGTACACTACTGGGACATACCCAGACAAGACCCCCAATTCTCTTGTTGAATCCGTCTTGCATTAGAATTAATGCTTACACCAGTTTAAATGAAAGAAGACTCAGACCTAGAAATAAAGCTGTGCCAGCATTTTCCAGAAGTAAGTAATGCTGGAACTCTTGTGATACATGCTGTTTCCATGACATTTCCAGCCTGATTATACATATCCAACAGGCTCTGATAGCTTAGATAATAACAACCCAGACCTTGGAATACTTTGAGGTGTGTTGGTTGTTGTTAAATAGATCTATGCAGTGATGAAAGTGCTTTTGCTGTGGTCATGTTTTATTCCTATTTTTGCAGATGCCATAGCTTTCAAAATAGCTGTTTCTGGAAAAAATGTAAAAAGAAACCCCACTAGTCATTTTAAGACATACTGCAGTATAAATAAAAATGGCTTTGTGCCTGCTGTTAGGAAAGACTCCATTCCTTTCTTCAGCTTTTTAAAACTTACACCAATATATAATTTGGTTATAGCATTTTTCTCCCTTGTTAACTTTGTTTACAAAAAGCAAACATGGTTTTTCTGGTCAATGGGATTTGAGTTGATAACTGTAGGATTGGTTGCTTGGGTATAAATGGTGACAGATTTGAAGTATGTGTATATGCTTCCCAGGTTCACCAGCTCTAAGTTGGGCCAGTGCATTTTTGGCCTAATAATTATGTAAAAAGGGCCATTTGACCTTTATATATATAGCATAATGGATCTCCTACAAATATTTGATAAGCTACCAGGGTTATCTTCAGTCTATTCAGCTCATCACAGTTTTATCTTCTGAACAAACTCATCATCAGGGATAAAATCCATGGCTGGGAGAGTCACATTAATGATCTGTTTAACCTGTCCAATTTATAAAGCATGGCAGAGCCTGAGAAAAAAAATGCTGTCTAGAAAATCGCTGATCTTTCAACAGTTAGGATCGTATTGGCTGTGGCTACTTTATCCCCAAAGCAAAACTTAATAATGTGTGTCTGCTGGTTATTGTCTATATCAATGTGAAACATTCTCCTTGCCTTATAAGGGTAGATTTTAGTCAATAACTGTCTGCTTGTCAGTTACTTTCTTTAAGTAGTTTGGTTGCTAGAGGGTATTGCCAAGGAACAATTAGGACATCTACTGTCCAGAATATTTATTGTAGAAGAGTTCACTTATGTGAAAAACAACTTTTAAATGATGTGACTGTGACTGTTTTATAGTGTTGCTTTAGGTTTGGTAGCAGCAGATTTTCTTTGAAGACTTCTAAGGTTTCCTTTTCACTTCTTCCAAAACTAAAATATCCCCCTGCTCCCACCCCAACTCAAAAAACCAGCCAACCCTTCAAATGAATAAACAGAGAAACCCATAAAACCTCATTATTTGTTCGATAGTGTAGTAGCTTGTGAGGCCCTTTTAAACTTCTGAAAGCTCTTTTATCTGACATATTTTGCATGACTAATTAAATTTGGTTGTAAGCACTACAGTGATCTGATTTAAATATTATAAATAGGTATGGAGGGCCAGATCTTCAGTTGTACTACAGCTACATGTTGTGCACTTGGTTGGGGGTGTGACAGCCAAGGTGTGCCTACAGGCCCATCAACGCTGCCTCTAGGCCAAGTCCAGGAGCACTTGTCCACTCACTTCTGCTCTGTGCATACCAACTTCCAAAACTGAGATAATATAGTTACTTAGAGCAGTCCCTGGGCTCTGTGTTTATATGCTTCTTGATGCGTGACAAGAGCTGCTCTCAGCCTCATTTCTGTCAATGTGTTTTAAGCAGGAGTAAATGGGGTATACATAAGAGTACTTCCCAAAGATATTCCTGGGTTTGACACACAAGCAATATAGGTAGAGCCTTAGTTGTGTACTCTCCTGATGGCTCTACGTTATGCAATCTCCAAAGATACCAGTGGATCAGCTAAAGATCTTTAAAATTGTAGCAGGTTTCTGATATCTCTCCTACTTATAGAAATTTTTGATGCAAATCTACTAATTTCTGTGGGATCCAAGGATTCTCTTATGTGAGAGATGGCAGAAGAGATGCATGGAAAATCCTGCTGTAACTTCAAGTATAGTATAAACAGCCACTGGTGGCAGAGAAAGCAACGTGAATTTTAGGGTAAAATTCAGCCTCGCTAAAAACAGTTAAGGTAAAAGATTAGACAGAGGAGAATTCACCTCCAAACAGGGAAATCATAAGCATTCAGTGAATCATTCTTCTGAAGTATTCAAAGCTAAAAATAGGAGTCATTGTCCCATTATGGTCCTTACTGTAAACCTTTGGGCTTCTTAATCATTGTGCACATGTATCTTATTATTGTGACCTTGGTCTAACCCCAAGTGAGTTAGTTCAGAAACCTATTCATAGAAATGACTTGCCAGTACTCTGACACTATTGTGATGAGGACAGCATAAAGCTTAAAGGATATTTCATAGCATCCTCACATAGAGATTCCAAGACAGACTATATCTGGTCATCACCCACCACAAAAACACTGCTTAAATAAAGCAATTCTGGAATTTGAATGTAATGCTGTAGGTGTCAAACACTGTTCATTTTAACGTATATGGAGTCCTCTAACTGAATGAAATGAATAACACGTCTGTTTTATAACCATCTATTTGAACTGATCTTGCTCTAAAATGAACCTTTAAAAAAAAGGGTAAAATACTAAGAACCTGTACATAAGTTAAGAATTTGTGTATGAAAAATTGTTATATTCTGTTCAAGGGTTTGGAAGGTTGCTCAAACATCCATTTGAAACCTTTGGGTGCCTATACACATGCTCTGATGTGTTCTGATTAGAACATGTTGGACCAGACTCAATTCATCAAGTCTGTTGAAGTGTTCTACTTAGAACGCTCCAGCATGCTGCAGCATCACATGTGTTCAGCATCCCACGTTTCAAAATGGCAGCAGGGTCACTTTAACTAGAACTCATTGAATGAGCTTTAGTTAAAGCACCTCCATGACCATTTTGGCAGGACAGTGAATAGAGGTGACCCTGCAGTGTTTTAATTAGAGAGGCTATAAAGGAGCTGTTCTAATTAAAAAGCCTGCCACCCTGGGGCAGGGGTATAGACACTAAGGGTATAGACACCCTTAGTTTTATAGCATTATTGATATGGAACCCTTTCTAACTGTCGCTACCACTGTGGCCATAGACATTAGACTTTATTCAGTAAGTGATTGGAAATCAGTCTGTACCCATAACAGAACAAAAGTTCAGCACACACAGACTGGTTTAAAAATCGTGGAACCCAGTTTAAAATAGCATTCCCCTACCCACACAAGCAAAGAGTGAATGTGTGTTCTGTTTGCTACTGATCTAAACAAAACCACTTACAGAAAATTGCATAACTTAGATCACGGGTGTCCAACCTTTTTGAATGTGGGGCTGGATCACAAACTTTTTATCACCCAGTGGGCTGGTGAACCATATTAAAAGACCTCACAGGATGTGGTATCACATCAGGAAGTGATGTCATGTGACCTTTGACACCAATGAAGTTGCAGGAAGTGACAATGAAATGGGCCTGAAAATGTGGTTTAAAATCCAAAATAAAAACAATATTAAAGCAACAACGAAATAATACCAAACACTTGACTAAAATAAACACTTTCACTTCTACTCATTTCTCAACAAATGAAAGGAACATAATGCAAGTCGACAGATCAAATGTGGAAAAGATATCAGCCAGAGTGGAAACTAATCAAAGCAACAAATATGGGCATTTTTTGAGAATAATCTTCAAGAAAATTTACTTTTATTGAATTAATAACTTGTTAGTAACACATCTTTAACAAGCAGTAACAAGTTGAACCCCCAATCCCGCAAAAAGAGAAACAGAAGCAAACACAATCCAAACTCTGGACAGTATTTTTACAAAGATTTTTACCTGCTCCAAATTTATGTTGGAACCCAGATTATTCATGCTTTATTCTTGAGCATATTGTTCAGTCTTAAAGGAGCATACAACACAGCTGCAGGGGGCTCAGCCACAGCTTTCCCTTCCTGGTGCAGCCTGGTCAGCCCATCCCAACCCCTACCAAGCGGTGGCTTCCCCATGTGCTGCTGCACTTTCCCCCTACCTGTGTCAGCTGGTCCCAAAAGGCAGGAGGCTCCACCACCGCTTCTGCTGGCCAGTGCCGACCCAGCCAGGCATCCCCAGCAGCATGTGGGAAGCCTGCTTCAGCTGCATGGTGTCCTGCCCAGCCAGGTTGGCACTGGCCAGGAAAAGCAGCATGTGGCTGAAGCCGGCTTCCCACGTGCTGCTGGGGATGGAAGGAGGCCAGCTGGGTTTGCACCAGCCAGCAGAAGTGGCAGCGGAGCCGTGTGCTGCTCAGGACTGACCAGCGCAGGTAGGGGGAAAGTGCAGCTGATCCCCCTGCTGCTCCGGCTGGGCTCATCTTGTCCCGAGCGTCACATGACTACTCCTCTTCCCACATGCACTGCGTCAGCAACGTCAAGCTGACGCAGTGCGTGTGGGAACCTTGTCCCTTCCCCAGCCCTTCAGCAGCCATTAGGAAGCTGCTGAGGGGCAGGGGGAGGGACAAGGGGTGGCAATGAAAGAAAACTTTTGTTTCCCGTCGCAGCACTGCGGGCCATAGAAAATGCCTTGGCGGGCCGCATGGCAACCCATGGGCCGTATGTTGCACAAGCCTGCCTTAGATCAATTCTGCCTCAGGCTTTTTGAATGTCTGTACCTAGCCTGTATATTTCTAGTTTAAGAATAAATCACACAAACTTCATATTTACTGCTGTAAAAATAAAAAATAAAAAACAAGCCTCCCCCCCCACCCCCAATCTAGTGAACTGAGTATGCAAAATACAAAAATACAAGGGTGGACACAACAAAGAAGAAAAGAGTTGGTAGAAATCGAAAGGTTTAAAGTAGTATCCTAACTATAAAAAAATAATTTTACTTCTGCATTTGATCTGAAACCTGAATACTGGTTCATTTGGAGTTTACAAAGCCAGGAACACTGGCATCCTTCAGACATCGTTGGAAAAGCAGCCAATTCAAACTTCCTGGAAGTGAAGCTTGTGGCAAACGGTTTAACATTTTAGAGAAGTGTTTGGACTACAGACAGAACAAGGCATTATGCACGGAGATGATACTTATGCCTAGCAAAGGAAACTACAAATTATGAAACATTTGGCATACATTTGTTTGAATGTGCAGCAACTCTTACACTGATGTATAAAGTGCTCTTAGGGTATTTCAGTCATTGGGATGTCTCATTTCCAGAGGTTTTTCTGGGCAAGAGGAAAAAACAGAAAAATGAAACAAGGGTTTTCAAAGGCTACAGTCAAACATTCATCTTTAGAGATATTTTTAGAACAAAGTACAGTTTTTAACACTAACCCTCATCAAACTCACTGAAAACTTGGGATATATCTTTAGGACCTCATATGTCCCTTTGTTGCATATTTTATATAATAGGTCCTTTATAATTGTATAGAATGTGTGTGTAGTCATAGAGTCTTATACCGGCTTGTGAAGGAGGACTGATTTTTACTTTAGACAGACAAGAATCAGGTTAGAATTAGTGGTGCCAACAATTGGATAACATTTCATTTAAAAACTGGGGCTATGCTGACCTACCTGTATTCATTCATTACATGTAATCATTTATGTTGCTGGCTCAACTGGCACAATACTGCCTCTGCTATCTTAAAAATGCAGCAGTGCTTATCTACAAGTACAGCAATTACGTTAATCAAATAATCATGGAAATTATTAAAGAAATGTAACTAGCAGCTACTGAACATATGGCTGGTCTCATTTTTAATACTTACGGTCATTTATTAATTTTTTTATTGCGGGGACCCTATTGGAGTCAAAGTTGTCTGTGACTTCAATTGCTGTGAGTTCTAAATTATGCCATGCCCTAATTGCAATAGTTTTCATGTGATCAATAAATCCAAACAGTTTTTATTCTAATTCTGTATGTGAGCCCACAGGTAAAGTTGTACTTATGTTCCTTTTTAAAGCAGGATTTCAGTTCCACGGGTGATTTGGAGATTCTTCCCAGTTTGTACATATTATTCTTCAGAACAGAACTGAGTCTCTTACTGATGTTTCTTCTGGGATTTCATTTCTGCTCCATGCTTTCCTTCTTGCTCTTATCCTGGTTTCTTTTTTCAAGGATACTCAACACACAGCAGCATCCTCCGAGTCTGGGAAACAGGCTAGGCAAAGGTGGCAGGAGGCTGTTGAGGCACTGTGAAGTGAGAGGCGCTTACTGATTTTTGAGATGCCTTTAGCGTTCCCTGTTTCTATGCCCACTTTCATGTTGTAGCCCAGGGACAAAGAAGCTGAATGTATGTTAGTAGCAGAATGAAGTACTGGCTATTTCTAGCTGGAAAAAAATATTTCTGAATCCCTTTTTTTTATATTATCCACCCTGCTCTAAAATAACCAAAGATGATAGCTAACTAGCAGCTCATGCAATAATAGGAATGTTCATAAGGAGTCCCCTACTTCTTTCCTAGTCTAGAAAACAATGAATGATTTAAATGCACACAGCCAGTATAACACATGCCATCACTGAAATAGTTTTCCACTGTAGATATACCAAAATAGATATGCAACATGATATAAGAGAAATTTTGTAGTCAGTAAGAAAGGATAGAGTCCTCTAGTTTCACACAACCATTTTTATTACTCTATTTACTCTTGCTTTTGGGTTTTATTTTAGTTTTATGGCAAGCTGGGAAGATGTAGTCTGATGCCATCCAAAACGGCAAAACGGATGCCGTCCGAAACAAGTACACTGGCGACCTGAGGGCCAAACCTGACCAGGGCAAGGTCTTCGAAGTCACCTCGAAGTGGAATGCTAGCAACCACTTCATGCCCAGTGGGAGCTTCACGCGCTTCATGGACTGGCGCTTCCTCCACCGCGCCCACCTCAACTGCCTGCCTCTGAATGGGGCCGTGTGCTTCGGTACACTGGAACAAAAGGTGCTGACGGTGCGGCTATGCAGCAGAGACCCTCCCCTACGTGCTGTGCAGCTGCAAGCCGCATGCCAGAGCCTGGCAGCTCTGCCACAACACTGTCCAGGACCGCCTGGTGAGGGCCATCCTGGCCGCAGCGGGGGAGATCTCCATGAACCGCACCATCCTGGGCTGAGACAGCCAGATGTGACCCGACATAGTCATCACCGACAAAGAGGCCAAGAAGGTCATGATCGTGGATGTCAGCATCCCCTTTGAGAACCGGCACCAAGCCTTCACCAACACCCGGGCTCGCAAGCAGGAGAAGTACAACCTGCTGGCCAACACCCTGAGGGGCCGCAGCTATGACATGATGGTCAACGCGCTCATCGTAGCAATGCTCAGAGCCTGGGACCCCAGCAACAAGAGCGTCCTGCGTGCCTGCCGCATCTCCTGCCGCTACGCCAAGCTGATGCGCTGCCTCACGGTGTCTGACACCATCTGTTGGTCCCACAACATCTACATGGAACACATCACGGGCCACCGCCAGTACTCCGACCCCACCAGATGAGCTGCTGCCGGACCGGACCTGGAGGGGACCGCCTGAACCGCCCACCCCTTCACTTGACTCCAAGAGGATTCTTTAACCACAGACGACCCCGCTCCACCCGAAGAGGACCCCTGTGATGAGACTATATGGACTGAGGCACTTCCTCCAAACCACTTCCTCCACCATTGCGGACCATTTTAACGGGTTTGTGTG